>NW_006922108.1:908177-913973 GCF_000298275.1 Orycteropus afer afer | reverse complement strand
GTCACATCCATCAAAAAGTGGAATCTCTCTCCCCTATGGCGTAGTGCCTAAGGCATCTGACTGCTATCCAGAAGGTTGGTGGTTCAAACCCACCAGCTACTCCTGGGAAGGAAGGTTGGGTAATCTACTTCCATAGTGATAACACCTCAGAAAACCAAGGAGGGGTCATTATGAGTCAAATCTGACTAGATGACAGTGAGTTTGGTTTTTTAGTTTGGCATACCTTAATACTGGCTTTAGTTTTATGACTTGTTTTGACCAATAGAATGTGGTCAGAGTGGCACAGTATAACTTACAAGGTTATATCTTAAGAGGCCTTGGAATATCTGTTTTTGCTCCTTTGAAAAGCTGAGATGGAAATGTCATAAAGAATCATGGAATGAAAGGGCACATGGAGAAAGTTCAATTGTCATGGTCATCTAAGCTGAGATCAGTCCTAGCTGACATCTCATGCAGAGCAGAACTGCCCAGTTAATACATAGAACTGTGAGAAATAAGAAATTAATATGTTAAACAATTATGCTTTAGGTGGTTTGTTACATAGCAACAGATTAATGTCTGAGATCATTTAGGTCTCAGGTCTCAGTGTCTAGATTCTGGACTATACTGTAAAACAAAATTAAAGAAGATATTTAATAGGTGTTTTGGTTACCCAGTGCTGCTCTGACAGGAATATACCACAAATGGGATGGCTTGAACAAACAGGCATTTATTCTCTTACAGTTTGGCAGGCTAGAAGTCCAAGTACTAAATGCCAGGCTCTACAGGCTGGGTGAAATTCCCTTGACCTTCACCTTCAGCTCTGCCTCTGCTCCTGGCCCACTGAAAACCTAAAGCCAAACACACTGCCGTTGAGTAGATCCCGACTCATAGCAACCACTCCTTGGGTCATAGCAACCCCTCCTTGGGTTTCCAAGGCACTGTCTCTATGGAAGTAAATTGCCCAATCACCTTTCCTAGGAGTGATTGGTGGGTTTGAACCTCTAGCCTTCTGGTTAGCAATCAAATGTCTTAGGCATTATGCTACCAGAGCTCGCCCAGCTCACTGAAGCTGGAAGGTATTGTTCACTCAGGCAGCCACTGTCTGCTAAGACTGAAGAACCCAAGGTTGACAAGTAAAAAGGAACAGTCCTAATGTTACCAAACAGCATGACAGATCACTAATTCAAGTCCAGAAAAAATCCCAAGATTGGCAGGGCATGGCAGGCAGTTGAACAATGACTCAGCTACATGCAGAATTCAAGCATGCCATAAGCTAGAGACCATCCTCAATGTTGCTTCTTATGTACTGGAAACAGCCCACATCCCTAAAGCAGCTACTCAGCTGCTCCAGTAGTTCCACCATAGAATTAATTGCCAGTCTCACCATGGGGAAAAACTACATCCAGCTGCCCAGGCACTCAACCAGGCCCAGCCAAGTTGACATACAACCTTAACTACCACAATAGATTCACAAAATCATTTTAACTGGAAACTGAAACTGGACAGAAGTATTCGCCCAACAGCTTGGTAAAATGAGTATCTTAAAAATCTCTGTGAAAATAAGTGTTTTGGGCTTTATAATTTGACCTACACAGTATCATTTATAAGCTCACACTTATAAGGGAGATCCAAATTTGCAAATGGATTCTTACTGAAGTGTTTATTTGAGAGTGAACAAAATTTAAAATTCAGATTTCCTCCATTAGGACAATGCTATAAATCTAGAAGGGAGCTGTGGTGGCATAATGTCTGAGACATTTGATTGCTAACCATAAGTCTGGCAGTTCAGCCACTCCTGAGGAGGGAGACTGGGCAATGTACTTCTGTAGAGATACTGCCTCAGAAACCCAAAGAGGGGTTGCTATGAGTCAGAATCAACTCAATGACTGTAAGTCTGGTTTGGTATAAATCTAGAAGTGATGTTGTCAGGCAGTGGATTAAAGGCTAGATTAAAGTTTTGGAGGCTAGATTAGAAACACTGTCTTCTTCTATCTTTCTTCTTCTTCTTCTTCTTTTTTTTTGTTTAGTTCATAAATGATATTATAAAAGCAATAGACCTTGAATTCTTATCTGGGAACATTTGTTGTTGTTGTTCTTGTGAGATGTCATCAGCCCAGCTCTGTACAACAGAATGAAACATAGTCCAGTCCTGTGCCATTCTCACAATCCCTGTTACACTTGAGCACCTTGCTGCAGCCACTGTGTCAACTGATCTCATTGAGGATCTTCCCCTTTTTCACTGACCCTGTACTTTACCAAGTATGATAACCTTCTCCAGGGATTGGTCCCTTCTGACAACATGACCAAAGCATATGAGATGGTTTCTGGCCATCCTTGCTTCTAGGGAGTATTCCTGCTATATTTCCTCCAAGACACATTTCTTCATTATTTTGACAGTCCATGGTACATTCAATATTCTTTGTCAGTTAATTTTTACATTTAATCAATTACTCTGTGGTCTTCTTTATTCATTGTAGAGCTCTCACATACATATGAGGCTATTGAAAATATCATGGTTTGGGTCAGGTGCACCTTTGGTCTTCAAAGTGACATGTTTGCTCTTTAACACTTTAAAGTGGTCTTTTGCAGCAGATTTGCCCAGTGTAATAAGATGTCTAATTTTTCAACTGCTTCTTCCATGGGTATTGATTGTGGATCCAAGTAAAATTAAATCCTTGACATCTTCAAACTTTTTTCCATTTATCATGGTGTTGCTTATAGGCTGAGTTGTGAGGATTTTTGTTTTCTTTATGTTTAGCTATAATCTATACTGAAAGCTGTAGTCTTTGATCCCCATCAATAAATTCTTACTTATTCTTCACTTTCAGCAAGCAAATTGTGTCATTTGAATATCACAGATTGTTAATGGGTCTTACTCTGATCCTTATTCCACTTTCTTTTTCATAAAGTCCAGCTTTGTGAATTATTTACTCAGAAAATAGATTGAATAAGTAGGGTGAAAGGGTACAACCCTGGCACATACCTTTCCTAATTTTAAACCATGCAGTATCTTCTTGTTCTGTTTGAATGGCTGCCTCTTGGTCTATGTACATGTCACTAATGAGCACAATTAAGTGGTATGGAATCTCATTCTTCACAATATTATCCATAATTTGTTATGATTCACCTGGTTGAATGCCTTTCCATAGTTAGTAAAACACGGTAAACATTTCTCTGATAATCTTTGTTTTCAGCCAAGATCCATCTGATATCTGTAATGATATGCCTTGTTCCACATCTTTATCTGAATCCATCTTGAATTTCTGGCAGTTTCTGTCAATATACTGCTACAACCATTTTTGAATTATCTTTGGTAAAACTTTACTTGTATGTGATATTAATGATATTGTTTGATGATTTTCACATTCTGTTAGATCACCTTTCTTTGGGCTAGGCAAAAATATGAATCTCTTCCAGTCAATTGGCCAGCTAAGGTAGCTGTCTTCCAAATTTCTAGGCATAAACCAGTGAACACCTCCAGTGCTGCATAAGCTTTTTGAAAAACCTCAATGGATATCCCATCAATTTCTGGATGGATTTGTTCCTCAGTACCATTGGTTCTTTATCATATGCTACACTGAATGGTTGAATGTCTACCAATTCTTTTTGATATAGTGACTGTATGTTCCTTCCATCTTCAATTAAACATGAAAGCCTAGTAATTTCTCTAAGGTAACAACAGTTATCGTGGCTCTCTGATGCTTTACAGAACAATGATGATGGAAGTCCTTTATCTAGTGTCATCCCAAACTATCTAAAAGCCACATGATACCTGACTGCCTTTTTTGATGAAGGAAAAAAATTGTTCACTGAGTGACAAGCCTCTGAAACTAGACAATTAACTGATGGATGTAATATTGTACACCTCTATTTGATAATTGTCATATAATTATTAATTCATAATGAAAAAATATTTTGGACCAATTTCCCAGATATGTAAGCTAAAATTAAAATAAAACTCAGGCTAAACATTTTGTACCTACAGTGTTCAAATTACCACACTGTAAGTCTATGGTCTAGAAGAAATTGATCTCTTCCTCAGAAATTCCAAAATGTATTGGTGTACCTCTCTTGTAAATTTTATTTGCTGCAGTCTTGTATTACAGTGTTTCAATTCTCTAGAAAAACTACTTCCAAACTTTTGAGAATTAAACAATAGGAATCATTTCATTATTCACTATGGCTTCTTTAGGTTAGAAATTCAGGGAAGGGTTTAGCTGGAAAGTTCTGATTCTGGTCTTTCAAACAGTTATAGTCAGGCAGTACCTAAAGCTAGAATATTGTGTATGTTTAGGGAGTGGCTAGGCTGAAAGAACTGGGGCCTGGCCAGAGATGTCTCTATCTTCATGTCACTTTAGAATCTATCCATGTGTATGTTTGTGCTATTTTGACCCTCTTAACAGCATGGTGACGTTGGGCATCAGTTTTGTTCATGGTGACTGTGAAGAGAGAAATTCTAGCAAATAAAGTGGAAGGTGCATCGTGTTATTAGGACCTGGCCTTGGATGTCACAGTGTTACATTTGCAATATTCTATTGGGTGAACATTAACAAAATTCTGCCTAGTTTTAAGGGGAGAATATATAAAGCCCAGCTTTTGATGAGAAGTGTGTAAAAATCACATTGTAACAAGAGCATATGGATGGAAGGCATTACTGTAGACATCTTTAATAAAAATACAATCTGTCACATATTACTGCATATATGTAAAAATATTTTTCTTGACCACACAGCCTGATGTTGAGAAGAAAGCTAGAAATTAATAAACCTATACCTCCATCGGTTGGCTCACTCTATGCGTTTCTTGCCATCTACAATGGTCTCTTTACAACGTAAAGTCCTGAGGCAAGCCCTGAGGTGTTTTCCATGCTTCAAAAGGCCTCTTTTTCTTCCTGGACTCACAGTGGGCATTAAATTACACTAGCTAATCCAGTGGCTGGCTATACTCTTACCGCCACTGCCAGAAATGCTCCATGTCCCTGACCTTCTATCATCACAAACCAGTGTCACTGACTTCTCTTTGTTGAAGAGTTAATTTGTATGTCTCTAAACCTGTGCCTCTCTAGGGGCAGCAGTTCCTGCAGTATTGGCTATGACAGAATTGAAATTGTTCATTTACTTTTCCTTCCACAATGATATGTTAAACATTTCTGCATCTTTCTTTTCTTATCTAACTCAACACGTCTATTACATTGAGTTAAACTATCATCCCAGTGGCATCTGCCCATAGCCATTGAATGATTCTTCTGCTTGACTCTTTTTGAATGAACACAACAGGAAGGGAGCCTCTCCTTTAGGCCTCAGCAAACCAGGTGTGCAGTGGTGCACTCCCCTTCTCTGCTCTACTTTCTTTGCCCTGGAATTCATTTACATAGACTTCAAGTTCAATCAATAGATTTGAAGCTAAGGTATTTCTCTCTTATGTCTCTCTCTTATTGACTCACCAGCTGCAATAGTTACTAAATTTCTATTCTATTCCCCTACCAATGTTTTCTCTCCCCACTTTTCTCTTCTCTCTCTTGCTCTTCTTACTTTTCTCCATTTTTCTCTCTCTGACATTATGCTTTTGTTCCCACTACACTCTAACCATAAATCCTCTTCATATATATATTGTGTGTGTGTGTGTGTGTGTGTGTGTATGTGATTTGGGTGAAGATTTACAGAGCAAATTCACTTTCCATACAGCAGTTCACATACACTTTGTCTCATGACATTAACCACAGTTTACCATAATGCAACAGCTCCCCTCCCACCTACCTCCATCCCACAGTTACTTCTTCCCAGTGTCCATCCCTCCATGGGCTCCTGCCCCCTG
>NW_006922108.1:903747-904707 GCF_000298275.1 Orycteropus afer afer | reverse complement strand
TTCCAACTCTTTTAAAATCTGTTTTATGTACTTTCGGGCTCTTTCATTGGGTCATAGATATTTATTATGGTTATATCTTCATGATCAATTGATCCTTTAATCATTATATAATGTCCTTCCTTGTCTTGTATGGTGGTTTCTGTCTTAAAGTCAATTTGATCTGGAATTAATATTGCCACACCTGCTCTCTTACAGTTGCCATTTGCTTCTTAGAGCGCTGTCTCTTTAGGTTGTCTCTAGCTGCTGGTTACGTGTTGATTTGTTTTGTCTTGGTTTTATGGTTTAATATATTGAAAAGGTGAAGCTGGTGTGTTTTATCTTATTATTGATTCAGTGTGTTGGGTCTCTCTGCTGTATTCTTTGTGATGGTGGAAACACTGTTTGTAGTGTGGATATGTGTTTCTTTTTTTTTTGTACAGAAGGTTTAAAGTTAGAAGTGTGAGGTTTTATGGTAATTGGGTGAATATGGTTTCTTCTATTGAATGAGTGAAGTTATTCGTGGAGAAGGTGGGAGCAGAAGAAGGAAAGTTTGGTGTTGCTAGGGTTGGTTTCTAGGGCTTTCAGCTGGGTATTATTGGTGACATATTTATTTGCAAGACCTTGGCTCAACCTCAGGAAAAATTCCTCTTGTTAGAGGGTCACAAATTTCCACCAATTTCAGGCTACTCAAAGACCCTGCCTCCAAGGCCCCACAGCACCAAAGCGCGTCTCCAAGGCAAAATTTGTGGGACTCAGCTCAGTTGCAGTTTCTTTGTTCTCCGTGCCCCGTCTGCCACCAGTGCTGACACAATCCAGCCAGACCGCCAATGGCCTGCTCTGGAATTTGTCTGTGATACCACCCACCTGCAATTCCAAAGATGAATGTAATTTCAGGTGTGTGGGAGTCGGGGGAGTACTTGGGCAGGGTCTTATTTATGACGCATTTATTTGCAAGACCACGGCTCAATCTCAGGAAAGATT
>NW_006922108.1:900849-902347 GCF_000298275.1 Orycteropus afer afer | reverse complement strand
AAAGCAGTGGAAAGATTCAAGTTTTGTAAATCCAAATATCTTTAAAATGGCATCTAGAATGTCAACCCTCATTAGCAGTTTCACTTTAATGGAGATAATAAGCTATGGGGGCATCAAAGGAGCAGAAGGAGAAGTTCAAAAAGGTGTGAAGAAATCTATCCTCAGGAAAATAATTTAAAAAAATCTCATTTGCCTATAAAAATAAAACAAGGGAGCACAATTCTCCAGTGGTCTTTTTGATCCTATAAGAAAAAAGAACCATTTATCAGTCTACTCTCTCATTAGGCATTATGATGTCTCTCTGATTTTATTTTTCTTAAAATCTTATTTAAGTCTTTTATCATAAAGCTTTCTGGATTTTGGGTACATGTTTCCTCAAATTGATTATAAGCAAATCAGGGAAAAGTGTTATGTTTAATGCTTCTAATGATTCATTTTTGATTTGTATACATTGAGCAAGTAAATAAAAAGTACTACAGAGAGTTTAATGATGAAAGAGATGCCAGCCTTACACTATCCTAGGCCCGGGGTATACCATAGTGAACAAAATAGATCTCTGCTCAAATGATGCATCCATTCTACTGTAATTTGGGAGAGCCAGACATCTGACACAGAAACAAATAAATCCTCAGGAAAAAATTACAGAGTTATGCGTATTACACAGGAAGTAAAATAGGATAATTGGCTGGAGAGAGAGACAATATACATGTGGAGGTGTTATTTTATATAAGTGAATCAGATAGGTTTCTTTGAGACACTGAGATCTGAATTCAGACATGAACAATGTGAACAAGGCAGCTACATAAAAGTCTGACAAAGACCATTCCAGATATAGTATTCCCAAGAATAAATGTTTTTTCTGTGTTCAATTATCTTGACATTATCAAACAATTGAAATCAATTATAAAACAATTGAAATAAGACTACTCTTAGGAACTTCGGTAGTATAGTGCCTAAGGCACTTGACTGCTAACCAGAAGGCTTGTGGATCAAATCCACCAGCCTCTCCTCAGAAGGAAGGATGGGCAATCTACTTCCTTAGTGATACCACCTGAGAAACCCAAGGAAGGGTCGCTATGAGTCGGGTCTGACTTGATGGTACATAACAACAACAACAACAACAACAACAACAATGAACAGTGAACTAGGAGAGAGAAGAATGAGATGAAGTCCAAGGCAGCAGCAGGTATATATGGCCTGATAATCTATGGTAAAAATACTTACAATTAGATGTATTGATGATTCAATGGTCGAATTTTTGGCAACTCGTAAGTTAGACCAGCCACTACCCTTCTGTCAGTGGTGGATTGCATAGATTTTATCAGAGTCTCCAAACTAAGACAGACTAGTAAGAAATACCTGGCAATCTACTCATGAAAATCAACCAATTAAAACTCTGGTTTACACATTTGATCTCCAATTGATTATGGGGATGCCCAAACAGGCAGCATTTTATTTTGTTGTACATGGGGTCACCATACCAAAAAAAAAAAAAAAA
>NW_006922108.1:898022-900749 GCF_000298275.1 Orycteropus afer afer | reverse complement strand
CCCCTCCTTGGGTTTCCAAGGCAGTATCATTATGGAAGTAGATTTCCCATCCTTCCTTCCCAGGAGTGGCTGGTAGGTTTGAACCTCCAGTCTTCTGTTTAGCAGTCAAATGCCTTAGGCACTATGCCACCAGAGCTCCTATGGCAGGTAACAACAACAGGATCACTTATATCTGATGCCAAAGTCCTTTTTCTATACCCTTTACACTGCATCTTTAACTCTATCTCTCCATCATCCCAATTTCATTTAATATTAAGAAATAAGGAAGCAAGGAAGAATAAAATAAACAAGGTGTTTAGATTATATCATGTCACTTATCCATACCAGCAAAAGTGTTTGGCTATGTATTTTATGTTTTTTTGATTAAGAACGTGAAGGAAAGTCTGGGCTGGACTTGCAGCTCAAGTCTTTTGATGCTGAGTCCAGTGATCTTTCCTCTGACTCTCTGTGAAAAGCATGGTGTGTATATTTAGATAATAAAATGCTAAAGCACAAAGGGACCACTGCTGAGAACTTTGGCGTTGTTCCTAGACAGGCATCAATCTGAAACAGCAGTCTTTATGAAATGATAACTGGTATGATGCAACCTAGAATCAGTTTAACTACACTCATGAGAGCATACAAAAGCAAAATAAGCAACAGAACTACCCTAAGTCTAAAAGAGATTAGGAAGTAAAAAGTTAATAACCCATGTATTCACTGGGCAAAAGCGGTATCCTCACATGGCCTTTGGAAACAGAGAATGGAGGTATTCTTTGGAGTGTTTGGCTTCATTTACATGTTTGAACTCTCAGCTAACATAATCTCGAGCGTGTGGGAAAATGAAGTTGCATTTCATTAAGAATAATGAAAAGAGCATTTGGAGTCAGAATTTCTATTGTGGTTTAAGGTAGTTGTGCAGCTTTTAATCATGGTGGTGCTTTCATATCTGCGTATTCTTTGCAAAGTTTAAAAGAAAGAATCAGTTCTTTGTAGAAGTATCTAAAATATATATTTATTTAAGCCTTTTTCACTTCTTAAAAAAAGTCATTTTCATATTATTCTTATAAAAAGGGAAGAAAAAGAAGCATTTCCCTTTCTTATCAAATTCACGTTACAATACTCAATTCTTGCGAATAGCCTTTCAAAGCACTTGCTTCTAATTTGGTTTTAATTAAAGTTGGGTAAAAATGAGAGTCAGAGGCTTATATCTTTTTTATTACAAATATCCTTCAATTTAAGATATGTCTTGGGAACTTTGATGTTGTGGGTAGGAGATGGCTAAATAATCATCAAAATTGGATCTGACAAAACTATTTAGTAATGTTAAGTCTACCAGAGCTCAATGGTGCATTCTTTCCCAGAAAATTCTTTGAGTGTCTGGTTGGCTTTTACTGGATCTAAGCAATTATGTTCCTATATTCAAACCCACCAGCTACTTCTCAGAAGGAAGATTGGGCAATCTACTCCCATAAAGATACTGGCTCAGAAATCCAGGGAGGGGTTGCTACGGGTCAAATCAACTCAATGGCAGTGAGTTTTGTTTTTTTTTTTTAAATCTAGATTAGGGAGCTAATTTCAACCAACAATGTATTTTGCAGTCCTGAAAGTTGCTTTTTGAGATTTAAAGCACATTCCATGGCCTTTATGCAAACCATGTAAATGACTTAAAATTATATTTTGAATTCATTTCTATTATGTTTAGAATTCTTTAGACTCCAAGAACAATGAAGGAAAATTCTTAGGCAATTGGATCAAGGGGACTTTACCATTCTCCAAAACGTTTACTATCTACTTGGGGTCTCTAGGAGTGTTTTTATTGCTACCAACACAATAAACACAATGAAAAATGCATTCTTTTCCTTGAACACTTTATACTTATTTGTACCTGCCTATTTCTTATTTTCCCTAACAGTCAGAGGATGCTAAGATTTTTCTAAAGACTGAAGAAGACTAACAGAGAACATGAAGGGAATAAAAAAGGAAAATGTATAAAGTATAATGTTATCCAGATCATCAAGTCAAGAACTTGAATTCAGCTTGGATATCTGTGACCCCAAATTCATCTATTTCTAAGAAAAAACACCAGTGAATGACTATTAGTTTTGTAATTCCTTTCTAACAGTCACAGCCCTTGGGGATCATCTTATGCACACACTGCATGTAGAAATGCAGTCAGCTGGAGAAATTAATTTGACACTATCCCTAGTTAACTTCTTCCCCTATAACAAACTAAAAACAGTCAGCCAGAGATGTAGTGTATATCTGCTTATAAGGGAAAGTTCAAATTTATAATATTTGGAGGAAGTCTTTGTGTGGTACAAAAAGTCAATGCAACTGACTGCTAAAGGAGGTTCAAGCTATCTAGAGAGACATTGAAAGAAAAGCCTGGAAAACTACTTAAAAAAAAAAAAGCCATTTAAAACTCCTCTATTGAGTATAGTGTTACTCTGATACACATGAGGTTGCCGTGAGTCAGAATCAAACTGGTGGCAACTATAATGTTTGGGGAAATGGATTTTCTTTGTATTAAGCAATAAATTGGTAGTAGCAGCATATTGGTGGCATAGTGGATAAGGCATTTGGCTGCTAACCAGAAGGCCAGCAGTTCAAACCCAACAGCCGCTGTGTGGTAGGAAAATGGGGCAATCTACTATAAAAATTTACAGCCTTAGAAATCCAATGGGGTTGCTAGAAGTAGAAATCTACTAGATGACAGTGAGGTGTTTTTTCTTTTCTTTTTTTTTT
>NW_006922108.1:893988-897922 GCF_000298275.1 Orycteropus afer afer | reverse complement strand
CTATTTCCACAGAGATACCGCTTTGGAAACCCAAGGAGGGGTCATGATGAGTTGGAATCAACTGGACAGCAGTGAGTTTGGTTTTGGTTTTGGTTTATAGCAAATAATACAAAAAAAAAAAAAAATCAAACTCACTTATAGGGACCCCTCCTTGGGTTTCTGAGGCAGTATCAGTACGGAGGAAGATTGTCCAATCTTCCTTCCGAGGAGTGGCTGGTGGGTTTAAACCACCAGCCTTCTGGTTAGCACTGAAATGCCTTAGGCACTACACCACCAGAGCTCCCTTATAGTAAATAGTGGTATACAAAAACATCCTCAATGTTCAGAGAAGTTCCATACATCAAAGAACTGTCCTGCTTAAAATGACCAAGGCTGTCCATTTTGAGAGATTATGATTGTACATTGGAGCTTAACTTTTAAAGCACATGGTTTGTGGAAGGCTGCAGTGTACAGCAAGAGCCCTAACTCTTGACATAAGGTCAGACACCATTTGAGTTATCATTAAACCTGCAATATGGCTATGTTAGACAAGTCTGGGGTACCCCCCCCAAAAAACAAACCCAAACACACTGCCCTTGAGTCTATTCGACCCCTCCTTGTGTTTCCAAGGAGGTGTTTTACGCAAGCAGATGGCCCAATACAATTTGCCCTCAGAAAGAGTGTGGTTAAAAGTAGATAACAACTCCCAAGCAAGCCTACCCAGGGGCAGTTTACCCTCAGGCTTACAAAAAAACTGAGGAAATTGCCTGGACATGCCCTTAATTATCTACCTTAACTAGCACCGTTTTTTATTTAATTTAAATTAAAAGTGTTGTCTTGTAGCCACCTTGTGTTTATGACTCAGGTCACACAGTCATGAATCATCACCCTGACCACCATGTAGCCAGGTGGTAAAGGCCCAGAAACAAGCCTCTAAACTTTCAATGTGTAATCATGGTCCTTTCCCTCCTTCTGCAGTCCCATCTACAGCAGTAATGGATTGACCTGCCACTAATCATGACCTTGTGATGATTTTGTTGTTGTTTGCTTTCCTATATATGAAAATCATGGCTGTGAGTCAGTGGACATCATTGGACTCATGCTGACGGTTCCCCTCATCTGGACGTTTATCTTTGTCTTGTTTAAGGGTTAATAAAAGGATCTTATAGTGAAGTGCCTGGAGCATTTGATTGCTAACCAGTAGATTGATGGTTCAAACCTACCAGCCACTGCATGGAAAGAAGATGGAACAATCTACTTCCTTAAAGATTTATGCCTTATAAACTCAATGGGGATCTCTATGAGTCAGACTCAATTCCATTGCAATGAGTTTGGTTTTGGTTTAGAGAATAAGTTTGAATCTGTCTCCGCCCCTCCCCGGTCCCTTAGCACAGTTGGTAGGTCATTTGGCCTTTGTGGATCTTGACATTCTCATCTATTAAAATAGGGCTATTAAAAGTGCTCCTCACACAGTAACTGGCATATAGTTAGTGTACAACAGTTAGTCTCCTTAGGGGTATGTGAGGGATGCAGAGTGTGTCCCTAGCGGTGTGTGTGGGGTTGCACATTTCCATTCCCTGACAATGTAAGAGTAGATGATTCCCAAATGACCCCAGGGTCTGTAGTAATGGCAGGCAGCTGGTGTTGTAGGCAGAGATGCCGCCAAGGCAGTGACATCTCTAAGCTTGATTTCACCCATCAATCAGTGCAGTAATTTGTGACCAACCTGATCATTCACCAGTCAAAGTAGAAGGAAGGTGGGAGGTGGGGATGGAAATGGTGGGGCTGCTCTGACTACCTGACTACTAGGAAGGGTTCATCAGCCACCCCACTGGGATTGTGATGTTAATATGAGTCACTGCCCTGGATGACACAAACCCTAATGATGCTCCTGGTGTTCAACTAACATTATTTTCTCCTCTCCTTTTCTCTCCAGTCCTCCCCTGTCCTCACCGCCTCCTCCCTTCCCCTCCTATTTCTTTTTTTTATACCTCATTGTTTGTTGTAAGGATCACATTATATAATACATATGAAATTATTTTGTAAACGGTAAAGTTCTACATATTTGTATTGTAGTTAAAATATAGATAGTAGGCTATTTAGTATTGTTTTATTTTAGCAAATAGCCAAAGAAGCACATAGTTTTGATAGTTTTTCTCCAGCACAGAACTATATCTATATATCTACACACCTTTTTTTTTAATATATTCTTTTTTTATGCACCTTCATCTAGGCTGCACTAAGCACCAAGCCTCACCTGGAGGACTAGTTTTTGCCCAGCTGCCTATCATGGTACTTTCACTTGGAGCCCGGTCCTGGAATCCAAGGGCATGCCAAGGCTGTTATGATGGTTATAAAGAAAAGGTTAATAGATTCAGGTTCCTATTTAATTGAATTCCCCAAGGAACAAATAATCTTTTGTAGGGGAAGGAAAGGGAAATAGAGGGAGCAGCTAGTGTGTAGACTTATTCCTATTCTTCCCTCCCCTTCTCTTCTCTCTTTTGTGTGCTCTCAGACACTTGCTTTTCAGCTATTTTCTTCCTCAAAATCACCTGGTGGGTCCTGTACTGTATGAACATATACTTGGTCATGGCTCCAGTAGCTTCAGACTTCTACAGCATCAGAGCTGTAGTGCTTTCACTGTTGAAAATAGGGTTCTATGCTTGAGCCAGGATATCTAGAGAACACTTTCTAAAATATATTACTCAAAAATTTTGAAGAACATGACTGAAATTCATGTATTTTCTGAGGGTAAGTTTGACTTTCCAAATTTCTTCATTCCCTTTGTCATTTCCCTGACAGGTGGCAAGTGTTTGTATTTGTCTTTGTGTGTGTGACAGAGAGAAAGAAAGAGAGAGAGGTTCTGAACACTATGGAAAGAATAAACCTTTCTAAGATATCACTATGCATGAATTGATGATTTTATATTTTGCCCACTATAAATAATATTATTTTGTCAAGATATTTCTGGTCATCTCTTAAAATACCAGATAAAGTTCTGTTAATGAGGGCTTTATGATGACAATGAGAGGATTACTTGAGAATAGCTCATATGATGGAATAAGAATAATTAACTATATAATTAAATTGGTCATAATTTTTTAATACAACAAATAAACAAGCTGAACAGTGTTTATCTTCATTAGGGTATTGTGAAAACTATAGGCAAGGAGAGCTAGAAGGAAATACCTCTTCTTTGACACTATTTGAATGTTGTTCATGTTGGAGTTCACTAACTTCTTTACAATGTTGTTCTTATTCCATGCACACAGGAGGAATTTTTGGTACAACTACATTTTAAGTACTGCATCTTCATCAGTGCTTAGGAGCACAGGTTCTGGAGCCTGATGTGTTAATTCCAATACAAGTTTTACTTTTAACTAGTAGTATGACATGATATGTGAGTAACTTTATATACGTATGTGTCAGCATTCTCATCTGTAAAAAGAGGATAAAAATAGGACTTATCTCATAGGGCTGCTGTAAAGATTAAATGAGTTAAAAATTATAAAG
This sequence comes from Orycteropus afer afer, assembly GCF_000298275.1. Classification (NCBI taxonomy): domain Eukaryota; kingdom Metazoa; phylum Chordata; class Mammalia; order Tubulidentata; family Orycteropodidae; genus Orycteropus; species Orycteropus afer. The sequence goes on along the minus strand of NW_006922108.1, from coordinate 894,430 downwards.
TGAGAAAAGTGTCTGTCATAGACTAAAAGCTAGAGTGCTCAGTTATTGTTCTTATTGATTGTGTTCTGAAGCTTTGGCTGGTACATTATGTCTGAGTGATGCTTGAACCTGAGAGAGCAGCACATCCTCTTTAATTAGGTACTGAAGTGTACTAGATACAGCTGACATCATTCTGTAAGAGCTTTCTCCCAACCTATGCTTGCACTTTGCTCCATGTACCATCAGTTGTGGGTCTGACCTCGCTCTCCCTCTCATCTGTGATATTGCAGTGGGGGGAATATAACATTTCTCTCTCTCTCTCTTTTTTTTTTCCCAGTGGGAAAACAAGCAAAGTATTTGTGAATTTGGTGTTAACTGGAAATGTCCCTCCTCTCTACTCTCCTCAAAATGTAAAGAGAAAAACACATGAACAAACACAAAAAAATAGCTATTTACCATCCCT
>NW_006922108.1:863426-893108 GCF_000298275.1 Orycteropus afer afer | reverse complement strand
TTTGGAACTAAATCTTGCTAACATTCACAGAATGATCTTAGAATCAAATTCTTCTCCAATTCTTGGGACATGTGCTGCTCTGGTTGACACCTTGACCATGCCATTGTTTTTGGTTTACTAAATTTTGAACTTGCCTCAAATATCTAAGACTATATTTTTGTTATAGTAAACCAAGTGTAGTAAGTATAATTGGATTTGTATTTATGATTGAAAATCTTGCAATTGATCATTTTCATGAGAAACACATTCAATCAACAACATTGTCATCATCATCATTATCAATAACACATCTTGATCTCAATGTGAGCCAGGCTGTGGCAGTTAACACTGAGTGTCAACTTGGCTGGGCCATCATTCTGAGTGGCTTTCCAACTAGATGTAGTTATTCCCCATTATGAGACTGTAATCATCTCCATGGTAGAATCTTCTGTGAATCAGTCAAAGAGGAGTTGCCTTTGAGGTGTGGCCTGCTCCCAGTGTATACGGAGAAGCTTTGGGGAAGGTCTCTGTCTTCTTGGCACATTTTGGATCCTGCACCTGGCCAAGTCTTCATCTTCAGTTCTAGGACTTGAACCAGTGGCCTGCCATGTTGCCTGCTTATCTTGGGACTGTTCCTAGACTTGAACAAGTGGCCTGCTATGCTGACTGTTGATCTTGAAGTTGTGCCATTTACATGCCAACCTTGGATTCATCAGCCACAGCAGCTATCAGCTGCATGAGTTAGGAGAATCCTCTAGTTCCAGTGGGCCTGGAATGAGATGAGCTAAGCCCAAGGTCAAAGGGCCTTCTCCCAGAACCTAGAGGTAGCCCTTTTAACTTATACTTCTAACCTCTTAAACTGTAAGAGGATAAATTGCTGTATTATAACACCCACTTGCAGTGTTTGTGTTACAGCAGCATTAGAGAACTAAGATACTGTCTTTGGAGTATTTTACATTATCAGTCCTCACAACAACCCTATAAGGTAGGCATATTATTTCCATCCCTATTTTACAGGTTATAAAAATGAGCCACAGAGAAAATATGTAACTCACTCCAGCACAGAACCTAGATGCAAACCTAGACTATTAGGTTCCAGAATCTGAGATCCTAACTACCTTGTGATACTGCTTCTCCAGACTGCTCAAGATCAGGTAGATCAAGGGAAAATGGTATAAGTTTAGATTGTATTAACACTGGCTTCAGAACACTGAACAGCTTTATCATTTTGTAACCTTTAGTATTAGCTGACTTTCTTGTCAGTCACTTTTTTTCTCTAAGAAGTGGGGAATAGTAAACTTTAAACTTATTTTCTCAGATTTAGTTATTATTAGGGGCTCCGGTAGCATGGTGCCTAAGGCATTTGACTGCTAACCAGAAGGCTGAAGGTTCAAAACTAACAACCAGTCCTCGGAAGGAAGGTTAGACAATTTACTTCTGTAGTGATACCACCTCGAAAACCCAAGGAGGTGTTGCTATGGGTCAGGTTCAACTGGATGGCAGTGAGATTTTTTTTGTTTGTTTGGTAATTATTATTAGTGTTATGATTCTTTTACCAGTATTGATCAATACTCTCTTACCAGTGTTTAGGATTGTGCCTGCTTTGAAGAAACTGGAAAAAAAATAAATAAAAAAACAACCCCCTGCCATTGAGTTGATTCTGACCCAATCAACCCTGTAGAATAGAGTAGAACAGCACCAAAGGTTTTCCAAGGCTGTAAATCTCTACAGAAACAGACTGACTTATCTTTCTTCTTGAAGAGTGGCTGATGGATTTGAACTGCTAACCCTTTGGTTAGCAGCCAAATACTTTATCCACTGCACTGCCAGAGCTCCTTGCTTTGAAAGAAAGAAAGAAATACTGCAGAATGAAAGAATACACAAGAATAAAGATTATGGAAGTTGTTTCTTCTCAATAACTGCATCTTTTTTTTCTTTCATGTGTTACACTCTCTGCAAATGCTGCCTAGAATCTTCCTGGAATCTAGGGAGCAGGTGCATTTTTTTTATTCTAGTTTTATATTGGGTGAGAATGGACAATAATTATTTTAGAGAGGCCATATGTTGGAAGACCTTGACTATTAGGTTACAGAATTTAAATCATATTTTGAGGATAATTAAAAAAGTGAGTTATTATACAAGCAAAAGCCATAGTAATCTGTATTTCACACTATGAATTTAAATCTTGGGAAATTTTGATAGCATTTTGCCCATCTACTCATCCAGAAAGCTGCTGGTTCAAACCCAAAAGCCACTCCTCAGAAGGAAGGTTGCACAGTCTACTTCTGTAGTGTATCACCACTAGTGTGTTGCTCCCATAGTGTATCTCTACTGCCTCAAAAACCCAAGGAGGGGTTGCTATGAGTTGGATCTGACTCGATGGTAGAGTTTGGTTTTTGTTTTTGGTATTCATCTACTATGAATTTCTTCTTAATTAAAAACCAAATCAAAATAAAGTACAAACAAAATTGCTACTCACATTATTTTAACTTCCACAGACTTTTTTATTTTTTAGTTGTAGTAAATACATATGTGACAAAACATTTGCCATTTCAATATTTTTCATATAAACAATTCAATGACTAATTATTAATCTTATTCAAACATCACTGCTATCTATTCTAAATTTTTCCATCACCCTTAATATAATCTCAGGACCCTCTAAGCAATGAGATCCCTTTTCCCTCTTCCTCTTGCCTGCCTTGGGTAATAACAATAAATATTAAAGTTTGATCTCTATATTCTTGCCTGTTCCAGATATTTATTATAAATGGGATCATGTAATATTCTTTTGTTGGCATTTATTTTACTCAACATAATGTTTTCAAGGCTTATTCATGTTGTAGCTTGTATAAGGACTTCATTTCTATTCATGGCTTAGTAATATTTCATTTTATGTATGCACCACATTTTTTTATCCATTCATCTCTTCTGGGACATTGAGGCAGTTTCTACCTTTTGATTATTGTGAATAATGCAGCAATGAACATTGGTATATAGATTTCTATTTGCATTCCTACATTCATTTCTTCTCGAATAAATCCGGGAGTGGAATTGCTGTATCATATAATAATTCTATGTTCAGCTTTTTGAAGAACTGCCAAAATGTTTTCTACAATGTTTTACATTCCCACCACTACAGATGAGAGTTCCATTTTCTCCACATAATCACCAACACCTACTTTCTGTTTTTAAGCATTCAGGCTTATATCAAGCCTTTTTTTGGAAAATGTTTATCAACTCTTCATGATACTTACGGAGAGTCTCTCACCTCAGGCAGTGTCATTTCAATTTGAGAGTGCATGCTTTTGTAGATCTGCATGCTTGTGTTTAAAATATTTAAAGATATTTTATAAACATTATTGACTCCAACATGTCTGATGAATTCAAGTAGCAAGAGTGTTAATAATATGGTAAAGAAGCATATTTGATGGATACCTGTTGGGTGAATATAGCCTGTGTGCTCATGAACTAATAAATGTTGCTGTAAAATGTCTAAACCTAACTCCTTTTTAGGTGGAGGAACCTCTGTGGAAATTTAAGTGGGGAAATTGCCAACAAGATCTCAAGGTCTCTAAAGGCAGCTGTTTGCCCCATATCACTGCTCTGATTATAAGAATTTATCAACAATTGTTAACTACTACGGGTAGGTTTTAGATTCAGACATAACACTCCAACTTTAGTGTGATCAGTAGTACTTTAAGCATTTGATCATCATCTGTTTTAAGTTTTAAAGGTTAGACTTTGATACGCATTAACTTGCCATCAGCTCTTAACTGTTTACTGAGGTATAACTTTCATTCCAAGTTATTTCATTTCCATATTTTATTTTTAATACTCCATTACATTTTACCCATTTGAGAAATATTGACTACAATATAACAAACCCTGCAGGATAATAAAAATTAGGAAAAAATAATTTTTAAAACTTTGAAGTTAAAATATAAAACAAAATGATACAGATAAAACCTTAAAAAAAAAAAAAAAGGCATGCAAAGGGAAAAAATAGTAATAGGATCAGAGGAACTGACCACCCAACTTATTCTTAACTTCCTGGTAGTCAGAGCAAAAAGGGACCGTATATTGGTGAAAATTATTATTTCTAATTTTGATTCTTGTTATCTGACCTCAGACCTTTAGATTTTTTTCTGTTGAACTGTATCTTGTTGGTTCAGCTCAGAATGTAAAAGGAACTGGATCTACAAGAAAATGTTTTCTGTCAGAGCATAACAGAGCAGTATCATTACCTCAGATTATTTCTTTATCGCCTTAAAAAAGAAGGGACAGGCTCCAACAGAAGAAAATAGAGCTTGTTGTTGTTGTTCTTAGGTGCCATCGAATCAGCTCCAACTCACAGAGACCCTACGTACAACAGAATGAAACACTGCCTAGTCCTGCAACATCCTTACAATCCTTGCTATGCTTGAGCCCATTGTTGCAGTGACTGTGTCAATCCATCTTGTTGAGGGTCTTCCGTTTTTTTCTGACCCTCTGTTTTATTAAGCTTGATATCCTTTTCCAGAGACTGGTCTTTTCTGAAAACATGCCCAAAGTAGGTCAAAGGAAGTCTGGCCATTCTCACTTCTAAGGAACATTCCAGCTGTACTTCTTCCAGGACAGATTTGTTAGTTCTTCTGACAGTCCATGGTATTTTCAGTATTCTTTGCTAACGCCACAATTCAAAGGCATAATTTTTTTTTTCAGTCTTTCTTATTCATCCTCCAACTTTCACATACATATGAGGCAATAGAATATACTCTGGCTTGAGTTTGGCACATATTGGTCTTCAAAGTGACATCTTTGCTCCTTAATGCTTTAAAGAAATCTTTTGCCCCAGATTTTCCCAGTGCAAGATGATATCTGATTTCTTTATTGCTGCTTTCCTGGATGTTGACTGTGATCCAAGTAATATGAAATCTTTGACAAGTTCAATCTTTTCTCCATTTATCGTGATGTTGCTTATTGGCTCAGTTGTGAGGATTTTGTTTTCTTTATGTTGAAGTATAATCCATACTGAAGATTTTAGTCTTTGATCTTCATCAGTAAGTGCTTCAGTGCTTTAAGTCCTTTTCACTTTCAGCAAGCAAGGTTGTGTCATCTGCATATCACAGGCTGTTAGTGAGTCTTCCTCCAGTTCTGATGTCATGTCCTTCTTGATATACTCCAGATTCTTGGATTATTTGCTTAACATACAGATTGAATAAGTATGGTGAAAGGATACAACCTTGATACACGCCTTTTCTGATTTTAACTCATACAGTATCCCCTAGTTCTATTTGAATGACATCCTCTTGGTCTATATACAGGTTCAACATGAGCACAATTAAGTGTTCTGGAATTCCCATTCTTTGCAATGTTATCTATAATTTGTTATGCCCCACACAGTCAAATGCTTTTGCATACACAATAAAACACTGGTAAACATCTTTCTGGTATTCTTTCCTTTCAGTGAAGATCCATCAGACATAAAGCAATGATATCCCTTATTCCATGGACTTTTCTGAATTCGACTTGAATTTCTCGAAGTTCTCTGTCATTATACTGCTGCAACTGTTTTTGAATTATCTTCATCAAATTTTACTTTTTATAATATAATGATATTTTTCAGTAAATTCTACATTCTGTTGGAACACTTTCTTTGGAATGGCTGCAAATATTGATCTCTTCCAATCAGTTGGTCAGGTAGCTCTTTTTCAATTTGTTTTTAATAAACAAGTAAGCGACTCCAGCATTCCTTTTGTTGAAACATCTACATGGGTATTTTGTCAATTACTTGAGCCTTGTTTTTCACCAATTTCTTCAGTGCAACTTGGACTCCTTCCTTCGATACCATTCATTCTTTATCATATGCTACTACCTGAAGTAGTTGGACATCGACCAATTCTTTTTTGAGACAGTGACTCTGTGTATTCCTTTCATCTACTTTTAATGTTTCCTGCATTGTTTGATACTTTGCCCATAGAATCCTTCCATATTGCAACTTGAAGCTTGAATTTTATCTTTAGTTCTTTCAACTTAAAAAATACTGAGTGTGTTCTTCCATTTTAGTTTTCTAACTCTAGGTTTTGCACATTTCAAACTTTGTCTTGTTGAGCTGCCCTTTGAAATCTTCTGTTCAGCTCTTTTATTTCATCATTTCTCAACTGCTTTAGCCACACTCCATTCAAAAGCCAGTTTCAGAAACTCTTCTGATATCCATTTTGGTCATTTCTTCCTTTTCTGTCTTTTTACTGACATTTTTCTCTCTTCATGCATGCTTGTGATCCACTAATTTATGTGGTCTTCGATCATTGGTGTTCAATGAATCAAATATATTCTCCAGATAGTTTTTAAATTTAGATAGGATATGATCAGGGTCATATTCTGGCTCTTGTGGACTTGTTTTAATTGTCTTCAGCTTCAACTTGAACTTGCATATGAACAATTGATGGTCTATTCCACAAGCATCATCTAACCTTGTTTTGACTCATGGTAATGAGTTTCTCCATTGTGTCTTTCTACCAACAAAAGCCAAAAACCAAACTGACTGCAGTGGAGTCAAATCCAACTCATAGGAACCCCTTCTTGGGTTTCTGAGGTGGTATTACTATGGAAGTAGATTGTGCAACTTTCCTTCTGAGAAGTGGCTGGTGGGTTTGAACCTCCAGCTTTCTGGTTAGCAGTCAAATGCCTTAAGCACTATATCACCAGAGATCCTGATTCCTATGTATTCCATCTAGTGAGTTCCTCATGTATAACCCACTGCCGTTGAGTTGTATCCAACTCATAACCACCCCTCCTTGGGTTTCCAAGGCAGCATCACTGTGGAAGTAGATTGCCCTATCTTCCTTCTGAGGAGTGGCTGGTGGGTTTGAACTGCCAGCCTTCTGGTTGGCAGTCAAATGCCTTAGGTACTACACTACCAGAAGTCCGGCTTATGTTGTAAAAAGGTAATTTGGGGGCTTAAATCATTAAGTACGTGACTATTTACTGAAAGCATAGAAGTTCAAACTCACCCAGAGTTACCTCAGAAGAAAAGTCTTGGTGATCTGCTTCTGAAAGGATATGCAACCTTGAAAACCCTATGGAACATTTCTAGTCTATACCTGTGGAGTCACCATGAGTTAAAGTCAACTCTATGTCAACTAGAAGACAGAACAGGGAGCTTAATTTTGATATTGAACAAATGTTAAGTAGGCTAGGAAGATTAGGCCCTGGAAGGAGAGGATGGGTGCTACATATATCATGATTGCAGAGATAGGCATTGAATGGAGACATCTATGAAGGCAATAGGGGGTAGCAAGATATTATTTATCCAAGATGCATTATATTGTACAACAATCTTTAATTTTCAGTCAGCCCATGGTCACACTCTGATTTTTTTACTTGGTTCAAATTTTCACTGGAGAAAACAAAAGATTTCTTGAGTCTGTTGGTTTGTATAGTTGTTGCATATTTTCCTCACCAAATCCACTTTGGGAACTAGACTGCCTTAGGCACTATGCCACCAGAGCTTCCTAGACTGCCTCATGTCATTAATATTATGGAGAATTAGAACCAAAGACATCTTATATTTCATCTTTCAAGCTTCTGGGATATATTCTTAACCCTGCTGTATCATCACTCACTCTCAATCACCATTCATTATGTAGTTGATGTAAATTTGATCTTGTGACTTATTCATTACCCCTGTGGCTGATGGTGACAGATGTCACTAGTTTAATGATCATAGCAAACCAATGTCATAATTAAGGTGATCACTTAATGAGGTTGGATGTATTATTGCTTAATATATCAAATTAAGAAAAGATGTCATGGCTAGGCATACAACGTGACCCATCATTTTTGAAGATGAGTCAATACATTAAATGCTTCTCAATAAAACAATGGCATGGTCCTTTGGGACTCTTAACTTTCACAAAGATCTTAAACAATGTTATGAGATAGAGCTCTCTTAACCTCTGATGGGGGTGCCCAATCTCATGCATGTTGGCCATAATTTCCAAGTGAAATATTCTCTAGCATCCATTATATCTTATTGTGGAGGTAGCATAATAATTATGCTTTAATGTATATGCCAAAGGTCCTCTGGTGGTGCTAAGCACTCAACTGCTAACCAAAAGATCAGTGGTTCAAATTCATCAGCATCTCTGAAAGAGAAAGATGTGGCTTTTTGCTTCTGTAGAAGATTTACAGCATTGGAAACCATTTGGGGCACTTCTACTCTGTCCTACAGTGTTGTTATAGGTTAGAATATACTCTATGGCAATGGGCATGGGTTGTGTGCCTACGCTACAGAGTATGAAAACACACACATTTCAGAACTCACTCAGCTGTTACCCACTTATCTCCTGGAACATTTTCCATAGGAGCTATTTCCTCCCTTTGCCCTGCCAGATTTTGTAACACTGAACATTATCTTGCAATTGATATTGTTTGTTTTTTAGTAAAAGTTTATCCCAACTATTTTTTTTACTGTGGTAAAATATAAATAAATATAAAATTTGCATTTTAACTGTTTTTAAGTGTACACTTCACTACACTTGCATTAATTATACTCAACATGTTGTGTCAGTATCACCTCTATTTGTAAAACTGTTTTATCACCACAAACAGAAAGTCTGTACTCATTAAACACTAACTCCCTATATTTTGTTGTTGTTAGGTGCTGTTGAGTTGTCTCTGACTCATAGTGACCCTATGCATAGTAGAATGAAACACTGCCCAGTCTTGGGCCAGCCTCAGGATTCTTGCTATACCTGAGCCCATCATTGCAGCCACTGTGTTTATCTACCTCATTGAGGGTCTTCCCCTTCTTCATTAACCCTCCACTTTACCAAGCATATCCTTCTCCAGGAAATGGTCCCTTCTGACAACATGATTAAAGCAGGCCAGACAAAATCTGGCCATTCTCAATTTTAAGGAGCATTCCAGCTATACTTCTCCCAGGACAGATTTGTTAGTTCTTGTAGCAGACCATGATATTCTTAACATTTTTCTCCAACATCACAACTCAAAAGCATCAACTCTTCTTCAGTCTTCCTTATTTATATTCGCATATTAACCTTCCCACATATCCTGATAACCTCAATCAACTTTTATCTCTATAAATTTTCCTATTCAGGATATTTTCTAAAACTGGAATCATACAATATTTGTCTTTTTGTCTGGCTTATCTCACTTAACTTAATATTTTCAAGGTTTATCCATGTTGTCGTATATGTCAGATATTCATTTATTTTTATAGCTAAATAATATTCTTTGGTGTTATATATACCACATTGTGTTCATCTGTTGATAGACACTTGAGTTGTTTCCACCTTTGGATTCTTATGAATAATGCTGTAAAAAACTGGTGTACAATTACCTGCTTGAGTCCCTGTTTTAATTCTTTTAGGCATAGACCTAAGAGTCCAATTGCTGATTAATAAGGCAATTACATGTTTATGTTATTGTGTAACCATCAAAATGTTTTCAAAGAAGCTGTACCATTTTACATTTCTACAAGCAATTTATTTGCATTCTCATCAACATTGGTTCTTTTCTTCTCTTTTTATTTCTCATCAACACTTGCTTTTTTTTTTTTTTTTTTCCTTTTAAATAACAGTCATCCCATTTGGGGTGAAGTGGTATCTCATTATAGTCTTGATTTGCATTTCACTAATGACTAATGATCATCTTTTCTTGTACTTATTGGGTGGGAATTTGTAAATCTTCTTTGGAAAAATGCTTATTCAAAATCTTTGAATATTTTTGAATTGGTTGTTTGTTGTTTAGTTGTGGGAGTTCTTTGCATCTTTTAGAAGATAAACCTTTATCATATATTTATATGGATATTTTCTCCCTTTGTATAATGCACCCTTTCTTGATAACGTCCTTGGAAGCACAAAATTTTAAATTTTAATGAAGTTCAATTTAACTCTCTTTTTTTCCTTTCATTGCTCGTGCTTTTGGTGTACTTTCTAAGAATCCATTGCCAAACTCAAGATCCTAAAGGTTTTCCTGTATGTTTTCTTTGAAAAGTGTTATGGTTTTAGCTCTTATATTTAGATCATTAATCCATTTTGAATTAATAGTTGCATACGGTGTGAAGTATGGGTTCAATTTTACTATTTTGCTGTATTACCTTTGTAAAAAATCTATTGGTCTTAGATGTATGAGTTTATTTCTGGATTCTTAATCCTACTCCATTCATTTATTTGTCTGTCTTTCTGCCAATGCTCTATTGCTTTGATGACTATTGTTCTGTAGTAAGTTTTGAAATTGAAAACTGTGGGTCCCCTCATTTTGTTGCTATTTTCAAGATTGTTGTGATTATTCTAAACCCCTTTGCAATTCTATATAAATTTGAGGTTTGGCTTTTCCCTTTCTAGAAAAAAAAAAAAAAAAAAAGAAAGAAAATTGAAATTTTGATAAGGATTTCATTAAAATTGTAGGCCTCTTTGTGTTGTGTTGACATCTTAACAATATTATCTTCCAACTGATAAGCATGAGATGTCTTTCCACTTACTTAAATCTTTTTCATTGTTTTCAGCAATGTTTTATAATCTTCAGTGTACAAATTTTACCTCCTTAGTTAAATTTATTTGTAGTCATTTATTCTTTCAAATACTATTGCAAATGAATTTTTTTTTTCTTATTTCCCTTTTTGGTTGTTAATTACAGCTGTATAGAAATACAACTGATTTGTGTATGTTGATCTTATACCCTATAACTTTAATGGATTAATTTATTAGGTCTAGGACCTTTTCTTGTAGATTTATTGAGATTATATATATATATATATATGATTATGTTATTTGTGAATTTGTGAATAGAGATAATTTTACTTCTTTTCCAATTTGGAAAAATTGGAATTTTTTTTTTTTTTTTTTTTTTTTTTTAATTTCTTGCCTAATTGCTCTGGCTAGGAGTTCCAGAACAATTTTGAAAAACAATGGTGAAAATGGTTATCTTTGTGTTGATGTTCTTGATTATAAAATAACATGGCCTCCTCTAAATTCACAAAAGGGAAGGAGAATCAAGATAGGTAGTCTAAGGCTTTTTGCTATGAAGCAAATTTCAGATATACCTTCTCTATCCAACCTCTTTATATCCATCATATATCAGCCATCCCTCTCACAGCATTTTCTACTTCTCTTCTGGGTTTGATAATTCATTACAATTACCAAACAGAACTCAGGCAATAATCATAATTATGGTGTTTATAATGAAGTAATATGTTACAATTGGAAGGAAGATGGGGCAATCTACTTCTGTAGTGATATTGCCTCAGATACCCAAGGAGGGGTCGCTATTAGTCGGATCCGACTCGACTGACACATAACAACAACAATACAATATGTTACAATGCAGTATCTAGGGTGACTCAAGGTATAGTTCTATGGTCAGAACATTCTCTTCTCTGCCATGTCTGCTGGCTCTTGTCTCTCTGACCTCTTGCCTCTTTGCTTCATCCTCTGCCCTACTTGAGCAAGTTATTTTAGATCCACCATTAAGTGCCCAGAGGCGTCCTATTCCACCAGTAAGCCTCAGCCCAAAGACCAGGAAGCCCACCACACCATCTCTTGCCTGTCTCCTCATTCTGTTGCTGCAATTTTCTGTTGCTGCTTCTTATAGTCTCTTGATATGTCCAGTATTGTAATTATTTCTCTCAGTCTCCTGGATCTAAGAGTTACTTAATGCAGGAATCCCAGTTCCCAAAGATAGGCTCTATTCTTGGCTCTTCTTTCTTGGTAATAGTCAGGTTACCCCTCACTATTCACATTTCTCTCCTTTTAAATAAAAGGATAAAAGGTGTGACTCAGCTGAGGGTGGTGACGTGAATAGGTGTGGTGACTAGAGTACATTGCACCCTAATCCTGCCTCATTAACATAAAAAAACATAACCTAATCCTCATAAAGATAGAGATCAGAATTTATAACACAGAAAATGAAGGATATTCACATCAGACTAAATAGAGGACAACCACATAATACTGGGAATTATGGCTTAGCCAAACTGACACACAATCTCAATCATCATAGCTTCCATACACCTTATTTGCATAGTCTTACTCAATCATTAAGGAGCTCTGGTAGCAAAGTGCTTAAGGCACTAAACTGCTAACCAGAAGGCTGGCAGTTCAAACCCACGAGCCACTCTCAGAAGGAAGGTTGGGCAGTCTACTTCCATAGTAATACTGCCTCAGAAACCCAAGGAGCAGTCGCACATAAAAACAACAACAACAACTCAATCATTGTATGGGAGTCACAAATGCTGTGGTTGAAGAACCATACTAAATAATATTAAATAATTTCACATTGTTCTTAGGGAAAAATCTTTCCATCTTTTGCACTGAATGTGGGTTTTTATATATACTCTTTTTCATCTTTAGGAAGTTATCCACTAGTCCAAATTTTCTGTGTGTTTTTATTATGAAAAACTTGGATTTTGTCAAATATTTTTTCTGCATTAATTGACATTATCCTATTTATTCATTTTTTTGCTTTGTTATATTAATGTAGTGTATTACATACATTTCAACCACTTGTCTGTCAGCTTATCCTAATGGCTGTCATGTTGCTGTAATGCTGGAAGCTATCGCACTGATATTTCAAATACCAGAATGGCCACCCATAGTGGACAGATTTCAGCAAGGCTTCTAGACTAACAAAGGCTAGGAAGAAAGATATGGAGGTCTACTTCTGAAAAGATGGGTCATGAAAAATCTTTTGACTAACACCAGAACATTTTCCAGTATAATGACAGATGATGAATCCCTCAGGTTCTAAGACACTCAAGATACAAATGGGGAAGAGCTGCCTTCTCCATGTAGAATCAACCTTAATGACATAGAAGTAGTAAAACTTTCAGAACCTTCATTTACTGATGTGGCATGATTGAAAATCAGAAGAAATAGCTACAAGTATCCACTAATAATTGGAATGTGGAATGTACAAATTATGATTCTAGGAAAATTGCAATTTGTCAAAAATGAATTAGAACACATGAAGGCTTGTATCCTAGGTATTAATGAGATGAAATGGACTGCTATTGGGCATTTTTGATCAGGCAATAATATGGTCTACTATGTCATAAATGACAAATTAAAGAGGAATAGTGTCACATTCATCATCAACATGAATCTACTTTTTTTGAGAAGATCTTCAAGATCTACCCTGAAATACAAATATATAATTGATAGGATAATATCCATCTGCATATAAGGATGACTTATTATTCAATCTTAACATGTCTATTATTCAAACTTAAGCACTAACCACTAAAGCTGAAAATTAAAATTTGAAGAATTTTATCAAGTTCTACAGTCTGAAATTGACCAAACATGCAATCAGGGTGGATTGACAATTACTACTGATTGAAATATGAAAGTTGGCTACTGGTGATTGAAATACAAAAGGTGGAAACAAAGAAGAAAGACCAGCAGTTGGAAAATATGGCATTGGTGATAGGAATGATGCTGGTGATTGCATGAAAGAATTTTGCAAGACCTATGACTTATTCATTGTAAATAGCTGTTTTCAACAACATTAACCATGACTATACATGTAGACCTTGCCAGATGTAATACAAGACTAAAATTCACTATATATATGTAAAGAGACAATGGAGACACATAATATCATCAGTCAAAACAAGGACAGGGGCCAGCCATTGAACAGACCATCAGTTGTTCATATACAAGTTCAAGTTGAAACTGAAGAAAATTAAAAAAAGTCCACAAGTTTATACCACCAGCATTTACAGACCATCTCAAGAACAGATTTGACACATTGAATGCCAGTAAGCAAAGACTTGATAAGTTGTGGGTTGACAACATACATGAAGAAAGTAAAAGGTCATTAAAAAGACAGGAAAGAAAGATAAAACCAAAATAGATGTCAGAAGATACTCTGAAACTTGGCCTTGAGTGCAGAGTAGCTAAAGCTAATGTAAGAAATGGTGAACTGAAAAAGCTGAACAGAAGATTTCAAAGGATAACTGGAGAAGACAAAGTAAAGTATTATAATGAAATATGTTAAGTCCTGGAGTTAGAAAACAAAAAGGGAAGAGCACATTCAATGTTTATCAAGCTGAAAGTATTGAATGAAAAATTGAAGCCTTGAGTTGTAATATAAAAGAACTCTATGGGCAAAATATTGAATGACACAGGAAGCATCAACAGAAGAAGGAAAGATTACACAAAGTCACTGTATCAAAAAGTATTGTTCAGCTTTCATCTACTTCAGGAGGTAGTGTATGATCAAGAACCAATGGCATTATAGGAAGAAGTCCAGGTTGTACTGAAGGAATTGGTGAAAAACAAGACTTCAAAAATTGATGAAATACCAATTAAGATATTTCAAGAAATGGATGCAACATTGGAAGTGTTCACTCATCTATGCCAAGAAATTTGGAAGACAGCCACCTGGCCAACTGACTAGAAGAGATCCATATTTGTGACCATTCCAAAGAAAGGTGATTCAAGAGAATGAGAGAATTATTGAACAATATTATTAATATCATGTGCAAGTAAAATGTTGCTGAAAATAATTCAAATATGGTTACAGCAGTACATAGGCAGGGAACCACGAGATTCAAGATGGATTCAGAAGTGAATGTGGCACAAGGTATATCATTGCTGATGTCAGGTGAATTTGACTGAAAGAAGGGAATATGAGAAAGATGTTTTATCGACTACTCAAAGGCATTTGACTGTGTGGATCATAATAATTTATGGATAACATTGGGAAGTTGGAATTTCAGAACACTTACAGAGACTTTGTATGTAACCTGTACATACATGGACTATGAGACAGTCAAATGAAGAGAGCAAAGGTATACTGCGTGATTTAAAATCAGGAAAGGTGTGCATCAGGGCTGTATCCTTTCATCATAGTTATTTAATCTATACAGTGAGCAAACAAGCTGAGAAGGTGGACTATATGAAGAACAACACAGCATCATGAGTAAATGAAGACTCATTTACAACCTGAAATATGCTAATTGTAATGATACAACCTTGCTAATGAAAGGGAAGAAGACTTGAAGCACTTACTGATGAAGTTCAAAAACTATAGCTTTCAGTATGGATTATACTTCAACATAAAGAAAACAAAAATCTTCACAAGTGGACCAATAAGCAACATCATTATAAACAGAAAAAAAAGATTGAAGTTGTCAACTATTTCATTTTACTTGCATCTAGAATCAATGCTCATGGAAGCAGCAGTCAAAAAATCAAAGGATGTATAGCATTGAGAAGCTCTGAGGCACAAGATCTCTTTTTTAAAGTGTTCAAAATGAAAGATATCACTTTGAGGACTTAGATGTGCCTGACCCAAGACATGGTATTTTTAATCACCTCATATGCATCTGAAATCTGGACAATGAATAAAAAAAAAAGCCCAAAAAAGAATTCATGTCCTTGGATTATGGTGTTAGCAAAGAATATTCACTATACCATGGACTGCCAGAATAATGAACAAGTCTTTCTTCAAAAAAGTAGAGCTAGAATGCCCTTTAGAAGTGAGGATGGTAAGAATTCATCTCCTGTAGTTTGGTCATGTTATCAGGAGATATCGCTCCCTGGAGAAGGACATCATGCTTGGTAAAATAGAGGATCAGCAAAAAAGGCAAAGATCCTCAGCAAGATGGATTGACACAGTGGTTACAGCAGTGGGCTCTAACATTACAATGATTGTGAAGATGGTGCAGGACAGAGCATTGTTTTATTCTATCACATACAGTATCACTATGATGAGGAACTGACTTGATGAGTACCTACCACCACTACCACCAACAAAAACATTACATCAATTGATTTTCTTAACTACCTTGCATTCCTGGGATAAATCTCACTTGGCTTTGGTATATATTCCTTTTAATATGCTGTTTATTCAGTTTGGCAGTATTTACTGAGGATTTTTGCTTCTATATTTATAATAGATATTGGTCTATATTCTTCTTTTCTTCTGGTGTCTTTTTCTTGCTTTGTTATTAGAATAACCAGGACTCATCAAATGAATTAGAAAGTGAACTTTCCTCCTCTATATTTTGGATGAGTTTGAGAAGTACTGGTGTTAGTTCTTCTCTACTTGTTTGATAGAATTTACCAGTGAAGCCATCTTGCCCTGAACTTTTCTTCATTGGGAGGTTTTTGATCATTGATTCAACCAAACAGAGCAGAGCAGACAAACTCTGGGATTGTGAGGTGAGTAAGGTCTGCTCTTCTCCATCAGTATCCAGGAACCAGGAACTCACACTGGGAACAGAGGCTATCCTCTACAAATCAGCTACCAAGCTGGAAAAAAGGTGGAGCACAGGGAAGTAAGGGAGCTCTGGTAGCATAGTGCCTAAGGCGCTTGACTGCTAACCAGAAGGCTGGCGGTTCAAACCCACCAGCCACTCCTCGGAAGGGAGATGAGGCAATCTACTTCCGTAGTGATACTGCCTCGGAAACCCAAGGAGGGGTCGCTATGAGTCGGTCCGACTCGACGGCACATAACAACAACAACAACAACAGGGAAGTAAAAGATCCACAAAGCTTTCCTACCATGTTTATAGTGACTTTTTTCCTGGATTTAGGAGGTATGTGGTTATTGTGAACCTTTGCCTGTATTTCGGAGTTCTGAGAAAATTATTTCTGGCATGCTCTCCTTCTTTTTCACTGTTTCTGTAAGGGGTGGGGAACTTGGATCTGCCTGCACCACCATTTTGCTGACTTTACTCAGAAACCCCTTCATGCTGTTTCTTTCATTGCCATTTTTAATTTGCAAAGCTCTTTTGAAAACAGTATATCATTAGATTAGCATAAAAATCAGAAGTCAGTTCTTATTTCCTTATGCAGATTTCTTAGTACATGTGTCAAAATTGTTCTTGATTGTTTTAAGTGGATGCTTGCTGAGTATTACCTATAAGAATAACAGCTCCTAGAAACCAGTAACTCTACCAAGTATATACTATATACCTACTAACCTAGCTATAATTTCCTCCCATTATCTTTGAATTTTTCAATCCTCAAAACCACAGGCCAGATCTTCTTCACCATGTATTGATGAGAACATGAAATTAAAAAGATAATATAGGTTACTTATTGAATTGCCTAGTGGTGACTGCAAGAGTTCATTGGTACCATTTCAAAATATCTGCACAAGTTGACAGTCAAAGTTTGGTAAAATTAAGTGAATCTTATCAGAATTTTCATCGGAATTCAATGCTCCTTTTCATCCTTTACTCCATTCACTGATTTATTTAAACAATGATTCATCTATTAATTCTCTGTTCATCCAAAGAGGATTTATTGAATTCTAACTGTGTGGCAGATACTATAGAGGAAGCAGAGTTAAATATGATTTATTTGTCTTAGAAAATTTTAGTTCTGGTGGGTTGCTCACAGCCTGGCAAGAGATCAGCCATACAGACTGATAACTATAATACATTGTGATGTGTACTATCTTAGATTTTAGTCAGAGGTATGAATACTCATACCAGAGAAAGATTAATTTTGCTTAGCAAATTGAAGAAAAGTTTCAAAGAAGTGGTGTTACTTATTTTGAGTAAGAGTATCCTTGACAGCATTACAAAGAGTACACCATCTTCAGGAAAATAAATGAAAAATGAAACAGCTTCTTTCCAGTGCATCTGAAAGAGAGCAAAAACTGTAGGTATGGCTTATAAAGGAGGCGATGGCCAGATAAGAAAAATCTTAGAAGCTCTGTTGAGAAATTTTGGAGATGGACTAGTAGACTTTTCACTTTTAAAATAGAGTGTATGGTCTTAAAATGACACATGAGTTCATTGTTTATCTTGGGCCAAAGTACTTGTGAATTGTTGAACTTAAAAAAATGTGTGTATTTTTTTTAAAAATGCATGGAATGTACTGTACTTCTATGTGATTCATATTATCAATAGTATTATATCTAGCAGAATTTTAGAAATAGAATCCAAAAGTTGTCCTTTCAAGATAAAGAAGGTATTTGAAAATTAAAGTAAAATAACTACAACAACAAAAGTTACTCAACATGGGAAAGATGAAAAAATTTATGTATGTTATGTGACTTTTGTCTCTGAAAACAAAACAAATATATCAACTATAAATTCATCAAAAAATTAGAAAACTGAATTTTTAACCATGTTAAAATAAACTACATTTATATATTCTCTAGTTTACGAGAACAATTGAATGTAATAAGATAAATGTGCCTGTTGAATTACAATGGCAATAGTAACATACCATTTGATGACTGGTAGATAAAATAGCTATCTGAGGTTCATGACATAAACCAATCAACCAATTTTCTATTTGATTCTATATTTTCATTGTGATGTATTTTCAGTTATACAGACATTATTCAAATATCACTGTTAAGCTAGACTATTATTTAGTTTTTAAGACTTCAGGGGATATAGTTGATTTAAAGATTATGTCAGGGCTATAGTTTCAGGGGTTCATCCACCTTTGAGGGCTCCAGAAAGTCTGAAGTCTTATATGAGAATTTTAAATTCTGTTCTGTATTTTTCCTTTTCTTCTACAGTCTTCTTTTTCTTCTTCTTTTTCTCTGTGTCTATCCATCTTCTATGAGAATCTCTGGTGCCATAGTGCCTGAGGCATTTGACTGCTAACCAGAAGGCTGGCAGTTTCCAACCCACCAGTCATTCCTCAGAAGGAAAATTGGGCAATCTACTTCTGTAGTGAAACTGCCTCCTCAACGTAGTGAGTATGAGTTTAATCCATCTTCTATAGAGTCTTTGATCAATATATTCCATAATGGTAACTGAGCATCAACCAGTTTGTCTGGTCTCATGGCAAAGGAGGCAATTTCCAAGCATTCCGTATCCCTCTCCTATTCCTTACTCTCCTGCTACTGTTGCTCCAGGTTAAGAGACCAATTTTTGAGCCTATTGCCGTTTGCAAGCTTTTAAGCCTCTCAGCACTACACAACAAATTCGGAGCTAGAACAGAAGAACTAAACATATCATTAGGCCAGTTAACTGGGATGTCTCATGAAATCATGACCCTAAACCTCCAAACCAAGGAACCAAATTCCATGAGGTTTTTGATTGTACATAACCAGCTTCATCTATTTAGTTTATTTTTAAATAAATAGCTTTACTTATTATTTATTTTTTGTCATTGTTGTAATTGTTGTCACTCTATTGCACATGTAGAATGCTTAAATTGGTGTATATTTTTGTATCAATTCAACAACAACAAAAAATAAACAAATTTTAAAAAATCAAATATCATAATATATTAGACTTAAAATATAGCACCTATAATTTTAGGTAATGTACAGGGTGCATGAAAAATTTTTAGGAATAATAAATCATATTCAATCATATAATTTTCAATATAGTATATCTATATATAGAGATATGGGAGCTCTGGTAGCATATTGCCTAAGGCACTTGACTGCTAACCAGAAGGCTGGATGTTCAAACCCCCTACCCGCTCCTTGGAAGGAACATTGGGCAATCTACTTCTATAGCAATATCACCTCAGAAACCCAAGGGGGGGTCGCTATGATTAGGGTCCAACTTGATGACACATAACAACAACAACATATAGAGATATAAATCTCATGTTCTATTATGAATAAGTTTATTTGTGTTCATAAGTAAAATAATAATTATAAATGTTTATCTTTTAATTATTTTAAGATCTCTATTTCCAGATAGAGGAGCTCGGGTGGCATAGTGCTTAAGGCATTTGACTGCTAACCAGAAAGCTGGTGGTTCAAACCCACCAGCCACTTCTGGGAAGGGAGATTGGGCAACCCACTTCCATAGTGATACTGCCTCAGAAACCCAAGGAGGGGTCACTGCGACAGCAGTGAGTTTGGTTTGGTTTGGTATTTCCAGATTATATAATGTAATGACTAATATATTATCTATTATACTAAATGAGATATTTGTATAATATATAACTTACTAAAATTTTTAATCATACATATATGTATTTTGGGTATGCATTGCAATATTTCATAAATTAGCCTATGCAATTAAAAGCATTTGTATTCTGCTGCTAGGAAGAACAGGAAGTTATTTGTGTTTTCCTTGTAGAAAAATTATAATCTTAATATAATATACCCATAAATATATTTTATGGCTCCAGAAAAATTATTAAAATAATAATCTTTGATCCTTGGCATACTCTATCCACTGGTCAATACATGCCCCTAACACTTAAAGTTTTTAAAGATATGTAGTTATACACATAAGAAATGTAATACATCTATGCCTTACTTACTGACATCTCACTCTTACTGCTGTTGAGTTGGATCTGACTCATAACAACCCCTCATTGGGTTTCTGAGGTGGTATCACTACAGAAGTAGATTACCTAACCTTCCTCCGAGGAGTGGCTGGTGGGTTTTAACTGCCAGCCTTCTGGTTAGCAGTCAAATGCCTTGGGCACTACACCACCAGAGCTCCCACTTATTAACATAGTTAGGTTCTAAAGACAGGGTCGTTATGTGAACATTGGTATTATGCAAAAATGGAGCATGACCACATCATAACACAAAATGGAGGATTACTATGGCATTACATAACTGCCAAATTACATCATTACATAAGTGTCAAACTACTGAGAATCATGGTCCAGCACAGTTGACACATAACTTTAACCATCACAGTCAGCATTACTCTTGCCTTGCACCTGAGTATTTATTTCTTTTAAATGTACATTGTTAAAGCACAGAATAGGATAGTAGATTTTTTACTATTGTCATAAATGCTAAATGTCAGATAATGAGGTAGTCCATAAGTAAGGATTAAGGTGTAATTAGATATGAACCCATCATCACAAACAAAAAATACAACTTTAACATAACTTGCATTGAATCAGATCCCTTCTCCCAATACATCCCCTGCCTCTTCATGCCCATATGGTTTACTTCCTGAATCCTGTGTTCATCACTATTTTAGTTTCTTTTTAAAATGCAGTTAAATTATATAAGCATACTTTTATTTTATTTGTTTTTAACTTCCAAAAAGGGTATTATTGTATTTATATGCTATTGGGGATTTACTTTTTTGACCTTAATCTTACTAAATTTCATCCATATCATTTCATGTTGCTGTAGTTCATTTGTTTTGACTGCTAATAAATAACGCATTAGATGACATACTCCAGTTTATTCACACACTTTTCCACTTACAGGCATTTGTATTACTTCATGTGTTTGGTATTCTGAAAGGTACCTCTAAGGACATTCATGTATATGTCCTATTGAAACACGAAAGCATTTCTTATGTATATAATACTGTATTTATATCAGAGCATAAGTGAAAAATTAATTTTAGAAGATATGCAAGCAAAATAATTTCCTTGGTGGTTGTACCCATTGACTTGTAAGTAGTTTCCTGACAAGAAGTTTTATTCAGTGTTTTGTGTTTTAGATGGGAAGCAGTGTTGAAAATGATGTTGAGTGAGGCAAAACCATTTAGGGGATCTAAGAAGAAGTATTCCACTTCCGTAATGATACTGCCTCGGAAACCCAAGGAGGGGTCGTTATGAGTTGGAACTGACTCAATGGCACACAACAACAACAATAACAAGAGGAACTATGCTTTAAATAATTCCATTTGTATGATACACTTTTTAGAAACTCATGCTATTTTTATTGATTATAAAATGCTTTATATCAAAATCTGTGTGTTGTTATTAAAATATATTTTCAGAAAAAAATCCCCCTTTTCTCCCATCTAACAAGACTGCTACCTCTAAAGTTCTTCTAAATAATAATAATAATAATAATAAATATAGAGGTATAATGTACTGAGGTGAAACAAAACAAATGATGGCCAAAAACCTTGTTATCTCTGTCATTAACCTCCATACAATCTCCTCAAATCATACAGAACCACAGTCTTGTATGGAGACTCATGGCATGATATTTAATTTTTCTCCAATAACCCATTTTCCTCTGGTGTCTCATCACAACATGTAAAAAGAATTTTCAAATAGTTCTTTCTCCAAACCTCGCAATAATCCCATAAAAGGTTGTGGTTTTGTTTGTTTTACTATAACTACATTCTATTTTGTTTTGGCCTAACCTTTGGAAGTATACTTGACTTCATATTCAATCAATCAGCAAATTGTGTTGGATCTTTCTTCAGAGTATGTCTCAAAGCATGACAGCTTCTCAATTTCTTATTGCTACCACCCTGGCCCAAGTAACTATCATCTCCCTCCTAGATTAGTGCAATTGTGATACCCTTACTTCTAATTTTGCACTCTACAAACTTATCTCCTGAAATAGATTAAAAACCTTAGTCTGATAACACCACATCTCTTCTTAAAACCTATAAAGTGGCTTATATCTTATAGCTTATGAAGACCATACATGGTGCAGTCTTTGACTAACTCTTATCACATTTCTTACCAATCCTGCTTGTTCTCGCTTTTTCAGCCACACTTTTATTTATTTATTTGCTTTTCATCAACATTTCATGTACAGTAAGTTTCACTCCCCATTTACCATCCCCAAACATAACTCAGTCTCCTCCCCTCTCTGCCCAGTAGCTGAGTAACCCCCACACCCCTCATAGATATACACGCCTGTGTGTCCTGCATTTCCTCCGTGTGAATGTTGACCCCCTGGTGCCCAATGGTCAATTGCTTCAAAGGTTGCACTCCCATAGAGTATGTATGTGGGTGTGTTACCCCAGGTTGAGTGGTCTGTGTGTACATTTTATTTATTATTGGGCTGAGAACCAGCCCCTGGGAGTGAATTTTATTCTAGGCCCAAAATGTATCCCAGGACCATAGTATTGGGGGTCTCACCAGACTCCATCCAACCAGTAATTCTGGTCATTACTGTGATTTTGGATTTTGTTCCACGTTTTCCTCCCACTCTATCCTGGATGTCCAGTTTTGATCCTTTCTTGAGTGGTTGGCATTGGTAACTGGGTGTCATCTAGTACTTCTGGTCTCGAGGTCCATCATGTCCTAGGGCTGATTGCTTCCAAATGCCCTTGTGTTTTTGCAATCTTCTTTGCTTCTGACAATAGGAGACTATTAGCTGCATCACAGATGGCTGCTTGAAAGCTTTTAAGACCCTGGTCACTACTCACCAATGTAGGCAGAAGAAAAGAAGACTTTTGTGTGTTTTGTTGTGACAATTGAATCTGGTATCCGCCAGTTCCATGGTGCTGAGTTGGTAGATCCACTGGATCTCTCTCCCACAGTTTCTGGTTGTCTGTGAGGGATTACTATATGCCTGTCTTCTGTTGTTTCTGTGAGGATTGTGGGTATTTTGTATCACTGGTATCTGTGCAAGATTAGCCTCAGCTGAATCTAACCTTGATCTAGAGTATAATCCTGTTCACTGACCCTCATCTGATCTTCTCAGATGTTTATGTGTTTATCTATAGCCTAGTGTTTGGTGTTAATGGTAATGCAGTATTGTGAATATACTGGTTGGTATTAACACCTGTCGTCTGTGTCTTATGTGCACGATTCAGTGTCCTCCCTTTTCCTAATATTATCATGGTGGTCACAGACTCTTACTATACCATCCCTCCACCTACCTATGTCAGCATATGGCCTCCAACCAACTCCAAATTTATTCCTTCCCTTCCCTCCCTACCCTGGTGACCTACAAAGTAAGTTCCCTTTCTTAAACAAACTCTTCTTTGTCTTTTTATAGTAATGGGCTTATACAGTATTTGTCCTTCTGCAATTGACTTATTTCACTCAGCATAATGTCCTCCAGGTTCATCCATGTTGTGAGATGATTTGTGTATCCTTCATTGTTCTTTAATGTAGCATTGTATTCCATTCTGTGAATGTACCATAATTTGGTTATCCATTCATCCACTGATGGACATTTAGGTTGTTTCCATATCTGCTATAATGAATTGTGCTGCAATGAACATAGGAGTGCATAAGTCTATTCATGCCCTGCCTCTCATCTCTTTAGGACATATTCCTTGTAATGAAATCCTAGGTCAAATGGTATTTCTATTTTCATTTCTTTAAGGAAATGCCATACCTTTTGCCACAATGGTTGTATCATTTTACAATCCTACCAGCAGTGCACAAAAGCTCTAATCTCTCTGCAACCTCCCCATTTGTTATTTTCTGCCCTGTTGAACTTTGCTATTATTGCTGGGGTGAAATGATATCCCATCATTGTTTTGATTTGCATCCTAAGGCATGTGACTGCTAATCAGAAGGCTGGTGGTTCAAACCTACCAGCCACCCACTGGAAGGAAGATTGGGTAATCTACTTCCATAGTGATACTGTCTCAGAAAACCAAGGAAGGGCCACTGTGAGTCAGTTCTTATTAGACAGCAGTGAGTTTGTTAAATAACTAAAGTTTGCAAGCATTTACTCATGTGTTTGTTGGCCACTTGCACGTCATCTTTAGTGAAGTGTCTGTTTAAATCTTTTTCCCATTTTTTAATTGGGTTGTTTGTCTTTTTGGGGTTGAGGTGTTGAAGTTTTTTTTATAGATTTTAGAGATAAGTCCTTTGTCAGACATGTCATAGGCAAATATTTTCTTCCAAACTGTAGGCTCTCCTTTTACCCTTTTGATGAAGTCTTTCAATCCACATAAGAATTTAATTTTTAAAAGGTCCTAGTAATCTAGCTTCTCTTCTACTTCCTGTGCATTCTGAGTTACGTTTGATAGTTTATTTATACCATAAATTAGGGGTCCTAGATTTGCCCCTATTTTATCTTTGATGAATTTTATAGTTCTGGGTTTTACATTTCAGTTTTTGATCCAGCTTGAGTTTGTTTTTGTGTTTGGACTAAGGTATGGGTCTTCCTTCATTTTTCTGCAAATGTATATCCAGTTTTACAAGCATCATTTGTTAAAGAGGCTTTCCCTTCCCTGTTTAGTGGGCTTTTGATCTTTGTCAAAGCTCAGTTGAACATAGGTCAATGGATATATTTCTGGACTCTCGATTCTGTTCATTTGTCTGTCTATCATTTTACCAATGCCATGATGGTTTGACTACTGTGGCTTTATAGTAGGTTTTAAGATCCGGGAGTGTGAGACCTCCCACTTTGTTCTTCTTCAGAAGTGCCCTGCTTATCCAAGGTCTCTTTCCTTTCCATATGAAGTTGGTAATTGGTTTTTCCATGACCTTAAAAGATTTTGTTGGTATCTGGATCAGTATTGCATTAAATGTGTAGATTGCTTTAGGTAGTATTGACATGTTCACAATATTCAGTCTATCTGTCCATGAACAATGCAGGTCTTCCATTTATATAAACCCTGTGTTGTCTCCTGCAGTAGTGCTTTATAGTTTTTTCTTTGTATGGGTCTTTTGTGTCTCTGGTAAGATTTATTCCTAGGTATTTTATGTTTTTAGTAACTATTGTAAATGGTATTGTTTCCCTTATTTCTTTTTCAGAGGTCTCTTTTTTGTTTTTTATTGACCTGTTCAATTTCTCTTTTGTTGTGGGTCTGTTCAAGTATTCTATGTCTGAGTGGCATAGTTGAGGTAGGTCTTATGATTCTAAAAACTTGTCCATCTCTTCTAGGTTCTCAAATCTGTTGGAGTACATTTTTTCATAATATTCTGCCAGTATCTTTTTTTTTTATTTCAGTTGGTTCTATTGTAATGACACTCTTTTCATTTACTATTCTTGTAATTTGCATCTTCCCTTTCTTTTGTTAGATTTGCCATTTCTTTTTTTTCTGGTCAATCTTACTAATCTTTTCGAAGAACCAGCTTTTTGTTTTGTTGACTTTCTCTATTGTTTTGTTTTGTTTTGTTTTCTGTTTCATTTATTTGTGCTTTAATCTTTATTATTTCCTTACTTCTAGATATTGTAGGATTCTTTTGTTGTTCTTTTTCTAATTGTTGGAGTTGTTAAGAGTGTTGATTTTGTTTCTTTCCTCTTTTTTTTTCTTTTAATGTATGCATTTATTGCTATAGATTGACCTCTAAGTATTGCTTTTGCTGTGTCCCTTAGATTTTGGTATGATGTATCTTCATTGTCATTTGTTTCTAAGATTTTTTTTTTTTATTTCTCTTTTTATTTATTATATTACCCAGTAGTTTTCGAGTAGTGTATTGTTCAATTTCCACATTTGATGTTTTTTCTTTGAACTTCCTGTTATTAATTTCTAATCTTATAGTATTGTGATCTGACAAGATGCTTTGTAGTATTTCAATATTTTTTAATTTATTGAGGCTTGTTTTATGTCCTAACATATGATGCATTCTGGAGAAGGATCCATGTGCACTGGAGAAGAATGTGAATTGAGTTTTTGTTGGGTGGAATGCATTATTATATGTCTATGAGGTTGAGTTGGTTGATTATGTTGTTGAGTTCTTCTGTATGTTTGTTTTTTTTCCTAGTTGATCTGTTCCTGCTTGAAAGTGGTGTGTTAAAATCACCTACTACTATTGTAAAGTTGTGTATTGTTCCTTTTAGTTTAATTAATATTTGCTTCATGTATTTTGAAGCACTTTCTTTGGGCACATAGATATTTATTATCGTAATGTCTTTGTCAATTGACCATTTCTGCATCATATAGTGTCCTTCTTTGTCTACTATGTTCTTTTTCACCTTAAAGTCTATTTTATTAGAAATTATTTTCCCTCTTGCTCTTTTTTGGTTACCATTAGTTCGGTATATTTTTTTTCTACCCCTTAACTCTTAATTTGTTTTTATCTTTGTGTCTAAGGTGGGTGTCTTGTAGGCAGCATATCCATATGTCTTCTTTTCTTACCCAATTTGCCACTCTTTTTTTTTTTTGATTGGTGCATTTAGTCCATTCACATTGAGTGTAATTGTTATAAGTATGAATTGATTGCTATCATTCTAGAATGTTTTTTTGTCATGTTGTTGGAGTTTCCTTTGTCCATATACTTTTTTGTGCTGAGTTTCTTTTGTTGCTAAGTGCTTCCTCTCTTTTCTTCTTTATTGTTGTTTTGTGCTTATTAAACCCATATGTTTTCATTCCTTCTGGATTAGGTTAGGGGGATTGTTAATTTTCTCTGTGGTTACCTTGGAGTAAATTCTTGTCTCTATATTTTTGGAACAATCTGTTCTGTGAGGATGTTGTCCTGTTTTCCTCTCCATTTGGAAGTTTGTACCTAGAACTTTTATTCCCTCTATTTGATTAGTTGCTGTTGTTGTGCACAGATTGGATTCCTTGATTTTTAGCATATAGTGTTTTATGGTCTTATTTTGAGTGTCAATTTCTGATTTGGTTTTAGTGTTAATGTCATGTGTCCTGATTTTTTTGTTCTCTGTTATGTGTTCTCTATTGGAAGGATTTTCTTAAGTATTTCTGGTAGGGTTGTCTGGTTTTCACAAAATCCCTTAATTTCTGTTTGTCTAAGTATGTGTTTCATATTTGGCTTGATATAGGATTCTTGGTTTGAAGTTCTTTCCTTCAGCGTTTTATATATGCTGTCCAATTGCCTTCTTGCCTGCATAATTTCTGCTGAGTAATCAGAGCTCAGCCTAACTGTTTGATTATTATAAGTAATATTTCTTTTGTCCCAGGAAGCTCGCAAGATCCTTCTTTGTCTTTGGTTTTGGAGAGTTTGATTATGATATGTCCCAGTGATTTTCTCTTGGGATCTATCCTGTATGGGGTTCTTTGAGCTTCTTGGACAATTATCTTTTCATCTTCCATGATATGGGGAAAGTTTTCTGTTAGTAGGTCTTCCACAATTTTCTCAATGTTTTTTATTTTTTTGACCTCTTCTTGCTCTGGAATTCTAATGAGGTGTATGTTGTTCCTTTTCATGTAGTCACATATACCTCTTAGATTCTCTTCATTTCTCTTAAATCTTTGTTCTGATTTTTGTTCATATAGGCTGGTATCCAGGGATTTGTCTTCTAGTTGGGAAATGCATTCTTCTGCCAGTTTTAGCCCATTCTTTTGTGCTTCCACTGTGTTGTGTAATTCTGTAATTTTGGTATTCATCTTCTGAATTTCTAACTGCTGTTTTCATGAGTTCTGATTGTGTATTAATCATGTTATTTTGTTCTTGAATGGTTTTATTGAGTTCTTCCAGAGTACTGTCTGTGTTCTCCTTGCTTCTGTTTGGGGTTTCCTTAAGCACTTATAGAGTTCTATAAAGCTACCTTCTAAATTCCTTCTTGGTTAATTCTATTGCCTCCTTTTCCTCCATGTTTAATGAGACTTTTTTTGGGATTTTACTTTTATTGTCTTATCCTGTTTTTTTGTTTGATTAGATGTTGCGTGTTGTTTTCTAGACATTTTGAAGTTGTCTTTAACTGTTAGTTATGTATTGATTTGTTTTGTCTTGGTTTTATGATTTAATATTTTGAAAAGGTGGAGCTGGTCTATTTTATTTTGTTTTTTTGGTAATTAATTCAGTGCTGGGTTGCTTTGCAGTTTTCTTTGTGAAGATGGAATCACTGTGTGGAATGTGAATGTGGGTTTCTGTTTGTCATAAAGGGAATTTAGGATTCCAGCCAGCAAGAGCCAAGAGCCATTTCCAGGGCTTTGAGTGGGCTTCTAATGATGGTGTTATACTGTTACTCACAGGCCTGCAGCTCAAGTTCAGCAGAGACTCCAATTATTATGGGACAGACACTTTCTACCAGGTTCAGCAGCCACAAAATCCCTGCTCTTCAGGCCCCTCAGTGCCAAAAAGCTGACCTTGGATAACAGCCCTGATCTGTGACAGGAGTTAATTCCAGGGCCTGCCCACTTGTGGCTTTATTGTCCTCTCTGCTCCCACTTCAGCGGCACCCTGAGCCAGAGAAGTCTCTGTTCTCTCCCAGATGTCCCAAGTTTACTGATAAAAACAGGTGCTGAAGGCAGATCCATGGAGTGGCTGCAAGTTCTCTGATGCGGTGCAGTATGGTGCATTCTCTCCACTGCTCCAGGGAGCTTTCTCATGCCCCTTCTCACCTACTGGTCAGTGTTCCACATTATACAGGGAAGGTTCACCTGTTTTTTTTTTTTTTTCTCTCTGGGTAATTGCACTACCCCTTTCTCCTTTCTAATCCTACTCCTCTGAGTTTGGTGCACTCTGACGTAATGAGCTGTTCAGAGCACCAGAATCATCATTTCAAAAAGCTTCAGCTAGTTTTTCCAGGCACTAATAGGCTAGAGGTAACTAGCATGTGCACTACAGGAGCGGTGCCATTTTTTCCCTTTATTAATATTCTGTATTCTTCCCTCTCCAGGTTCTAGTTTTCAGCTTTTTCTCTCGTCCCTGTTCCTTGTTCCCATTTTTCTTTCTTTCTTGTGGATCTTCCCATTCCTTGTTTTCCTTTGTGCATTTTGCCCAGATATTGCAGATTTTTCTTTTTCTTTTCTTTCCTTTCTTTCTCTCTCTCTCTTTTTTTTGTGATTGTTCCTGTGTGTTTATGAGGTATGCTTTTTGTCCAGTTGCTTTTACTTTTTTGATGTATTTTTGATTGTTGTTTTTGTCTGAATGGGAGACAGCAACCATGCCCATGTGACACAACTGCACCTGCACCTTCCACAGCTCCATTTAGAGACTGAGAGTCACCACTTCCTTCTTCACCAAATGGTCAATGATAAATGAGCACCAAGAACAGCCTGACTCACCCTTAACTGCTCTTCACAAATACTTAATATAGATCTAAATACAACAACATTACAACATCTCGGAGACAGCAGATTATCAAAGTTAACACAAAGAAACAAGATAAAGCAGTAGAAACAAGGGAGCAGGATACAGACTGAGAACACATCCCTGAGGAAGAAACAGAATTGGAACCCCTTAATAAGGAATTTAAAATATATATATATAT
>NW_006922108.1:860486-862931 GCF_000298275.1 Orycteropus afer afer | reverse complement strand
TTCTTTGCCAGCACCACAACTCAAAAGCATCAACTCTTCTTCGGTCTTCCTTATTCATTGTCCAGCTCTCACATGCATATGAGGCAATTGGAAATATCATGGCTTGTGTCAGGTGCACCTTAGTCCTCAAGGAGATATCCTTGCTCCTCAGCACTCGATACAGGATTGAGAGATAGATCAAGGCAAACACTGACAAAATTGAGGAAAACACAGATAAAACCCTAGAACAATTTCAGAAGAGAATATAAGAACAAAATGACAAAATAAATGAAAAATTAGAAATGATACAAAATCTAGAGATAAAAGTCCAGAAGATTAATAGTAAATTATCAGAAATGCATAACACATTGAAAGGACAAAGAGTAGAACTGAATCAAAGGAAGAAAAAATTAATGAGATTGAGGACAAATACCCAAATACTTTTTTGGAAAGGGATCAGTCAGAAAGAGATCAAAACAAAATGGAGAAAGTCTAAGAATCATGTGGGAATACCATCAAAAGGAATAACCTACATGTAATTGCAATTCCAGAACAAGAAGAGAAAAAGAAAATGACTGAGAAAATTGTCCAAGATTTGTTGAAAGAAAAATTCCCTGATATGATGAAAGATGAGGATATATCCATTTAGAAAGTCCAATGAACCCCAAACAGAACAGACCCCAAAAGAAAATCCCCAAGGCATGTCATCATCAAACTCATCAAACTCATCAAAACCAGAGACACAGAAAAAATCCTGAAAGTAGTACTGGAAAAATGAAAAGAGCATACAAAGGACAACCAATAAGAAAAAGCTCTGATTTGTCAGCAGAAACTATGCAAGAGAGAAGACAATGAGAAAGTATGTTTAAAACTCTGGCAAAGAAAAATTTCCAATCAAGAATTTTATGTCCAGCAAAATTGTGTTCATGTTGGTGAAAGTAGGACATTTCCAGATAATCAGAAATGAAGGGAATTTGTTAAAACCAGACAAACAGTACAACAGATATTAAAGGGAGTCCTTTGAACAGAGAACCAAAAATAGCAAACAACAACTGACCATTAATACCCAAGATGACTTACCCCAGAAAACAACACAGCTATGGAAGTATCCAAAGTGTCATAGCTTACAAGATTGTAAACAGGGAAACAGAGACATCAATTGGCAAATGAGGACAACTACAAACCAAAAAGAGGGAAAAAATAGTGTAGTTACTGAACTTCTAAATGGTGAAGAAGTCGAGAGAGTTGCAATATAAAATAGACTATTCTAAACTCAGTGAGAAAATTATAAATCACAGGGCAACCTCAAAGAAAAATGATAAAACTTCACATCACAATAAAAAATAGGACAAGCACAAATACTTGTTGTTAGGTGCTGTTGAGTCATTTCTGACTCATAGCGACCCCATGCACAGCAGAACAAAATACTGCCCAATCCTGCACCAGCTCCATGATCCTTGCTATAACTGAGCCCAACATCGTATCACCATGTCAATCCATCTCGTTGAAGGCCTTCCCCTCTTTTGTCAATTCTCCACCCTACCAAGCATGACATCTTTCTCCAGGGAATGGTCTCTTCTGACAACATGACCAAAGTAAGTGAGACGAAGTC
Source organism: Orycteropus afer afer (assembly GCF_000298275.1). Classification (NCBI taxonomy): domain Eukaryota; kingdom Metazoa; phylum Chordata; class Mammalia; order Tubulidentata; family Orycteropodidae; genus Orycteropus; species Orycteropus afer. The sequence continues at coordinate 861,340 of NW_006922108.1, read as the reverse complement.
TGACCATTCTCACTTCCAAGGAGCATTTCGGGTGCACTTCCTCCAGGACAGATCTGTTAGTTGTTTTAGCAGTCCACAGTACTTTCAGCATTCTTCACCAGCACCACAACTCAAAACCATCAATTCTTCTTCGGTCTTCCTTATTCATTGTCCAGCTCTCACAAGCATATGAGGCAATTGGAAATATCATGGCTTGTGTCAGGCACACCTTAGTCCTCAAGGAGACATCCTTGCTCCTCAGCACTTGAAATAGTTCCTTCGGGGTTGACCTTCCCAGGGCTACACATCGTCTAATGTCTTGACTGCTGCTTCCATTGGCATTGATTGTAAACCAAGCAACATGAATTCTCAATCTTCTCTCCATTTATTGTGATGCTGCTCATTGGTCCAGTTGTGAGGATTTTTGTTTTCTTTATATTGAGACATAATCCATATTACAGACTGTATTCTTCAACCTTCATTAGTAAGTGCCTCAAGTCATCCTCACTTTCAGCAAGCAAAGTTGTATCATCTGCATAGCTCAGGTTGTTAATGATCCTTCCTCTAATTCTGATGCCATGTTTTTCTTCATATAGTCCAGCTTCTCAGATTATTTGCTCAGCATATAGATTGAACAAGTGTGGGGAAAGGATACAACCCTGACACACTCCCTTCTTGATTTCAAACTATGCAGTGTCCCCTTGTTCCGTTTGAATGGCAGCCTCTTGGTCAAGATACAGGTTCCTTATGAGTACAATCAAGTGTTTGGGAATTCCCATTCCTCTCAATGTTATCCATAATTTGTCATGATCCACACAATCAAATGCCTTTGCATAGTCAATAAAACACAAGTAAACATCTTTTTGGTATTCTTT
>NW_006922108.1:852555-859572 GCF_000298275.1 Orycteropus afer afer | reverse complement strand
CTTGTCTTTTTAGTGATCTCTTGCTTTCTTCATGGATAATGTTCTTGATATCTTCCCATAATTCATCTGGCTTTTGGTCATTGGTGTTCAATGCATCAAATCTATTCTTTAGTTGATCTCTAAATTCAGGAAGGATATATTCAAGATCATACTTTGGCTCTCTTGGACTTGTTTTAATTGTCTTTGACTTCAATTTGAACTTGCATATGAGCAGTTGATGGTCTGTTCCACAATCAGCTCCTGGCCTGATTTTGGCTGAAGATATTGAGCTTTTCCATTGCCTTTTGCCACAGATGTAGTCAATCTGTTTCCTGTGTGTTCCATCTGGTGAAGTCCACATGTACAGCCACTGTTTGTGTTGTTGAAAAAATGTGTTTGCAATTAACAAGTCTTTGGTCTTGCAAAATTCTACCATGCGTGTTCCAGCATTATTTCTGTCACCAAGGCCAAAATTTCTAACTACCGGTGATTCTTCTTTGTTTCCAACTTTTGCATTCCAGTCACCACTGATAATTAACACATCCTGATTGCAAGTTTGGTCAATTTCAGACTGCAGAAGTTGATAAAAATCTTCAATATCCTCATACTTGGCTTTGGTGGTTGCTGCATAAATTTGAATAATAGTCGTATTAATGGGTCTTCCTTGTAGGCATATGGGTATTATCCTATTGCTGACAGTACTGTACTTCAGGACAGAATTTGAAACATCCTTTGTGATGATGAATGCCATTCCTCTTCAAACTGTCATTCCAGCATAGTAGATCATATTGTTTTCTGATTCAAAATGGCCAAAATTAGTGCATTTCAGCTCACTGATGCTTAGGATATCAATTTTTGTGCATTCCATTTCAGTTTTGACAACTTCCAATTTTCCTAGATTCATATTTCATACATTCTATGTTCTGATCATTAATGAATGTTTGTAGCTGTTTCTCCTCAATTTGATTGGTGCCACATCAGCTAATGGAGGTGTTGAAAGCTTTACCTTATCAGTATGAATAAGGCTGATTTTACTTTGATAATGTAGCTCTTTCCCAGTCCTACTTTGAGAGCTTTCTAAGCTAAGTGATTCCTCTTCCTCCTCTGTATTGGACAATGTTTCTGGACTATTCATAATGTTGCACATTAATGTATAGACCATATTTCTCTGTTATTCATAAGGTTTTTCTTGGCTAATTCTTTGAGAAGTGGATGGCCTCCTCCTTCTTCCTAGTCTGTCTCAGTCTGCAAGCTGGGCTGATACCTGTTCAACAGTTGCACCCCACTGGGTTTGAAACAGCATTGGCACAGCCTCAAGACTCAGATCAACACATCACCACTGTAGGACAAACTGACAGACAAGTTTGTCTCCCTTAGCTGTTGGAAACCCCTGAAACTACCCCTTACCTGGATCACTGGTGCTAACTCCTCAATCTGTTCCAGTTCCTTTTGCTTTTTCTGTCCTCTCTCTGCTTTTTTATGTCCTCTCTCTGCTTCCTGCCTCACTTCTATTTGGGCATGGCCTAGGTTCCCTCTCTTCACCTGATCCCTGCGGCTGACTCCTCGATCTGTTCTGGTCACGTTTGCTTTTTTTTGTCCTCACTCTGCTTCCTGCCTGGCTGCCTGTTCTTAGGTCCCTGGAATCTGAATGAGAATGCTATCACTTTAAAATCCAAATGGCTGCCACTTGTAAACATTCAAAATGGCTGCGCCCTTGGTCACTTTAAATATCCAAAATGGCTGCTGTTTGTAAACATTCAAAATGGCTGCACCCTCAATAAAAAAAGAAGAAGGTCAGCCAAAAAAACAAGAAAAACTGCAATATCTGGGGATACAGCAATAAGAGAAAAAAGGCAGAGAAAGAGAATGATGAAGAAAAAATGGGGAAATGCAAAAAGAAAAACAAGGGATGGGGTTAACCATGAGCAGAAAAGAAAAAAAAAAAAAAAATTTTGCAACCAGGAACCGGGAAAAGAAAAAAGCTGAAAACTAGGACCTGGCAGGGAAAGAATAAAGAATAATGGTAAAATTGACAAAAGTATTAATAATAGTAGTACTTTTAAAACAGACAAAAGCAAGCAAACTTAAAAACAGTAAAAGAAACAGAGAAAAAAAATAGGGGGAGGGCAGGGCAGGGCACCCACACTCTGTCTGAGCAGACAGAGTGGGATGGAGTTCCTGTGGGCCTAGAAGGTGAGTGGGAGTAGGGGATGGCCAACCATCCACTCACCAAGCGGGTGTGGGGTATTAGAATAACAATACCCCTTTTTGCCAGAGTGGGACAGAGGAAATACCTGGGACAGTGAGGTCCCTGTTGGCATGGGAAGGGTTGCTGTGCAGAGCCCAGGGTGAGTGGCAGGTATTGGACAGGTCTTTAGGCCTTCTGGTGAACTGGAAGGGAGGGGAGGAAGAAGGTAGGAAGTCCAGTGACCGTGGAGCTGACCCTGACTCACAGCACCCCGTGTGTGTCAGGGTGGACTTGCACCCCACAGGGGTTCAGTGACTGATTTTTCAGTCTTCTCAGATGCCTCTGGGTGGCCCTCAACCACTAACCTTTCAGCTGGCTGCCAAGTGCATCAAATGTATGTACCACCCTGGGACTCCAAGAAGGTAGGCAAGGTTAGAAGATGACCTGATTTGATTTCTCTGACAGAGGAGGTGCTATCAAGGGGGGTCCAGAGAATGCAGTCATTTTGAATGTTTACAAGTGGTGGTTATTTTTGATATTTAAAGTGACTGAGGGCACAGCCATTTTGACTGTTTACCAGCTGCGTCCATTTTTTATATTGAAAATGACTGAGGGTGTAGCTATTTTGAATGTTTACAAGAGGCAATCATTTTGGATTTTAAAGTGATAGCATTTTCATTCAGATTCCAGGGACCTAGGAAAAGACTCTGTTTGCCAAGGTCAGCAGGGATATACAAGAGGCTGACAACAGGAAAGGAGACAGGTGGTGAGTGTATAAGTGCTATCAACTAGATACTAGAGGAGCACAGCACAGCACAGTGCTTGTGCAGATAACATATAAACAAAACAAAAAACAAAAATTGTAGGCAAGTCACTGCAACGTACAATCACCAATTAAATATACACACAAAAACATCACAAGGCCTCAGACACAACAGAGCATCACAGTACACATAAAGAAGCAAGATAAAGTAGAAGAAACAAGGGACCAAGATACAGACTGAAAACATATCCATGAGGAAGACGCAACATTGGAACTCCCTGATCAGGAATTCTAAAGAATTATATTTAGGTATCTTCAACAAATTGAGAGACAGAGCAAGGAAAACACTGACAAAATTGAGGAAAACACAGAGAAAACCTTAAACAATTTCAAAAGACAATACAAGAACAAAATGACAAAATATAAATGAAAAATTAGAAATGATACAAAATCTACACACAGAAATCCAGAAGATTAATAATAATTTTTTCTGAAATAGAGAAGACATTGAATGGGCAAAGAAGTAGAATTGAATCAATGGAAGACAGAATTAGTGAGATTGAAGACAAATACCTGAACACTTCTTTGGAAAGGGATAAATCTGAAAAAAAATATCAAAATAAAATGAAGAAAACCTAAGGTTCATATGGGATACCATCAAAAGGAATAACTTATGTGTAATTGGAATTACAGAACAGGAAGAGACAAATAAAACCACAGAGAAAATTGTTGAAGATTTGTTGGGAGAGAATTTTACTGGTATGATGAAAGATGAGAATATATCCATTCAGGAAATCCAATGAACCCCAAACAGTATATATCCCAAAAGAAAATCATCCAGACATATCATCATCAAACTCACCAAAACCAAAAACAAAGAAAGAATCATGAGATCAGCTCGGGAAAAATGAAAAGTTACCTACAAGGGGCAATCAATAAGACTAAGCTTGGATTTCTTGGCAGAAACCATACACACAAAAAGACAATAGGATAGTATATACAAGACACTGAAAGAGAAAAGTTTCCAGCCAAGAATTGTGTACCCAGCAAAACTGTCCTTCAAATATGATGGTGAAATTAGGAGATTTCCAGATAAGCAGAAATTAAGGGAATTTGTTAAAACCAGAGCAACCTTACAAAAGATGCTAAAGGGAGTCCTGTGGAGAGAGAACCAACAATAGCAAACAACTGACAATTAACACACATGATGATATAACCCAGAAGCAAACCCAGCTATGGCAGTATCCAAAGTAAATAAGCTTACAAGATTGTAAACAGGGAATCAGAGACATCAATTGACAAATGAGGACAACTACAAACCAAAAAGGGGAAAAAACTGTGCCATTACAGAACTTCTAGATGGTGGGGAAGTCAAGACAACTACAAGATAGAATGGATTGTTCTAAAGTTGGAAAGAAAACTACAAATCATAGGGTAACCTCAAAGAAAAATGATAAACCTTCACATCAAAATAAAAAAGAAGACCAGCACAAATATTAGCAAATAGTAAAACAATAGCAATGAAGGAAGTGATAACACTATTCATAAACCAAACAAGCTCAGCATAGAAAATTATATGAAACAAAGACATTGACACCAAGAGAAAGCATATAACAAAATTGACAGCAACAAATTCATATTGGCCAATAAGTACATATCTGGCAAGGGACTTATCTCTAAGAGTTATAGAAAAATCCAATGCATCAACACCAAAGAAATTAACAATCCAATTGAAAAATGGGCAGAAGACATGAATAGACACTTCACCAAGGAGGATATTCAGGTGGCCAGCTAATACATAAAGAGATGTTCACAATCATTGGCCATCAGAGAGATGCAAATCAAAACAATAATGGGATACCATCTTACCCAGCACTGATGGCAAGTTCCAATGAGACAGAAAATAACGAATGCCAGTGGGGATGTGGAGAGATTGAGGCTCATACACTGCTGGAGGGACTGTAAAGTGATAAAGCTGTGGAAAGCAATATGGCAATTCCTTAGAAAGCTGGAATTGGAGATGCCATTTGACCTAGCATTCCCGTTACTAGGTATATGTCCTAGAGAGCTGAGAGCTAGGACTGGAACTGATATATCCACACTCATGTTCATTGCAGCTCTATTTGCAATAGCAAAAAGATGGAAACAACCTACATGCCCATCAGTGGAAGAGTGGATGACCAAACAACAGTACATACACATAATGGAATGCTATGCAGCACTAAAGAATAATGTAGAGTCTGCAAAACACTACATAATATGAATAGACTTGGAGGACATTATGCTGAGTGAAATAAGTCAATCACAGAAGGACAAATGTAATATTAGTTCATTGTTGTGGAGGGTTTTGGAAAGGTTTATAGATGGAGGGAAACTTTCTTTGTTGGTTGCCGGGGTGGGAGGGGAGAGGAGGGAACATTGCAAAACAAAACAAAACAAAACAAAATGCATTGACCCATGTCACTTGAGTTTTATGTATTTCACTGTACATAAATTATATTTCAATAAAATACATTAAAAAAAAGAGAGAAAACACATGGAAACTGGACAACACACTCCTTAAGAAAGACTGGGTAATAGAAGAAATAAAAAATTAAATTAAAAAATTCCTTGAATCAAACAAGAATGAAAACACAACATACCATAATTTTTTAGATACAGCAAAAGCAATCACCAGAGACCAATTTATAGCAATAAATGCACACACCAAAAAAAGAAGTGTCAAAATAAACACTTTAAACCAAAACTTCCAACAATTAGAAAAAGCAGCAAGAAAAAACGATAGTCACCAGAAGAAAGGAAATAATAAAGATTTGAACAGAGATCAATGAAACAGGGAATAGAAAGACAATAGAAAAAATCAACAAGACTAGAAATTGGTTTTTTGAAATGATGAATAAAATTGACAAGCCACTGGCAAACTTAACAAAGGAAAAGAGGGAGAGAATACAAATAACATGAATAAGAAATGAAATGGGTGCCTTCACAACAGAACCAACTGAATTAAAAAGGGTAATATCAGGATATTATGAAGAACTGTACTCCAACAAATTTGAAAATCTGAAAGAAAAAGACAGATTTCTAGAAACGCACTACTTACCTAAACTAACACATATTGGGATGGAAAGGTCAAACAGATCCATATCAAAAGAAGAAATTGAACAAGTCGTAAAAAAATTACCAACAAAAAAAGTCCTGGCCCAGACAGTTTCACCAGAGCATTCTACCAAATGTTCAGAGAACTGACACCATTCCTACTCAAAATATTCCACAATATAGAAAAGGATGGAATTCTCCCAAATTCATGTTATGAAGCAAGCATAATCTTGATACCATAACCAGGGAAAGACATCATTCAGAAGGAAAACTACAGGCCAATATCCCTCATGAATATAGATGCAAAAATCTACAAAAACCTAGCCAATAGATTTCTATATCATATCCAAAAAATATTTCATTATGACCAAGTGGGGTTCATATCAGGCATACAAGGATGGTTCAACATTAGAAAAGCAAACAATGTCATCCACCATTGGATAAATAAAACAAACAAACAAACAAATAAATAAATAAAATAAAACAAAGGAGAAGAACCACATGGTCATATCAATTGATGCAGAAAAGGCATTTGATAAAATCCAACACCCATTCCTGATCAAAACTCTCAGAAAAATAAGAATAGAAGGGACATACCTCAACATAATAAAAGGTATATATGCAAAACCAACAGCCAGCATTATTCTCAATGGAGAGAGACTGAAACCATTCCTCTTCCAAACAGGAACCAGACACAGATATCCTCTATCACCACTTCTATTCAATGTTGTATTGCAAGTCCTATCCAGGGAAATAAGGCAAGAAAGGGAAATAAAAGGCATCCAAATTGGTAAGGAAGAAGTCAAACTATCCCTATTTGCTGATGATATGATCCTATACCTACAAAAGCCAAGAGAGTCAGTAAAACGTCTCTTGGAACTAATCGAGAGATTTAGCGTAGTGGTGGGATACAAGATCAACATCCCCAAATCAGTTAGATTCCTCTACATCAGCAAAGAAATTGCTGAAAAAGAAATAAGGAAATCAATAC
>NW_006922108.1:850548-852273 GCF_000298275.1 Orycteropus afer afer | reverse complement strand
AAACAAAACTATAAAAGACTACTTCATGAAATGATAAGAGAGCTATCAATGGAAGAACATACCACGCTTGTGGATAGGCAGGTTGAATGTTGTGAAAAACATCAGTTCTACCCAACACAATCTATACATTCAATACAATCCCAATCCAGATTCCATCACCCTTCTTTAAGTATATGGAAAAACTAATCACTAACTTTCTACAGAAAGGAAAGAGACCTCAGATAAGCAAAGAATTACTGAAGAAGAACAACAAAGTAGGAGATCTCACACTCCCAGATCTTAAAACCTACTATACAGCCATGTTGTTGTTGTTGTTGTTATTTGCCGTCAAGTCAGCCCCAACTCATAGCGACCCCTCCTTGGGTTTCTGAGGCAGTATCACTATGAAAGTAGGATTGCCCAACCTTCCTTCCGAGGAGTTACTGGTGGGTTTGAAACCTCCAGCCTTCTAGTTAGTCAAATGTCTTAGGCACTATGCTACCAGAACTCCTATAGTAGTCAAAATTGCCTGGTATTGGTACAATGACAGACACATAAACCGATGGAATAAAGTTGAGCTTGCAAATCAAAACATGGAATAAAGTTGATGGTCAGATGATTTTTGACAAAGGGATGTAATCCATTAAATGGGGAATAGAATGTTTAACAAATGGTGCTGGAAAAACTGGAGATCCATTTTCAGAAAAATGAAACAAGATCATTATCTTACATCATACACAAAAACTAAATTTAGATGGATCAAACACTTAAATGTGAACCCTAAAACTATAGAGTTCTTCAAGGAAAAACTAAGGGCAAATTTGTTGTTATTGTTGTTATGTGCCTTCAAATCACATCCGACTCATAGCGATCTCTCTTGGGTTTCCGAAGGGGTATCACTAAGGAAGTAGATTGCCCAAACTTCCTTCTGAGGAGTGTCCAGTGGGTTTGAACCACCAGCCTTCTGGTTAGCAGCCAAGCACCTTAGGTACTATGCTACCAGAGCTCCCAGGGGCAAATTTAGGGGCCCTAATATATGGCATATACTATCAAGCATAACCCAAAATGCACAAACAGCAGAAGATAAACTAGATGAATGCAACCTTCTACAAATTAAATTTTTATGTGCTTCTAAAGCCTTCTTCAAAAGAGTCAAAAGAGAACCTACAGATTGGGAAAAAAATATTTGAAATGACATATCTGACAAAAGAGTTATCTCTAGAATTCATAGAAAACACCAACACCTCAACAACAAAAATACAAAAAATCCAATTGAAAAATGCTTAGAAGACATGAATAGACACTTCACCAAAGAGGATATACAAGTGGCCAACAAACATATGAAGAAATGCTCACGATCATTAGCCACTAGAGAGATGCAAATTAAAACAACAATGAGATATCATCTTGCCCCAGCACCAGTAGCAAAGTTCAAGAAGACAGAAAATAAAAAATCCTGGTGAGTATCCAGAGAGATTGGGACTCTCATACTCTGCAGGTGGGACCATAAAATGATATAAGCACTGTGGAAAGAAATATGCTGATTCCTTAAAAAGTTGGAATTGGAAATACCATTTGACCCAGCAATTACATTACTAGGTATATGTGATAGTTGAAGATGTGTCAACTTGGCTGGACTCCAGTTGTGAGTGGTTGTTCCCATGATGGGATCAGATGACTGAGTTCTGAGCGGCCAGTCTGCCCAAGGGGAGTTTCCCCAGGGGTGTGGCCTGCTTGCAATGCTAT
>NW_006922108.1:848788-850133 GCF_000298275.1 Orycteropus afer afer | reverse complement strand
CCCAATCCAACACAGTATATATCCTAAAGAAGTGAGATCCAAGACAAGAACAGACATATATATGCACACCCATGTTCATTGCAGCACTATTTACAATAGCCAAAAGATGGAAACAACCTAGGTGTCCATCAACTGAAAAATGGATAAGCAAACTATGGTACCTACACACAATGGAATACTATGCAACCCTAAAGAATAATGTAGAATCTGAAAAACACCACATAATGTGGATGAACTTGGGGGACATTATGATGAATGAAATAAGTCAATCATAGAAGGACAAATATTGTTTTAGTCTGTTATTGTTAACAGCCAAGGAAAGGTTTATATATGGTAAAAAAATTTTCTTTTCAGTTACCAGGAGTGGGAGGGGAGGGGAGAGAACACTGCTAGATAGGTAGAGACAAGTACTGATTTAGGTGAAGAAAATAGCAATGTACCAAAAGTGAGTGATCAACATGGTGGCACTGAGGAAGAGGAAGACATAGAGAGGTGCATGGGAGATAGAGACAACAAAGATGAATCCTTTTTCACATACAGTACTACATTGTCAGTTAAGGCAAACATTAATATATGGGTGGATACATGGGTAGACAGGCTGAACTATTAGTTATGTCTATGCAGAGGAGGAGTATGCCCATTACCATGTATAGGTTTGGCAGAAAGTGTTTCTATAAGGTTATTTGTATGTTCTGTAAGAATTCCCAGGTGTATGGTAGAGTTGACAAGGGACAAGGTTATAGTCACTTCTTGGCCACAGCCAGCCACCCAGAGAGAGTGAATAGTTGAAGCTGTGGGCTCAGGAGCATAGTTGCAGGGGACATCAAGCTCAATTGGTATAGAATACTACACAAAACATTGTTCCACATTCTACTTCAGTGAGTAGCAACTGGGATCTTAAAAGCTTGCAAATGGCCATCTAGATGCAATGATGTATTTCTCTTCGTCCAGAGCAAAGAAGAATGAAGAAAACCAAAGACACATGGAAACAACTAGTCCAAGTGACTGGTACAACATGTGATCATCAGCCTATATGACTGTGAGACAAGAAGAACTAGATGGTGCCTGGGTACCACTGTCAACCACTCAGTGGGAGATGTATGTAGGAGATCCTCGACAGAATGGGAGAACAATGTGGAACAAAACTGAAAATAATTTTTTTTTTTTTTTAAAAAAAGGACCAGATTTGATGGTCTGATAGAACCTGATGGAACCACTGAGACTGTGGCCCCTAGCTGCCCTTCACATCTGGAATTGAACCTATTCCTGTGGTTTCCAGCCCAACAAAAGACAGGCATGAGTTGAACATTTATATCAGGTAGATACATTCCTTGAAGAGATCAAT
>NW_006922108.1:821208-844513 GCF_000298275.1 Orycteropus afer afer | reverse complement strand
CACAGACAGGTTACAACAGAACTAATTTAAATCATCTGGTAATAGGCACTGGTTCATTGCTTAGAGTTAAAAAATTAAAATGGCCCGCAGGATGGAGGACAACAGAGTACAAAATGTATGTCCTCTGGTGGGCATTGAGTAAAGGGTAAGATGTGACTTACCGGTGGTGGATGCAGGAGGCCAGAATTCCCTGGTCCGGAAGGAAGAGGCAGAAGGGGAGTAAGAATTCCCTCGGGTTCTACACCTCTTCCCGGGGTTCGGCACCAAATGTAAGGCCACAGTAAGGAGAAAAGGACGCACACAAATGAGGTTAAAGAGAAGTTTTTATTCTGAGTTTCCAGGCGAGGTTCACGGGTCCCTGAGAGGGGCCCAGGAAGTCGCACCACCTGGCTGGGGATGGGAGGGTTTATAGTCTTGTGGAGGACCTAAGCGGGGACACTAAGGAAATAGAGGGGTCCAATTAGCTGTTAGTATGGGTCTGCACTTAATTAGTATGAGGGAGCTTCACAAGAGGAACCTTGCCACTGCATGGGACTTTCCAGTCTGGGCAGGTTCTGTCACTTTGGTTGTCTTATCAGGCTGTCTCATCATGGCTTGACACCCGGAGGAAGCTGCTAATTGAAATGTTGGTGGCTTGGGTTTGCTTCAGCCTAACACGTCTTACAAAATTGGCATTGCCATTGCATCTTTTGCCTCAAATAATAAATGTGAGAGAATTTCCAGTCAGTGAAAAAAAGCAGGGTGGTGGTGGTGGTGGTGGTAAACATCCATAAAACAAAAATAAGATCCCATAGTATAAAAGTTGTGTATTAAATTAAATGTAGGCAACAGATAAAAGCCAATGATACCATTGTGTATTATCACAAAACTACTTAACTAAAAGAAAATGAAATCGGGGAAAACAAATTGGAGGGAATGCAATTAAGAATAACTTTAAGCACATGGAATTTTATTTCCTTGTTTTATTTAAAAACAAACAAATAAAAATAAACAGCTGTTAAGTTTATTTGGCATCAATTAAAAAAGTATAATGGTGTTCTTTTCACTCATTTACTCCTGACATATTTACCTTTTAAGGGAACCTGACCAAATGCAGAGAGTTTGCTCTGTTCTGTAGAGCCTCAGCAAAGTTCAGTAATAATTAGGGCACCAATTTTAAATTGGTAAATGTTGAAGCTTAGCCAAACTCTGACTATGAAGTACAGTGCAATTAAAAACATAACTATAAAACTTTATTGTAAAATATAAATTGTTTATCTCTCGTGAAGAGTCTTAAGAAATAAAGTCCTCAACGAATAAAAAATTCTGACAATTTAAAAAGTTTTCAATTTTTATTACTGTTTCTCTAATACGAATTTTTTTTCATATTTTTCCCTCTATGTGACATGACATGAGAGCTTTACACAGTCTAAATCTTCATTGTGCTCCAATATAATCCCGTGGGAGCTCTGGTGGCATAGTGCCTAAGGCACTTTACTGCTAACCAGAAGGCTGGTGGTTCAAATCCACCAGCCACTCCTTGGAAGGAAGATGGGGCAATCTACTTCCATAGTGATACTGCCTCGGAAACCCAAGGAAGGGTCGCTATGAGTCGGGTCTGACTCAATGGCACACAACAACAACAACAATATAATCCTGTAGGAGCAGGGAATGCTTAAGGGCTTGGTCCACTCTGGATCAAGGCAGACTGTGAACATTGGGGATTTGACATTATAGTATCCCATACATGAATTGCTGTGTTGTAGATTCATCCAGTGATGGACAGTGGGAGCACATGAAGTAGCAGATAAAGTCCAGAGTCTGAGTATATGGTGGTAACATGTTTTTATTAAGAGCTTTTGGAAGGAACCCCATTCAAGGCAAGTCAATTTGTAAATAATAGCATAATTAAGCTTATGTAAAATGTATACAATTTTAATTAGAACCCCCCAAAAATCTATAAGCTATTAGAGTTGTTTTAAAATGGTAGATACTGAGAGGATCAAAAGCTGTCAGAGATGACATGGTCCTCAGGTCATCAAATAATTTTTTTTTTTTTTAAATTTACCTGAGATTACAGGTCCTTTCATTATATGTGAGGTAATGACTTATCCCCTCTGTGGTAAGCCCTTTGGTAATTATTTTCTTGTCCTGAAAGATTATGTCAAATGAATGTCCTCAAAGAAGGATATTATCAGGATGACATCATACATGTGCTCCTGGAGAGAGTTGGATGGGTTAAGATCTTTTCTATAAAGATTATGTGTCACGGCAAGGTTGTTTATGTACCTCAAATGTTATTGTTGTTATGTGCCGTCAAGTTGGACCCAACTCTTAGTGAACCCTCCTTGGGTTTCCGAGGCATTATCACTACAGAAGTAGATTGCCCCATCTTCCTTCCGAGGAGTGGCTGGTGGGTTTGAACCGCCAGCCTTCTGATTAGCAGTCAAGTGCTTTAGGCACTATGCTATCAGAGCTCCCATGTATGGAGTTAGGTAAAAGTGTATTGTCTCATTTCAAAGGTGAATGGGAAATGCTACTGAGAAACTATTGAAATAATTATCAAACACAACATACTAACAAAATCCATGGAAACAAATATTTACCAATTGCTTATTAGATAGAGTCATCACTTTTAATAATATTGGGTATGGAGGTCTTAATGGGTTGGGATCATGACATTAAGTTGGGTAATCTACCGTGGAGCACCTTTCATTCTTACCAAGTCTAACAACTAGTCAAGTCAGGCTGTTAAGTGGAGAATTAGTGCGAATAGTCACCCCTTCACTAAATAGTTACTATATATTTGGTTCCAATCTTCCTTTATTTCATTACTGGATATACTTTGGAGATTTCTCTTTATCCTGCTCATATTTATAAGTTTTCTTCCTCCAGAGAGTTTCCAACCAATATCATTAGAGACTGGGGATTCTCCCATTACAATGGTTGAATTTATCCCCTGTCTGTGACACAGACCCATGGGTATTTTTTCCTATAATCTTTAGGATCAGGATTTTGTTGTTTTTGTTGTTGACAGAGTTATGTATTTTAGCCTCAGCTGCATAGGCATTTTGTAGGAACCTAGTGAGCCATCTGCCTTTAGGAATGTGGATCTGGATCTCAACATGCCACATAGTCACCACTCTTTCTCCACATGAGTGACCTTCTGAGGAGTTCATATATTGTACAAGATATCAGTCTTTCCGTAGAGCATTCTATAGAACAAAGTTCAATCACTAATTGAAACATATAACCAAAGGTCACAGGTAAGAGTAAATCTCATGAGCCTAGCATTAGTCATGGCTTATGCTGGACTAAAGATGAACAATAGATTTGGGCCAAAACACTTGACACAGGGCCACTTTAAGGAGGGTTTCAATTCCATGTATTTATACAACAGAGGCCAGGTAGAGTTCAGAAAGTGCAGCAACATGAAGTACAATTCAAAGCATAGCTTATCAGCAGGCAGCAACATAACTGAAAAAGCATATCAGCCAGCAAGCAGCAGCTCCAAGTGCATGTTAGCAGCAGGCTGCAGAGCCAGTAATCAAATCAAACCAAAAGAAAGAGAATTTTGATGGTAGTAATCATCATCTAGACATTCTGCTCAAAAACTCACTGCCATGGAGTTGGATTTGACTCATAGCAACACTTCTTTGGGTTTCCAAGGTGGTATCACTACAGAAGTAGATTGTCCAGTCTTCCTTCTGAGGAGTGGCTGGGGGGTTTGAACCGCCAGCCTTCTGGATAGCAGTCCAATGCCTTAGGAACTATTCCACCAGAGCTCCCTCTGCTCAAAGTACCATTTATTTATTATTCATCATAAAAAGGATCTACCCCCACCAAATTTGCTTTGTATATCAAGACCAATAATGCTACACATCAAGAAAGTAGGAAAAGTTCTACTACTTTCACAAGGGATCCCAGTGCAAACAAGATGGGCTCAAGCAGGTCTGGGTTTGCTTGAGTGAGGTGAAGGATGCGAGTTGGGCTTTTGTAGGGTCTAGGTTGTGGAATTGGGGAAAAATTTCTGTGCATAGGATGAAATTTTGCAAGATTTTAATTTCCCACAGGTGACAAGGGAGGGAACAAATTCAGGCTTTCTTATCAATTTGTCCAGATTTGAGGCCAAAGTGGAAGGAAAGAGCAAAGCTTAAAAAGATCGACATCCAAACATCAAACAATGTAGTCACACTATTTCAAGCATTTCATAATTTTTACTTTTTAATTCTGAAAATATGTTGTTGTTTTGTTATGTACCATCGAGTCAGACTCGACTAATAGTTACCCCTCCTTGAGTTTCCAGTGCAGTATCATTGGTTAGCAGTTAAGTGCCCTAGGCACTACGCTACCAGAGCTCCCCTCTGAAAATATAGTACATTTTTTATAGTACATTTTTACACTGAAAAAGTTAATGAAATTCACATATGCATCCCCCCTCAAAATGAAAATCAATAAGGAATCACTATAGGTGCTTGAAACTATAAATTTCTGTTTATATCTAAATTATTTATACTTTACTATTCATTTATATCCAAGGTACTTCCTTATTAATATTTCCCTAAGTGTCTCTTCTCCTGTTAAAAACAGGATTTGGAAGAACATAATCAGAGAATTATCTATGGAAGGAAAAAAAAAAAAAAAAAAAACTTTAGAGAACATTTGTACCTTTCTAAAACAGATGTTAAAACTAAACCCAGAGATTTAATTCCCACACCAAAGTAGGAATTAGATTTAATGTTGACATAAATAATTGTTTATGTTTGTAGTTTGTCTTGGGAGTATCTGAAATTAACCTTTTTACTCCAGTATCCCTAAAAAGGCATGGTGTTCTTAGAACCCTTGTCACACTTTCCTAAATAGACTTAGGTATTTAACAAAATATTTTTCTTTTTTTTAAAGACTTAAAACAAAAATAAAACAAAATAGTACAAAAAAATTGCCATCTAGTTAGTTCTGACCCACAGTGATCTCATGTGTGTCAGAGAAGAATTGTGCTTCATAAGGTTTTCAGTAGTTGATTTTTTCAGAAGTATATCACACATCATTTCTTCCAAGGTATCACTGAGTGGATTTGAACCACAAACTTATGGCTTGATGGATGAGTCCTTAATGTTTTTTCTACCTAGTGACTCTGTGGGAATGTCTTATTGCTGTGAATTGCCATTCAACGCGATACAGATTTTTGTTTGTTTGTTTTTTCTTTTTTTTATTGTAGGGAAAATATATATAACAAAAAATATATATAACAAAACATTTCAATATTTTTTACATATGCTATTATTTTAGGCTTTCTAGAAAAATGGTAACTTGACCTGTTTTTACTTCATGATGTCATTCATGACTAGGACCTGTTCCAAAGTACTACTGACTCTGACTCCCACTAGACCACTATGATCACTGTTATTTGAAGATTTCTGCTGCCTAGAACCTGTGTGTTTGGCTTAGGCAGCATGTCTAATTTTGCCACATCACTTCGGAGTCAGTTTTATCCACCAAATGTAGTTCTGATTTTCTTCTTGGCTTCCTCTGGGTCGACAACATCCTTCAGTGTCAAAGCCTATTAGAGTTACAACATCTTTTTATCAGTTGTTTTTCCACTTTCCATTCATTGGTTGTTGTTGTTGTTGTTATGTGCCGTCAAGTCTGCCCCGACTCATAGCGACCCCTCCTTGGGTTTCCGAGGTAGTATCACTACGGAAGTAGGATTGCCCAACCTTCCTTCCGAGGCTAGGTTATTCAGACTTAGAGGAATATCTGAGAAAAAGGGATGAACATATATTTCAGAATTGGTGTCCCAGCACCGCTGTCTTATCTTCATCTATCTCTCACTGTAAGTCCAAATATGACTCCTTATTATACATACCAGTTTAATACATAGATTGTCATTTACTTCCTTTTTCCATCTCTCACTACAGTGCCAGGGACAGAACAATCAATAATATTTGTTTTATAAAAACTTCATGGTAGGTACAATTGCAGAGCATGTACTCAGAAACCCTGGAATGCATTTATATTTTTAAATTTTTGATAGACATTTCTAAATAGCCATTCCAGAGACTACTTATTTACATCACTGCAAACAATGAATTAAAATATTCATTTCTTCCCTTCTTTTTTTTTAAATTTATTTGATTTTTTTTTTTTTTTTTTTTTATTGTGATTCAGGTGAAGATTTACAGAGCAAATTCACTTTCCATATAGCAGTTTATATATACTTTGTCTCATGACATTGACCACAGTTTATCACAATGCAACAGCTCCCCTCCCACTTCCTCCCCATAGTTACCTCTTCCCAGTGACCATCCCTCCATGGACTCCTGCCCCCTAAGCTGTCTCCCTGTGCATAGGCAGCCCTTCTTTCTCAATGATTGTTCTCTCCAAGGAGTGTATCTACCTCAGGTAAATGTTCAACTTATATGCCTGTCTTTTGTTTGGCTGGAAACCACAGGTGTGGGTTCAATTCCAGACCTGAAGGGCAGCTAGGGGCCATAGTCTCAGTGGTTCCACCAGGCTCTATCCAACAAGCAAACCTGGCCCCCCCCCTTTTTTTTTCTCCAAATGATTTTGAGTTTTGTTCCACATTGTGTTCCCTCTCTATCAAGGATAGATCCCCTTCCAAGTGGACGACAATGGTAGCCGGGCACCACCTAGTTCTTCTGGTCTCATATGCTGCAGATTGGATGGTGTACCAGTCGCTAGGACTAATTGTTTCCATTAATTTTGGTTTTCTTCATTCTTCTTTGCTCTGGATAAGGAGAGACCCATCATTGCATCTTGATGGCAGCTTGCTAGCTTTTAAGATCCTAGTCGCTACTTGACAAAGTAGGAGGTGGAACAATGTTTTATATAATATGTTATGCCAATTGAGCTTGATGTTCCCTGTGACTATGGTCCCAAGCCCGCCGGTTCAACTACTCGGTCCCTTTGGCTAGCTTGCTATGACCAAGCAGTGACCACAACCTTCCCCTTGTCAACTCTACTATAAACCTGGGAATTCTGATCATTCACATAAATTTATATGACCATTGTCTGCCAACCTTATGTATGTTCTTGGATACACTCTCCATTTCATAGATATACCTAATAGTTCAGCCTATCCACCCATCTATCCATCCATACACCCATGCTTGCCTTCACTGAAAACAGAGTACTGTATGTGCAAAAGGGTTCATATTTGTTGTCTATACCTCCCATGTACCTCTATGTCTTTCTCATCTTCAATGCTGTCATATTGGTCACTCCCATTTGGTACATTGCACTTCTCTTCACCCAAATCAATACTTATCTCTATCTATCTAACAGCCTTCCCTCCCCTCCCCTCCCTCCCACCCCTGGTAACCAACAAAGAAAATGTCCTTCTATAGATAAACCTTTCCTTAATTTTACAATGATGGACTAATGCAATATTTGTCCTTTTGTGATTGACTTATTTGTCTCAGCATAATGTCCTCCAAGTTCATCCATGTCGTGCAGTGTTTTGCAGATTCTACATTAATTTTTAGTGTTGCATAGTATTCCATTCTGTATGCACCATAGTTTGGTTATCCATTCCTCAGTTGATGGACACCTATGTTGTTTCCATCTTTTGGCTATTCTATAGTCTATTTATGCCATATATTAGGGCCCTTAAATTTGCTCCTAGATTTTCCTTGGGGAACTATATAGTTTTAGGTTTCACATTTAAGTATTTGATCCATCTGGAGTTCATTTTTGTGTATGGTGTGAGGTACAGAACTTGTTACAACAGTCCATTCTATCTTGCAACTCTCTTAACTTCCTTACCATTTAGAAGTTCTGTGACTACACAGTCTTTTCCCTCTTTTTTATTTGTAGTTGTCTTTACTTGCCAATTGATGTCTCTGGTTCCCTGTTTACAATCTTATAAGCTCATTTTACTTTGGATATGTCCATAGCTGTGGTTTCTGGGTTACGTCATCTTGTATATTAATGGTCGGTTGTTATTTGCTATTTTTGGTTCTCTGTTCAAAGGGTGGCCTTTAGCATCTCTTGTAAAGTTGGTCTGGTTTTAAAAAATTCCCTTAGTTTCTGCTTATCTGGAAATCTCCTAATTTCACCA
Source organism: Orycteropus afer afer (assembly GCF_000298275.1). Classification (NCBI taxonomy): domain Eukaryota; kingdom Metazoa; phylum Chordata; class Mammalia; order Tubulidentata; family Orycteropodidae; genus Orycteropus; species Orycteropus afer. Next base: position 836,454 of record NW_006922108.1, on the reverse strand, counting down.
CCATATTTGAGGGACAATTTTGACAGATATATAATTTTTGTTTGAAATTTTTTCTCTTTCAGGGGTTTATTGCCTTCTCACTTCCATGGTTTCTGCTGAGAAATCAGAGCTTATTCTTACTGGCTGTCCTTTGTAGGTAACTTTTTGTTTTTCCTGTGATGCTTTCAGAATTCTGTCTTTGTCTTTGGTTTTGATGAGTTTGATGATGATGTGTGTTGGTGATTTTCTTTTGGGATCTATCCTGTTTGGGGTTCGTTGGACTTCCTGAATGGATATATTCTCATCTTTCATAATCTTTTCTACAGCCTTTGAAGGAAGAATGGCCCTACTGACACTTTTATTTTGGAATTTTTGCCTCCAGAATTGGGAATGTGGTTTTAAGCCACCACAGTTATGGTAATTTGTTACAGCAATCCTGCACATCATTGAAGGGTTTAGCAACATCCCTTTCTTTACCATCTAGATGCTTGTAGGACTCCACTCTCTCCCTAGACAGTGCCAGATGTTACCTGGAAGGCAAAATTGCCCCTGACTGGGAACTACATATCTGTACTTATATGTTTATATTCCATGCTATGCATTAGTGGTTCTCAAAAGCATTGTGTTTTTGAATCACTAGGAGAGTTTGATAAAACATAACTTACTTAGTCCCAGGCTCAGCGATTCTGATTCCATAACTGAGAATGTGGTCTATACATTTGCATTCTTATAAGCTCTCAGTTAATACTGATGCTGCTGTCCAAGAACTACTCCAGTGACTCTGTACTAGACCAGTGTTCTTGAAGTTCAAGTGTGTTCATCAATTTCCTCAAATATAAATCATCTGCATATCCCAAGCCAGAGCTAATGATTCAGACTGTGTAGAGTGAAGGGTTCAGGCATCTGTACATCATTAACACACACAATGATCTTCATCTACATTATTGTTTGTGAAGGAATTTCTGGGTGATGCAAACTGTTAAATGATCAACTATTAAAAAAGTTGGTGGTTCTAACTTGCAGAGAGGCACCTTGGAAGACCAGCCTATAGACCTGTTTCAAAAAGGGTATAGCCCTAAAAACCCTATAGAGTGCAGGTCTGCTTTAAATTTCACAGTGTCATCATGAGTCAGAATCAACTCTATGGCACCTAACAATAATAACAATGTTGGTGCACTGTAGACAATGTCAGTGTTCTCAAACTTTGCTATGCATTGGCATCATTTTGCAATCATTACAATTTACTGATGCCTGTCTCCCACTCCATATATTATGATTTAATTGCTATACTGTGCAACTAGGGAATCAAGATAAATAAAAGCTCCCCGGGTGATATTAATATGCAGCAAAGTTTGTGAATGACTGCTCTAAATCATATTTAAATCATGACCCCAATAAATAAAATTGGAGCTTTGTTAAAGGGACTTGTTAGTTATAACATTAGCGAGCATTCGGGATTTGAATGAGTTAAAATGATTTCATTTCTAGTACAAAATTGTCATATTTATTCAGTAGCAAAAATGTTCTCTCTTTGTGGAGTACAAAAGCTGATTCTTAAAAGAAATACATATTTAATGTTGGTATTTAATGAAGTCAGCCTTTTGTACAGAACTTTACTTTGTTTTAATTGGAATTTTAGTTGATCTTTTGCCTTTTTGACATAAATCTAAAAGTCACCAGGGACAATTACAACATTGTCATCATAGCCCCAGGATTTTATATTAATTCCTTTAACTTAATGATCAGGAGAGTCAAATCTTCTACCGATTCAGAGAAAGTAGAAATGTTAAGATGTTGGGTGACATGTTTCAGAAAAAAAACATGTGTGTGTATGTGTGCATGTGTATCTTTGAGCAGTGTGAGAAAGTAATAGCTAGTGCTCAGGAGGTACTTCCTGTCTCCAGGCATTATGAAGTACTTGAACTACTAACAAAAGATTATGTCAAATTTCCTATTAGTCTAGAGTACTTTTTTAAATTGTGATTTCATTATACCTTATAATGATTTTTATTATTATTTTAGAAAAGAGGGATTTATTTCTTTTCTATTTGGAGTCACAGAAACACAAAATTAATTTTGAGTCCAATTAGTTCCCCAAAATGCACATTTCCTTAGACTCTATCCTCTCTCTTTTGGCTATACATGAGTTCTTTACTTCTTCCAACATTTTCCCAAGAAATTACAGTAGTTTCTAGAGATGCTTCCTCTCTCCATTTTTCAAAGATTCCCCATGCTTGATAGTTCATCATTTTTAGCTGTGGTTGTTGTTATTTGTTACCATCAAGTTGATTCTAACTCATGGAGATGCCATATGACTTCACAATTGCCTGGTGTATTTATAGACATATAAAATAAATATATAAAGAAAAAATATAAAGAAATAGGGAAATTTCTCTCCCTTTCTTCCTGTGTGTGTATGTATTTAAATATTTGATTACAGTAATGTAATCAAATCCTAATTGTTAGTATAAGCTATATCTGGTACCTTAGGAGCTCTGGTGATGGAGTGTCTAAGGCATTTGACTACCAACCAGAAGGCTGGTGGCACTCCTTGGAAGGAAAGTTGGGTAATCTACTTTCGTAGTGATACTGTTTTGGAAACCCAAGGAGGGGTCGCTATGAGTCAGATCTGACTTGACAGAAGCGAGTTTGTTTTTTGTTTGGGTATATCTAGTATCTTAAGAGAAAAACTAATTCTTGCCCTAAAATCAGAAAAATTAAGAGAGAACATATCTCATTTAGGAAATATAGACTTTCAGTTTAAATTGGTTTTAGTGGTGGAACCTTATACAAACTCTTCCACTTTTTTAATAAGATACCTTTAAAAATCCAGGAAAAGATACCAACAAGAGCCAAACTCATAAAACTGAAAAGGAAACACACACCCATTCACAAAAATATAACACTGGATCTTAAAGAAGTTCCTCCATACTATGATGAGAATGGATTTGTAATTAAAAAAAAAATACAGCTAAGCTTTATTTCAGAACATGTCTAGTTTTCATCTAGGGAAAGAGGAATTACTTAAAAGAAGAAAAGAAAAGGTATGCAACACATGTAATATCTCTCCCTCTTCCTCCTTACTATACATTCTAGATCTTTCCAAGAAGACGTCTGAACAGCTGACCCCTTTTCCTCTCAGAGGCTAATATATAAAACTGATGAAATGCTCTTTTCTTTAGACCACTTTGTTTAATAATTCCTGGTCATCTTCCTAATCAGAGGCAGCAACATGAAGAGAAAACAGGCAGCCAGTAGGGAAATTTGTGGTAAAATACTGCCTTATGTCAGGTGAAATTATAGAAATCAAGTTAGGCATATGCAAGGAAAGATTTCATAAGGATATCAGTTAAAGTTTGTGTTAAAATTATATTTATTAAATAATTTTATTAGTTTAAATCATCAGATTATTGGCAGTGAAATAATAGAAATAAGGTCCTCTTTAGGGCAGTGTAAAAACCAAACATGATTCAAAGGAAAATCATACATCTAAAATCAATTCTGCATAGTATAGAATTGAGAAAAAATTCAAATAAATTTCCCGTATTTGTTAATGCAATACAATTTGTTGTCTTTGAAATTTAAAAACAGGAACAGATGAAGATCAAAATTAAAAGGGATCAGATGGAAAATCAACCAGATGAGATGGGAAAGACAACTAAAGGAGTGGAAAAAAGTTGAAATGACTAAGATAAGGAAGCCCTACAAGAAAATTAAAATATATAAAGTTTAAATCTGCATTTTAGATAATAAATAGCTCCACTAATACTATAGAAAAATGAGTGATATGAAGCTCAAATGTGAAGTGCTCACCTGCAATATAGAGGAAATGAACAGAGAAGAAAACCATGAGAGATAATATGACAGATAAATATAAAGGAGAGAAAAGAGATGTAATAAATAGGTTGTAGCTAAGAATTGAACAACACACGTTACATAAGAAATATTAAAAATACTTAATAGAAGAAAACTTTATAATATCTGTATGTATATATTTAAACATATTAATACATTCTAGGGAAAAACAATGGCAAATAAACCACTCAGAAACAGCAAATAACAAGTGATCTAAGGATGTGGAGAATTTGGAACCCTTTTCCACTGCTGGTGGGAGTGAAAAATGGTGTAGCCGCTTTGGAAAACAGTTTGGAATTTCTTCAAAAAGTTAAACAGAATTACTGTACAGCTCCATCTATTCATTTTAAATTACATGTCCAAAAGAACTGAAACAGACACTCAAACAAATCCTTGTACATAGGTGTGCATAGTAACACTACTCACAGAAGTCAAAAAGTGGAAACAATACAAAGGATCAATCTTTAATTGATGATTAGATAAACATGCAATATTCGTACATTCAATATCATTCTGCCATTAAAGGAATGGAGTATTGATACATATATTGATATACATTTTTTTTTTTCTTACTGCTTCCTGGGGCGGAGTAGAGGTGCAAGAATCTTTCTCACCATACTATTTTATGTTACAACAGCTGGTTCCCAAATAAAAACTCACTCTCACTCACTTCTCACCTACATCCTTCCTGTTCTCAAGTACAATGATTACTTCTAATTCAGGTCCTTTTAAATGGCTCTTCTCTTGTCAAGGAAAGGCTCCCTTTGTGTTTACAAGTTCAGTTCTCCATTTTATTCAAGTCTCTGTCCACTCTTCCCCTCATCAGAGAACTGTCTGTGACCTTCCTATCTTAAATAGTATTCTATTTCTCTCTCTTTTTTTTTTTTTTTCACTTAACTTTATAAATTATTATAGTTTCTTCATAACACTATTACTATTTGATACATTAAATTCTATTTAAAATTAATTGTCTATCCCCAGTAGATATATATTACTTGAATGCAGGGACTGTGTTTAGTTAACTGTTGTATTCTTGTGCCTAAAGCATTTGTTGTTGTTGTTTTTGTTGTTATTTGCCTTGGAGTCACACCCTACTCATAGCGACCCCTCCTTGGGTTTCCAAGGCAGTATCACTACGGAAGTAGATTGCCCCATCTTCCTTCCGAGGAGTAGCTGATGGATTTGAACTGCCAGCCTTCTGGTTAGCAGTCAAGTGCCTTAGGCACTATGCCTAAAGCATAGTAAGTGTTAAATATTTCACTGGATCAGTGAATTAATTGAATAAAAGTATAAAGTGACAAGTATTTCTTTAACTCTCATGATATGTTGTTGTTGCTTATTGTTAGGTGTGGTAGAGTCATCTCCGACTCATATCGACTTTATGTACAACAGAATGAAACACTACCCTGTCCTGTGCCATCCTCACAATTCTTGCTATACCTGCGCCCATCATTGCATCCAATGTGTCCATCCATCTTGTTGAGGGCCTTCCCCATTTTTGTTGACCCTTCACTTTACCAAGCATGATATCCTTCTGCAAGGAATGGTTCCTTCTGATAACATGACCAAAGTAGGTGAGATGAAGTGGGGCCATTCTCACTTCCAAGGAGCATTCTGGCTGCACTTCCTCCAGGACAGATTTATTAGTTCTTTTAGCAGGCCATGTTACTCTCAGCACTCTTTGCCAAGACCACAACTCAAAAACATCAACTCTTCTTCAGTCTTTAATCATTTTCCAGCTCTCACATACATAAAAAAGGGGTTGAAAATGTCATGGCTTGTGTTAGGTACACCTTAGTCTTCAAGGAAATATCTTTGCTCTTCAGGACTTGAGAGAGATCTTTTGCAGATTTGCTCAATACAATACATCATGTGTTGTCTTGACTGCTGCTTGCATTGGTGTTGATTGTAGATCCAAGTAACATGAAGTCTTTGACAACTTCAGTCATTTCTCCGTTTATTGTGATGTTGCTTATTGGTATAGTTGTCAGGATTTTTGTCTTCTTTATTCTGAGGTGTAATACTTAAAACTGTAGTTTTCAATCTTCATCTGTGAGTGCTTCAAGTTATCCTCACTTTCAGCAAGCAAAGTTATGTCATCTGCTTATCGCAGGTTGTTAATGAGTCTTCCTCCAATCTTGATGCCATGTTCTTCTTCATATAATCCAGCTTCTTAGATTTTTTTTCTCAGAAAGGGAAATAGTGTAATAAATAAAAGTATAATGTTATTTGAGAGTCAAGTGGTCCAACCTGGCTAGACAAAAATGTTTATCTTGGTACATCTTGTGACATAGCCTTCATATATGGAAATAGTTCAGTATGGATTACACCTAGAAGCTCTGGTAGTGTAGTGCTTAAGGCACTTGACTGCTAACCAGAAGGTTAGAGGTTCAAACCCACCAGCCACTCCTCAGAAGAAAAGTTGGACAATTTACTTCCGTAGAGATACTGCCTTGGAAACCCAAGAAGGGGTCGATATGAGTTGGGTCCGACTTGATGGCACATAACAACAACATCATGTATTACATTATTAAAATAATGATAAATGGACCCATAAACAAAATCATGATAATCAGTGAAGAAAGTTTTCAAAGATTGCATTCCTTGGATCAATAATCAATGCACAGGAAAACAGCAGTCAGAAAGTCAATGTATTGCCCTGGGAAAATCTGCAGCAAAAGAGTTTAACATCTTAAAAAGCAAAGATGTCACTTTGATAACTAAGATATTCCTGACCCAAGCCATGGTATTTTATATTGTCTTATATACATGTGAAAGCTGGACAATGAAAAAGAAAGACTGAAGAACAATTGAAGCATGTGTATTATGGTGCTGGGAAAGAATACTGTGGTAGTTAAGGTTGTGTTTCAACTTGGCTGGGCCTGGTTGAGTGGCTGGGCAGCTGGTGTAGTTATTCCCCATGATGAGAATGACAATCAGTCCTGTGGTGAGATCTACCACAAGCAGCTGAGTAGCGACTTTAAGGGATGTGGTCTCCTTCCCATATATAAGAAGCAGCTTTGGGAATGGTCTCTAGCTTATGGCATGATTAAGCCCTGCATGTAGCTGAGTCTTTGTTCAGCAGCCTGCCATGCTCTGCCCACTTTGGAACTTTGAATGGACTTGAATCCAATGGCCTGCCGTGTTGTTTGGTAGCATTGGGACTGTGCCCTTTTACTTGTCGACCTTGGGTTTGTCAGCCTCAGCAGCCAGCAGCTGTCTGGGTGAAGAAAACCCTCTAGCTTCAGTGGGCTGGGAGCAGGAGGCAGAGCTGAAGTCCAAGGTTGAGGGGCTTTCACCCAGCCCCTAGAGCCTGGCACTTTGAACTCAGACTTAAAGCCTCCAAACTGTAAGAGAATAAACTCCTGTTTGTTAAAGCCATCCCATTTGTGGTATCTTATGCTAGAGCAGCAGTACGTAACCAGAACAAATAGTTAATATGGACTATGGACTACCAGATGAACAAACAAATAAGTCTTGGAGGAAGTACAGCTAGAATGCATCTTTGATGTATGGTTTTAAGACTTTGTCTCTCTTACTTTGTACACATCATTAAGAGTAACCAAATGCTGGAGAATGACACCATGCTTAGTAAAATGGGTAGTTGATAAAAAAGAAGGATATCCTCAATGAGATGGCTGGCACAGTACTTTCAGCAACAGGTTCAAACATAGCAATGACTGAGGGTAATAGAAGACCACGTAATGTTTTGTTCTCTTATATATAGGGTTACTATGGATTGGAGTCAACTTGACAGCACCTAACAACAGCAGTGAAGCTGCAAATAATCTCATCTGCCAAATCATGAAAGTTTCAAAGCCAGGCTAAGAAGATGTACTGCATCATGATGTCAGTAGATAGTCATCAAAGGTTCTATATGAAAACTGACTCAACAGCACAGGTAAGATTATTAAGGGCGGGGATACCTCTGAAACCTCTGTTTCAAAGTTTACCACTAGAATTCAGGATTCACAGGCCAATCGCCATGACTGGAGATAAAATGTCTAGGACTCCAGATCATATGTAAGAAAGTAGGTTGATAGTGTTGAAATATCACTTTATACATGATTATCCCTGGAACAATGGCACTTATTACTCCACAGATTGTAGGAGGTGGGTCAAGAGACAAATAAGAATATTGAGGTCTGACAACTTAGTGACTGTTAGAGGCAGAAAATGGGGGAGGGGTAACTAATAGCAAGGCGATTGTAGACCAAGCTCACCCTAAATTAAACTTTATTTACCAACACTGAAAACCTAATAATGCAAGTACAATCACATTGTATCAGTGGAAGAAAGCACAGGTTAAAGAGTTCGGAAAATAATAACTTAAATATATAAGGTCAGTTAGACTGAAAAACATCTTTTCATGAGGATACCTGAGGTGCCATTAGCTGGGACATTTTAGACCAATGCCTTCAGCCAAAACAAGGCCAGCAGCTGACTGTGAAATAAACCATCAACTGCTCATATGCAAGTTCAAGTTAAAGCTGAAGATAATTAAGACAAGTCCACGAGAGCCAAAACATGACCTTGATTATATCCCACCTGAATTTAGAGACTATCTGAAGGATATAATTTACACATTGAACACCAGTGACTGAAAACCAAAGGAATTGTGGGATGATATCAAGAACACCATACATGAATGAAGCAAAGGGTCATAAAAAAGACAGGAAAGGAAGAGAAGACCAAAATGTATGTCAGAAGAGACTCTGAAATTTGCCCTTGTGTAACAAGTAGGTAAGGCAAATGGAAGAAATTGACAAGATAAAAGAGCTGAACAGATTTCAAAGAGCAGCTTGAGAAGACAAAGTCAATTATTATAACAAAAATATACAAAGACCTGGAGTTAGAAAACCAAAAGGGAAAAACACATATCTATGCCAAGAGATTTGGAAGACAGCTACCTGGCCAACTGACTGGAAGAGATCCGTATTTGTGCCCCTTCCAAAGAAAGGTGATTCAACAGAATGTGGAAATTATTGAACAATGTCATTGATATCACATGCAAGTAAAATCTTACGATAAATTAAAAACAGTTGCAGCAGTGTATTGATTGGGAACTTCCAGAAATGCAAGCTGGATTCAGAAGAAGATGTGGAATCAGGGATATCATTGCTGATGTCATATGGATCTTGGCTGAAAGCAAAGGACACCAGAAAGATGTTTACTTGTGTTTCATTGATTATGCAAAAGCATTTGACTCTATGGACCATAATAAATTATGAATAACATTGAGAAGAATAGGAATTCCAAAACACTTAACTGTGCTCACGAAGAACCTGTAACTAGACAAGATGGCTATCATTCAAACAGGACAAGGGGACACTGCATGGTTTAAAATCAGCAAGGGAGTGAATCAGGGTTGTATCCTTTCACTATATTTATTTAATCTGTATGTTAGGCAAATAACCCAAGAGTCTGAACTACATGAAGAAGAACATGGTATCAGGACTGGAAGAAGACTCAACAACCTTCAAAATGCAAAAGACACAACCTTGTTTGCTGAAAGTGAAGGTGACTTGAAGCACTTAATGATGAAGATTAAAGACTACAATCTGAAGTATGGATTACACCTCAACATGAAGAAACAAAAATCCTCACAACTGGACCAATAAGAAACATTATGATAAGTGGAGAAAAGATTGAAGTTGTCAAAGATTTCATATTACTTGATTCCACAATCAACACCAACAGAAGTAGTAGTCAAGAAATCAGATGACACATTGCACTGGGCAAATCTGCTGCAAAAGACCTCTTTAAAGTGCTAAAGAGCAAAGATATCTCTTTGAAGACTACAGTAACTACAGTATGCCTGACCCAACCCATGGCTTTTTAAATTGCTTCATAACAAGCAATTCCTGGAGAAGGATATCATACTTGCTACAGTGGAGGGTCAGCAAAAAAGAGGAAGACCCTCAGCAAGATGGATTGACACACTGGTTTCAATGATGGGCTCAAGTCTTTCAAGAATTGTGAGGCTTTTGCAAGACTTGGCAGTGTTTCGTTCTGTTGTACATAGGGTCATTATGAGTAAGAGCCAACTTAACTGCACCTAACAACAACAACAACAACAACATAGGACCTTACAGAGTCTAGAATAAATACAAGTGTTAGATAGGATATGAGGGTCACTTCTGTTTGTGCCTTAAAAACAAAGTATGAACTCCTTTTAGACCTTGTGAAAATATAAGTATTTTTTAATTATAAAATCTTTAACTGCCTAGAAAAATATTAATGTAGATTTAAAAAAGAACGTTTCTCATAAATCAGGAAAATCCATGATATCTTAATAGAAAAAATATAGGCAAAGACAGTTATGATATTTTCATAGTTTTCTTTTTAAACTGCTAGATAAAATATTAATTGTATAGTTACCTTTCAGGGAAGGTGTAGGTACAAACTGTGCTTTGAGGAAGCCTGTAGTGGTCTTAACCCCTAAAAGCAAACCCTTCTGCTTCTGGATCTCACATTTACACCAGGAGAATCATGCCTTGTGTTGCTTCATGGAACAGCAACTTGATATAAAAAGTGTGAAACTGAAGAAAGAAGCGAGCAACTCTAGTGTGGTGGTGAAGGAGTTTATTAGGGAGACTTACCTATGAGGCAGGTCCAGGGTGGGGCAAGATTGGTTCAATTCTTTGTGCCCCCTAATTAGAAGCAGAGTTTTATAGCTGTGGTGAAGAAAATTCACTACCTGACAGGACTTTGGACTTAAAAGGCCACCCCAGCAGAAATTTCATATAAATGATTTAGCAAAGAGAAGTGAGCTGGAAAAAAGCAAGCAATAACCATATTTTACTCAGTAAAGCCTGTTTCCCCTTCACCTTGCTTTGGAAGCCTCTCTAAGGAAGTTCCAGTTAAAATGTAGTGCATTACCACTCATAATTTTAATGGAAAAAAAATATTTTTGAATTTGTGGTGGTAGTTAAATTTATACGTCAATTTGGCTGGGCCTGGTTGAGAGGCTGGGCAGCTGGTAGTAGTTATTCCCCATGATGAGACAGGCAATCGACTCCATGGTACGATCTACCACAAGCAGCTGAGTAGTTGCCTTTGGGATGTGATCTGCTTCCTGTATATAAGGAGAAGCCTTGGGGATAGTCTCTCGCTTATGGCACGCTTGTGCCCTGTATGTAGCCATGTTGTTGTTCAGCAGCCTGCCATGCTTTGCTGGACTTGGACTTGAATTAATGGCCTTCCGTGTGGTTGGTAAAATTGGGACTGTGTCTTTTTACTTGTCAACCTTGAGGTTGTTAGCCTCAGCAGCCAGCAGGTGTCTGAGTGAAGAAAAACCTCTAGCTCCATTGGGTTGGAAGCAGGAGGCAGAGCTGCACCGCAGGTTGAGGGGCTTTCACCCAGCCCCTAGAGCCTGGCAATTTGAACTTGGACTTAAAGCTTCCAAACTGTAAGAAAATAAACTCCTGTTTTTTAAGGCCATCCCATTTGTGGTACACTCTTGTCAGAGCAGCACTAGGTAACCAGAACAGAATGTACTAATTTCTTGTCTCTTTGGAATATGAAATCTAGGAAAAATATAATTATCCCCGTTCCTGTTACAATTATTATTGAATTAAACTCTGATAATAGTCAATAATGAAAGAAAAAGATTGAAAAAATATGATTGATAGAAATAAATTGACGCAAAAATGCAATAACCCATTATGTCACTCTGCTTTGTTTCTCCGTGTAGGACAAATTACTAGCTTATATTTTTCCACTGATATATTTTTTAATTTATCCTCTGTATCCACCACCAGATAATTTTGTTATCACTGTTGTTGTTATTTTGAATATAAATTTATGTGATCTGGAGGACTTAGGAAACATAATCTCTGACTATTAACATAATGGAAATTATATTAATGGAAATTGAATACACTTGAAAATATAATTATTCAAGAATTTTCTCATTAGCTCTTCAAGGGCCACATCTCTTAACAAGCCTCTAGTTTATTGAAATCAAGTCCCTTATGGAATATCCATCACTTGAGCATATGATTCTCTCCCCTTCTGCTTTTTATCATTCCCTGTCCTTTTTTGATAACATCTTTTCATCCTCGTGCCATGGACACCATTCTCATCAATTCATCCTTTTTGCCAATCATTCATTCACTGTTTTATTTTTCTTTATTAATATTATTTCAAAGCACAAAACTAAATCTATCATAATCCATGGTTCATTATGCACTCTAATCATGGACATTTATTTATTTTTTAAATTTAATAAGTCTGTCAGTTCGTTGTTGTTGTTTGTTGTTAGGTGCCATCGAGTCAGCTCTGACTCACAGTGACCCTCTGTGAAACAGAATAAAACACTGCCCTGTCCTGTTCCAGCCTCACAATCCTTGCTATACCTGCTCCCATCGTTGCAGCCACTGTCAATCCATCTCATTGAGGGTCATCCCCTTTTTCATTGACCCTGCACTTTACCAAGCATGATATCCTTCTCCAGAGAATGGTCTCTTCTGACAACATGATCAAAGTAGGTGAGATATAGTCTAGCATTCTGGTTTCCAAGGAGCATTCTGGCTGCATTCTTCCAGGACAGATTTGTTGGTTCTTTTGGCAGGCCATGGTACTTTCAATATTCTTTGCCAACAGCACAACTCAAAAGTATCAACTCTTCTTTGGTCTTCCTTATTCATTGTTCAGCTCTCACGTGCATGTGAGGTGATAGAAAGTACCACGGCTTGGGTTAGGTGCCCTTTGGTCTTCAAAGAGACATCTTTGCTTTTCAGCACTTGCAATACATTATCTTTTGCCTTGACTGCTGCTTCCATTGTTGTTCATTGTGAAACCAACTAATATGAAATATTTGACAACGTCAATCTTTTTCTCCATTTATTGTGATGCTTCTTATTGGTCCAGTTTTGAGAAGTTTCATTTTCTTTATGTTGAAATGTAATCCATACTGCACACTGAGTCTTTAATTTTCATCAGCAAATTCTTCAAGTTATCCCTACTTTCAGCAAGCAAAGTTGTGTCATCTGCATATTGCAGGTTGTTAGCTAGTTATTAATTATTTTGTTATTAGTTATTAGAACCCCTATAAAAAATGAGAGCTTGCACTTGAAAAACATCTATATTTAACCATATAATACTCCTTCAGCAACCTATCCCCCCCAATCAGGCACTCAACTTGATAGAACTATTATCCTAAACTCCATGTTCATCTTTCCCTAATACTTCTTCAATTTTTATTATATATATGTACGTATTTCTAAAAATTATTTTTTATTTTAGTTTCTTCTAACCTCATAAAAAGAATAAAATGCTATGTGCTACCTTTTGAGATATGTATTTTCTTATTAAACTAAAAAAAACCTCACTGCTGTCAAGTCGGATCTGACTCATTGTTACCCCTTGGGTTTCTGAAGCATTTATCTCTTTTGTCATGGAAGTCTATGGTTTATTTGTTTTGAATTCTATATAATAGTATAAGGCATGAATATACCACAGTTAACTCATCTATTTTGCTGTTGATGAGTACTTAGATTTTCTTTTTTCTTCTAAATTTCTGCTATTATGAATAGTAATGTTATTAACACTGTTATACACATTGCATTTATACCTTTCATTTATTTGTTAAAGTTATGTATATTTATTGGGTGACTAAGTACACACCATTCAAGATGGAAGGGGCAGTAAGTTCTCCAACTCTTATGAAACTTAAAATGAAGAGATTGTAAATATTTGGAACAAAAAAGCTAATTTCTTTTAAAAGATTTTATTAAATCACTCTGCTTCTTATTCTTGAAATAAAAAAAAATGTGTGGATGGCTATATTTAACTTAAATAACTGAATAAAAATTACCATTGAGACTTATTTTTTTAGTCAAAGGTATTTTTTTGTGAATAGGTTGTCCCTATTAATCTTACAACCTAGTACACAGGCAGCCAGACTATGACCTTGTAATGCTCATTAATGTCTAAATTTTATATATTTTTAAAGTATTCCCTTTAAGTCTGTAAAGATATAATGCAGATATTTTTTTTCCTTTGAAGTCATGTGGTAGATTTTTAAATTTTTATTATAAGCTGTCAGCAAATCAATGGGAAGTTAGGCATACTGATCAGAACTGATAAACTGGAAGGAATGCTGTCTCTGTGGAATTTCTTTTAAGTAATAGGAATAACTTGCTCAGAACATTTACACCTTCAAGGACAGACTGGGTAACTAAATCTATGTTATATATTCTTTTTCTCAATATTTAATACAGTTTCTTTGGAAACTTATATTTTTAAATACTGCCCACCCAAATCTTAACTGGTCTTTCTACTCTCCTTCTCCCATCTAGGGAGAAATTGAAAAGAGAACTAAATGGGATGAGAGTATGGGGGGAGGAAGCTGGAGTCAACTGTTTATAGTCACCATTAGGTCACCCATAGTTGGTTCAGGGAATGACTCAGACCATCTGTGAAAGACATTTAAGTTCTCCAGACAGTGCCAATCAATTATTCTTCTCTATGCTAATAATGTTTGTCACATTTCTATTACTGTAGTATATCGCATCTGTCTTTATTCATCTATCTAATCGATCTCTGTATCTATCATATCTATCAATTATCTATTTAAGGAGCTCTAGTGGCATAGTGCCTAAGGCATTTGACTGCTAACCAGAAGGCTGGCGGTTCAAATCCACCAGCCGCTCCTCGGAAGCAAGGTTAGGCAATCTACTTCTGTAGGGATATTGCCTCAGAAACCCAAGGAGGGGTTGCTATGAGTCGGATCTGACTTGAGGGCAGCAATTTTTTTTTGTTGTTGTTATCTATCTATCAATCTATCATCTATCTATCTATATACATCTCTGTCTTGAGGCTTGACTATGAGCAGCCTAATGACAGAGTTCACATCTTGATTTTTTTTTATATCACTGCTTAAATTGTACATTGACCTTGAGTCAACTGCAACTCATGGCAACTCCGTGTGTTCAGAGTAGAATTGTGCTCTACAGGGGTCTTAATAGCTGATTTTTTAAGAAATAGATCACCAGGTCTTTCTTCTAAGCTACATCTGAGTAGACAAGGATTACCAATATTACAGTTAGGAGGTGGACACATTGACTGTTTGCACCTACACTGGGGTGGATTTGGGTAGGTTTGCTTTTGATATAGTTAGGCTGTGATATCTTATATTTTCATCATGAATTCCTTCCTGTTGTAAACAGGGTCTCACTGCTCTGTAAGAATCCTTCCCAGGCCGGTGTTAAGGAGAACATTCTTGGGAGGCATGAAAGCCTTTCTTTACCTATGTTAGCTTGTTAAGGCCCAATAGCCTGGCTAAGAATGTGGACACTAAGTCTCCACTCAATAACGGCTCTCAAATTACTATTCCAGGAAACATATTTAGAGTAGCTCTCCTTTAAATAAATAAATGAATAAATAAATAAATAACTTCTTCTAATA
>NW_006922108.1:815711-821108 GCF_000298275.1 Orycteropus afer afer | reverse complement strand
GATATCTTATTATATAGTTCTTTGAGGTAAAAGGATGGAAACATTCCCATTCCAAAGAGGTTCAGAAAATTAGTCTCAAAATGCCGTGATTGGTAAGTCCAAGATAGCTTTTATGACACAACTTTGTGTTCCATATTTGTTTCAATTAGGCCAAGCTGTATCTTCCTCAAGGAAATTTGCTCCATCATCTGAGTTCTGCGTACTGGGGTAAACACAGACAAAGGGCGACACAGAGAAAACAGTGTTTTTATTTTGTCCAGCTTATTTGGTATATGTGGAAGAGTGTTTGAATATAAGGATTGTACAAATACTGAACAGATAAACATGCTTTGTTCTGAGACCTGAGAAACTATTCTGGCCAGGAGACTTCAAGTTATTCTATAGTTCTCAGCAATTTCTAAATGTCCTAAAATGTTACCAAGATTTTGATTACACTGGCTAGATTTTAGCATAACTGAGAGTAGAATGAGCTGGAGAAGGTAAAGACAGAATAAGCCAAGGAAAGTTAAAAAGAGACAGTTTGCTTATTGTTTATCCCTGGAGATATGTTTGGAAAGAAGTTCTTTCTAGTTTTTTGTTTGTTTGTCTATTTTATTTCATGATCATAGCCAGTGTGGGAGTTAACGTTGTGTGTGAACTTGGCTGGGCTGTGGTTTTGAGTGGTTTGGCTGCTAGATGTAGTTATTCCCCTTGATGAGATTATAATCAACTTCACTGTAAAATCTGCTGTAAGTAACTAATTAGTTACCTTCAGGGTGTCACCTGCTTTCAGTATATATGGAGAAGCTTTGAGGAAGTTCACTACCCTTTGGCACATTTTAGATACTGCATTTGGCAAAGTCTTCATCTCCAGTTCTTGGACTTGACACAGAGAACTGCTATTTTGCTTACTGATCTTGGGATTTTGCCATTTTACCTGCTGATCTTCATTCATCAGCCTCAGCAAGCAGTAGTTGTGTGAGTCAGAAGAAGCCTCCAGTTCCAGTGGGCCTGGAACAAGAGGGAGAGATGAAGCCTGAGGGTCAAAAAGCCTTCATCCAGCCCCTAGAGTCAGCACTTTGGATTTTGACTTCTAGCTTCCTAATGTGTAAATAAATAAATTCCTATTTGTTAAAGCTATCCACTTGTGGTGTTTCTGTTATAGCAGCACTAGAGAATTAAGATATCCAGATATAGTTGTAAAGGACCAAGGAGATCATCATTTATACCAAACTCCCTGATGTGTGAGATAGTATTGCACCAGAAGATAAAGTTCTGTCTAAAGTCTTTTAGCATATTGGTCCAAAAGACCACTTGTGCATGTTTAACTCACACACACACAGGAAACAACACTGAGTGGTAGGTGACACATGTAGTGTGAAACCATGTGAAAATGTTTTCATGTGGATTTCCACAGATGGATTCCCTCTCAGACAACATTGAAATGGGCTGATTCCACGATTTCTACACTTAGAATGCTGTATTACTTTACAGGAAAAATTTTCATCCAAATTGGGAAGAATGATGAATTAAGATTTTATATGAGTGTAAATAATAATAACAGTAATAACAATAATAATAATAGGCACTAAGAATTCTAGAAGTATATGGGCTCTGAAATCCATCAGAAAGCCTGTCTTCTATCCCCTTAGTATAGAACCTAAAGATATTGTGTTATAATGCTGTTATTTTAAATTTTATATATATATATATGTATATATATATATATATTTTTTTTTCAAAAAGCAGAACCCTTTTATTAACTAAATACTAAATATTATGGAATTCCAATGTATATAATATCAATAAAATGGAACTCTTTTTATGAAAGTTGGGGAAGGGAAGGTGGGGAAGGCTCACTCAGTTAGTTCCTTCTCCATTCAGTAATAACAAAGGTGAATATTTTACTGCAGTGGTACTCAACGTGTGATCCTCAGACGAATCCCATCACTATCATGTGGGAGTTTCTTAGAAAGGCTAGATCTACCAAATCAGAAACTCTTGGTGTTATATACAGCACTGGATTGTATAATATCTCTAGTAATTCTCATGTACATTTGTGTTTGGGAACCGCTGTTCTAATATTTCAAAGAACATAGTTTATTACTGTTGTGGTACATAGAACCTAGAACTCAGACAAAGAAAATGTGAAATCTAATTCCGGCTCTAATCAATGATATGACCTTGGGAAAGTCACCAAATTTCTTTGAGCTTTATTTTTTATGTCAAATGAAGGTAATAATATCTACCATATATTTTTTATGAGACATTTAAGCTTAATAGTATCTTTGAAATGTTAAAAGTACTCTACATGCAAGAAATGTCACATATATGAGTGTTATAGTAAAGAGAATGATGAGAAATAGACTCATTTATATATATAGGTACTGCATATAATCAGTATGATTTACTCAAATGGATATATTAGAACATAAATTTAAAAATAAAATTCATAATTTAAAATATATAATTCAAACCATACAAATGTAATAAAAATTCCAAGTGTCTTAAAGAGCTAAGCATAAGAGTATTTTGTTTTATATGTACAGCTCAAATGTTTATTGAGTAAATGCACTGTACAGAGTAAGGATAAAACCAACATTCATCAAGCATGTATAAGGCAAAGTTCTTCACCTACATTCTTTAATTATATTGGAAGCCTTTTTATTAATTATTTGACAGATGAGAAAACTAAGAATCATGTATGTTTCATAATGAGCCAAAAAGACAAGCAGCTACTAAATAGTGAAAGCCAGAAATCTTAGAAAAGTCAGATTTTATGAAAGCTTTTTCTAGCTACTAAACTTTCTAAAAGTGTATAGCTTATGGGAAAAATAGCTGTTAGGATTTTTAATTGCTAATTATTATACTAGGTGGGCTGGACCTTTTAGTGTTTTTTAAAAAAGAAGATACTACGGTCACCAAGATAATCGAGTAAGAAAATCTATGTTTTTGCTTCCCAAAAAATCATCAAAACAGAAGTAGAAACTGTCAAAACTAAACTTTGCCAGAATGCTGGTACAGTCAGAAGGCCATGGCAACCAAGCATATAATAAATCATGAAAAAGGCAACATCAAGATGACAGCAGGGAAGCTTTGTGGTCTTTTGTTACTTGACTGTTCCCCTCTTTGTCCTAGCTTCACAGCTGGCTTAAAGTGGTAGCCAACCTTTCCAGCTTGGAACATTTTTCTGGAATATGATGGCAGCAGATCACAGCTTAGGTTCCTAGTGAAGCTGTAATAGAAATATGAGAAGTGGGTGGTTTGACTTTAAAACAAACCAAAATTCATTCACTTAGAATTTTGGAGGCTAGAAGTATGAATTCAAGTCACTGGCTCTAGGAGAAGTCTCTCTCCCTGTCAACTCTGGGGGAAAATCCTTGTCTCAGTTTCTGTAGCCCAGCATTTTGATTTAGTTCCTTGATGATCTTCTCATGATATCTATCTTCCCCATACATCCAGTTGTATTTGCATGTCTTTGTGTCTGGCCTGCTCCTTATAATTATATGCCAGTAATTCAGTTTAGGACACAAGCTAAACTTATGTGGCTTCCTTAGGAAAACTCTAATTCCAAATAGCATTATATCCATAGGTATAGGGGTCAAGACTCCAACACATCTTTTGGGGAGACATGGTTCAATTCATAACATTTTATGCACAAATTATTGGGTTTTTCTGTTCAAACCTGTAAGGCGACGATAACTAAAGGATTGAAGCAAAGCATTGTTTTGGCCATCTTGGAGGTAGTTCAAGGTAGAGCAGAAGTAGGCATAGCCTGAAGCACTACAGGGAAGACTGAAAGACTTGGGGCAAGAGAAAGTGATGGAGACACAACAGAAACTGTTCCTGAGAAAGTCAAGACATTGAGAAAGCCAAAATCTGACGAGATAAAGACTTTAAAACAACATTCTTAAACATACGCACAGAGATGAAGGAAAACAGGGTTAAAGAACTAAAGGAAATGGGGAAAACAATCTATGAACAAAGCAAAAATATCAATAAGGAGATATTTGTTGTACACCTAGGTTGCCTTAGAGGTGGTCCTAAGATCCAATGTAGCCACAATACTACTAGGATGAGGACTCTAGCCAGTAGCATCAACACCATTAAGTCCAGCTTTTCTAATAGAGTTGATACATGAACCATACAATGTTGGCAAAATCAAAGCCATTTTATTACACACAGAAAGCACAGTGCAAACAGGAATAGTTCTATGGTGAGGAGATACTCCCTTGGCTTGGAAAGCTGTCTAGGGAGGGTGGAAACTATGTGTGGTCTCAAAGAGGACCTACTAATCCTTCTCTCAAAACATTGTTCACTCTTAGGTCACTGGACAGGCATGTTGTGACTTAGGTATCAGTACATGTGTAGCAATTCAGGTGCCAGGCTTTCTATCTCTCTGTAAGTTCTCTTGGCTGGGTCTTCCCCCATTGCTGATTGATCTGCTCTCAACAAGAAGCCTTGGAGTGTCCTTGACCAGCATCAGCTCTGGACCTGCATGTCAACAGTTTTTGAAGCATTATTGCTATGTGGGCAACCTCTGTACAGGCAATAGATTAAAGCGCAGGGCCTATCACTACTGCCTGCCGTATTCTGCAGTCCTCATGCTACTGCCACTCTGTTCTGTGGCCCTTGCACCACCACAGCTCTGCTTGACAGGATAGAGTATTGGCCCCAACAGAAGTTGCTGGACAAACTTTCTGGGCCTCTTGCCACTGCCTGCAGGTCTGTCACTGCTCCCACTTACAATGGACCTTGTGGAACTCCTGGTCCTGCCTTTAAGCATCTGGTCACTGCCCAGGCCTTTCATGCCCATTTTTACAGCTCTCAGTGGAGGTTTCTGCCACTGCCTGGGTCTACTCATGATCTCTACTGCTTCTGGTACTTTTGCAGCCATGACAGACTGTCTTTGATTGCTCTGCTGCCAGCTTCTTCTTCTTCTCCTGAGCTCTAGTGTTGCTCTGTCTTTTTCAGGGCCCAGGATTTCTGCTGCTTCTGGTACTAGTCACTTCTTTCTTTCTCTCTCTCTCTATAATAAATACATAATATAATCCAAAACCAAACTCATTGCTGTCTAGTCAGTCTCAACACACAGAAACCCCTCCTTGGTTTCCAAGGAGATATCTCTATGTAAGTAGATTGCCCAGTCTTCCTTCCGAGGAGTGGCTGGTGAATTTGAATCACCAGCCTTCTGGTTAGCGGTCACATACCTTAAGAATTATGCCACCAGAGCTCCCAAACATAAAATATGTATATATATTGTTGTTTTTATGTGCTGTCAAGTAGGACCCAACTCATAGCGACCCATTCTTGGGTCTCCAAGGCAGTATCACTATGGAAGTAGATTGCTAACATTCCTTTCGAGTAGAGGCTGGTGGGTTTATATCGCCAGCCTTCTGGTTAGCAGTCCAGTGCCTT
>NW_006922108.1:797695-815267 GCF_000298275.1 Orycteropus afer afer | reverse complement strand
TATATATATTTCAATATTTATTTTATTTTTGGTGAGAATTTACACAGCAGATCACACACTCATTCAATGATACCACATGTGTGGTTCAATGACATTGGGTATGATCTTCATGTTGTGTCACATTTTCACTATCTGTCCACATGTTATTTCACCAGCATTACTTTAGACTCATTCCCCCATAAACTATTTATCTTGCTTTAGAGTTACTGTTTTCAATTTGATCTGAAGTAGATAATTCTTTAAAAGAGCACAATGTTAAAAGTGAACTTTCTTTTTTTCCTAATTCAGCTAAACTGGTATTTAGTTTGAAGATAACTTCAGGGGACAGTTTTAGTTCAAGGTTCAAATATTTTCTCAGGACAGCTCATTAGGGATCCTTTCACCCTCAATGGATCCAGTAATCCTGGATTCTGGAAGGAATTTGAAATTCTGTTTCACATTTTATCCCCTTTGATCATGACACATCTATTGAATCTTTGGTCAAAATGTCCAGTATTGGTAGCTGGGCATTATCCAGTTCTTTTAGTCGCACAGCAAAAGAGACAGTTTGTTCATGAATGCAACTAGACCTGTGGTCCAGTTCCTTTTCTGAGTCTTGGGTCTCCTTCCTATGATGCTACATGTGAACAGAGACCAATTGTTGTATCTTGGATGGCTGTATGCAACTTTTTAATACCCTAGTCACTACTCACAGAACTAGGTCTTAGATAGAAACTGTACAATGTTAGGTCAATTGGCTGGATAGTCCCACAAAGCCATGACCCTAAGCCTTCAGACCAAGAGAACTAATACATGAGGTGTTTGGTGTATGTAAGTACTTTCAAGTGCTGTTTCCTTCTTCTTCTTCTTTTTTTTTTTTTTTTGGTACTGTGGTTGTAAATAATATATAAAGACATTTTCCATTTCACCCTTTTTCTGGTGTATGACTTAATGATATCAGTTACATTAGTCAAGTTGTGTAACCATTATCCTTAAATGATGCTATCATGTGCCAACTGCAATAGATCAGACTGTTCAGGGCTTTTTGGATTACAACAAATAATTATACTACTCATTGATGTAATCAGAGGCCTTTATTACTTCTGAAGTAATAAGGATGACAATAAACAGAATAGGGTTAATCCTGAGCCAGGTTTCACCAAAAGCCTCTGTGCAAGGGAAGCTGTTTAGTTACCTCTATAAAGGGAATTTAATCCTTGGGTTTATAGTGAATAAACTTGAGGTACTGAATTGTGGGAAAGATCAAAAGGAGTAAGATGAACATGTCTTTGTTCAAGTACAGCTGGCCTACCCATCCTCTTACCAGGGGTGGGTGTCATTTGTATATGTGCACACAGTATAGCCTTCCTTTGATCAACATGTGTAATCAGAAAGGACATTCTTCCCCTTCAAGCTACAAGATTAATTTTTTAAGCCTGTATTTTCTCATTAATGATATAGCAGATTAGAAAAACATGAAGAGGTTATTTTCCTTATTGGACACATTCTTTGATGTTACTGTAGTCATGGAGACAGTGGGGTTGGCCAAGTGCCATATTATACATGCACATGAGTAAGAGACAGAGAAAGTTATTGAGTATGGGACAGGGAAGAAGTATTTTATTATAAGGTGAAGGGACTAAAAGAAAGAGAAACCCAATTCCCAGTCTCCTTTTCAGAGAATGTTCTGAGTCTAAGGCCTCATGCACACGTATACACTGTGATCCCAGGATGGCTATACTGTATACAAGGAAGGGAGTAAACATGTACCATAGTATTGAATACTTTATAGTCATGACATCAAGTTAATATAAAATAATATGAAAAGCCCCAAAACTAAATTGAGTCTAAAAAGATTCACAAAAATTATGAATATAATGACAACATTCAAAATAAATTTACATACATGTGCACCTATATGTTGTTGTTATTTTATGTGCTGTCGAGTCAGACCTGACTCATAGCGACCCCTCCTTGGGTTTTCAAGGCAGTATCACTTACGGAAGTAGATTGCCCAACCTTCCTTCTGAGGAGTGGCTGGTGGATTCGAACTGCCAGCTTTCTGGTTAGCAGTCAAGTGCCTTAGGCACTATGCTACCAGAGCTCCTGTACACATATATAAGTCTTATATATTCAAAGAAAGGTTCATGATATATGTTGGTATGTTTTAGATATTGGGAACAATGAATCTTAAGATAGTATTTTTCCATTGTTCTTTCAGAGAGAATAGAATTTGGATTAGAATAGAGAATAAAATTTAGATTATGCTTCAGAAATGATGTCATGTTAAATTAGCTATCCATGTTTCAAGGCCCTTAAGAGAGTACATCTGATTTTGGTGGTCCTGTAATAAAGTGGTTTATGAAAATTATTGGTTATTCTCTTATCATGTGATAAGCTGAAGCAGCTCTAGATAGAGTCAGTGATGACTCATCACTTGGGAAAAATGGTAGATGTATTTTTTTTTTAGAGTGATTACATTTATTACTCAATTTTAAGTGGTTACTTACACTGTAGTCTTCCTTCATTAAGCTAAACTTCCAGTGAACATCCTATTTGTTCAAATGTATTGTGTCAGTGATACTTGAAAAAAAATAAAGAAATCAGGATAAATTCTCTAGTGAACAAAGAACTCCAGAACAAGAAAAATACTCATTAAGGCTGCCACATTATGTAACTCCAAGGGGGCTGTTTAAGCTTGCCATATGTAATAAAAATAAATGCAATTCTAAGATTGAGAATTCATTGGGAGAAGGAAGCTGGAGCAAGAGATAATTGGAAGAAATGCAAAGACCTCATAATTCTCAAATCTATTAGGGCAAATCTTCACATGCATTTCATGTTGAGTATATTGTACTTTAAAAAAAAATTAAATAAAGAGAATAATAATTGCATTATAAATAGAAGTGGATAAATAGTACTTAAAGTTCCCCATAATTTTACATTCTTGTGACTTTGGTGGTATGTCATCAATTAATGTCCTCAGATAAAGTGACACAATCACCTCAGTTTCATTGATCAGTACAGAGAAACTCCCTGAGCAGTGTATGATCTATTCTCTTCTTGTCATTCTCAATACCTTTGACTCACTGAAGCATTCATCAGAGAGACTGAAATTGCACCAACATTCAAGACACTTCTCTGGTCCTCCCATTCAGTGTCTGAGTACAGTTGAGGAAACACATCAAACTATGCAGATCTGTGTCACTACAAATTTGTACTCCCCAGCGTTGGTTGTATTTATTCTTTGTCTCATTCTCCATTCTTTCTCCTCTTTCCCAGTCTTCCTCAACTAAGTTCAGAATCTCATACTCCAACCTTCTATGTCTCACTCTCAGAAAATGAACTTGACTCACATTTAATGGGCAAGAGAAGAAAGACAAGGTAATTAAAAATGTTGGAACTGTTATTCAGTCCATCCACCTATTCATTCCTTCTGTGCATCCTTTTCTTCTGTTTTTGATTAAAAACAAACAAACAACAACAAAAATTGCACAATGCACCCCCAATCCTATTTTATTTACTTCTGACATTTTTTTTCCTAAAATTTGAAATTAAACAGTTCAGGTTTTTGAGATCCACTGTGTGCTTCTCTCCAATCACTTTTTCCCTCCCATTTTCAAAAGTTAACAAGTATGTATTTGAACCCAGAAAATCTAGCTTAACTCATGTTGAAATGAATGTCACACTCTCCGCATCCTCAAAGGACTTCACTTCTGTGTCGCACTACTGTCTTTTATATATTATCTCCCCTTCCCCACCCCCAATCTGGGATTATTCTCATCATAAAAAAAAAATAGAATTTCTCAAGATACTTCCATAATTTTCCATTTTCCTTTGTAACAACAATCCTTGAAAAAAAAATTGAGAAAAGTCATTTTCTTCACTCCATATATGCCCTTTTTGATCTTTTCTCCTCCATCACTACACAGAAATTGATCTTTTCCATGACAGCAATGATCTGCACAATGACAAATCAATGATTCATTGTTCATATTTCATATCACTTAACCTGTCAGAATTGGATTCAGTTGAACTTTCTTTCCTTGAAACATCTAGCTTGGAATTCAGAGCACTTCACATTCCTGGTTTGATGTAGAATCTGGTGGATTTACCAGGTAGATATTTTTTTCCATCTGAAGATAATGAAAATTGAATTTTCTATTCCTAAAAGCATATCTCAGATTTTTCATGAATTATTAGACTATAAACCGAATCTGAAACCATATGGTAGTAAGAATCATCCCAAGTTGTCTATGGTATAGAGAAGTTGTACCAATCTTCATGGTTCATTATAATAGTTTTGGCGTTGTAACATGGCATTTATCAAGTTGTAGTGAGGATCATCATTGGACAGATCCCTACATTTTCCTGGGGGATCTGGGGAAGAGGGGTTGGGGAGAATGTTAGTGCCAGTGTACAGTTCTTCCCCACACCACCTGACATTGCTTTCTTCCTGTCAGAAGCTGTGGTCCCAGGTTATAGGAAGCAGCTGCTGGTGCCAGAGGCAGGGGTGATCACTAAGCAACAGACTGTAACTATACCTCTGAACCTGTATGCCAGAATTCCCAAGGGCCTTATAAGATGGATTGTGCTTTCCCCCAATATGGTAAAATTGGGGCTGACAGTGAATACTACTATCTTGCCCAGTGGTTGAGAAAGCCAAGTAGTTGTGACATATCCACCATGAATGGGAGTGGACTGAAGGGAAGGCACTTGCTATCTGGCTACCAGCAATCTGGACTGGTACAGCAGCAGAATCTTATGTCCCTTCCCAAGATGGGAAAGTTTGGGTAAAATTAAATGACAAATGGAAGGAAGGGGAAATAATGGTTGAAGGTAAAGGAATGAACAAATGGGTTATGCAGATGGGGAAATCTAACATTATGCTGATACCTAAAGAGAGACTCAGAGCAAGGAAATAATATTCTCTCAGTTAAATTTTATCAGAGGCTAGAAAGGGTGATGATGAGATAAACTTTTGGAGTACCTGACCAGATCAGATGCACACCTGCAACAGACCTGAATAGCTGGTACCTGAGGAACCCCACCCTTAAGACTCTTTGCCCTACTGAAGGTAGTCATTAACTATCTGTTAATGACTTTGGGACTGGTGAAATGATTGGGAGGGACAAATTAATCCTTCAGATGTGAAAGGACTAGTGGTTAGAAGAGCCAGGAGGTGGCTTGCAATGCAGTGAATTTCTTAATATGGCCCTCTAGCCATGTTTTTTTGATGTCCGGTGCTGTCAAGTCATCTCCGACTCATAGCAATCCTATACACAGCAGAATGAGATACTGCCTAGTCCTACACCAGCTCCATAATCCTTGCTATACTTGAGCTCATTGCCGCCACCACTGTATCAATCCATCTTGTTGAGGGCCTTCCCCTCTTTCATCGACCCTCCACCTTACCAAGAATGACATCCTTCTCCAGGGAATGGTCCCTTCTGACAACATGATCAAAGTATATGAGATGAAGTCTGGCCATTCTCGCTTCCAAGGAGCATTCCAGCTGCACTTCTGCCAGGACAGACCTGTTAGTTCTTTTAGCAGTCCACAGTACTTTCTGCATTCTTCTCTAACATCACAGCTCAAAAGCATCAATTCTTCCTGGGTCTTCTTTATTCATTGTCCAACTCTCATATGTGTATGAGGTGATTGAAAAATCCATAGCTTGTGTCAGGGCCACCTTAGTCCTCAAGGAGACATCTTTGCTCTCCAGCATTTGAAAGAGTTCCTTTGCAGCCGATTTGCCCAATCTAGCCATAGCCTTCCATTTTGTCATATATTTAAATCCTAATCCCTATGTCTGTTCTGGAGCTTTGGTGGCATATTGCCTAAGGCATTTGACTGCTAACCAGAAGACTGGTAGTGCAAACCCTCCAGCCAGTCCTTGGAAGGAAGATTGGGCAATCTACTTCTGTAGAAGTACTGCCTTGGAAACCCAGGAAGGGGTCTCTATGAGTCAGAGTCAACTCGATGGCAGTAAGTTTTTTTTTTTTTTTTTTGATGTCTATTCTGGGTGAGATGCATCTTGACTCCTGCCTTGCTGGAGGGTGTGACTCAAGTCACCACATATTTTGTGATGTATTGTAAATCCTATATTCTGTGCCTGTTTAGGGTGGGATGAATCTTGAGTCTGTCCTTGCTGGAGGATATGACTCAAGTCACCACCTTCAGCTTCTGTGATGATATATATAGGAATGTTCTGGGAATTATTGCTCTCTTGCTTGGGTTCTGTGTTTGGTTCATTGTCATCTCACCTCTGGACTTGAGACAGCAGCCATCATCTGACTTGTCAATTTGGTTGGGCTAGCCAATCCCTGCAACCATGTGAGTTGGGAGATCCTCCAGACCTATCCACAGACCTAGGACTTGCCAGGCTGCAAGCCTCCCAGCTTCCACCACCACCATGCAAGCTGTCTCCTTGGGAGTTTGTGAGTTCTGCGAGACCTTACAGAGAACTACAGAACCTTAAGATGATAAGGAGATTATTGAGGGAGGAGGAGGAGTTGATGTCAGAGATGATGGAGTGGCATGGAAGTTAGTAAAAGTTGGGCATTTGGGACATCTTCCACCTCCACCTCATGGAGACTAGCCTTGTGCTAATCTTTATAAAATAAATTATTCAAGTCAAGTTAATTATTTTCTCTTTTATTTTTATTTATTTATTTTTGAGAATTAAAAAATATAAAGAAATACTAAAGTTAATATTTTTCTGTATTGAGTATCATGCCATTTATTTATTCTGCAACAATTTGTGTAAGATCAAGATTGTACAATACAATACAAGTATGTATTGCTTAAGAGTCTACTAGAATCCACACATAATATCATTTAGGCCTAGGGAAGAATATAACTTTATTTTTCTTTACAGATTGATGGTTTCTATAATTCTCTCTTCTCTTTACAACAGAAATCCATGACACAACTGCCCCTCCTTGATCCAAAGGCAGAAACAAAGAAGATAATTTTGTCAGAAGTATTTATTTATTTTTTTAACCTCCCTTGTTCAGACTTTCATTAAGATTGCACATTATAATCTGAGGGAAATACACAGAATATTGGGAGATCAAGTTGAAGCACCCTCTAAGACTCATCTCCTGTCTCCTGTGGTGACTATTCTCATTCTGCATTGCTGTTAGCAGCACAGTATTAATGGCTTTAGTTATGCTTGCTGCTCTAGATTCCAGTTCCAGTTTTGTTGTAGACCTCCACAGATTTTTCTTGATGTTTTGCAAGCTCACTTGTACATATAAAATATTGTCATTTTATTTCCATTTCCATTTTCTAGCAAGAGCTATTTCTTTTCAAATTACCTAATCTGTCATATTTCAAAAATCAGAAGTCCCTTTTTCTATGATTTTTCCAAGAAATGATCTTTTCATAATTTTAAGAATTTTGTCAAACAGTGGCCTTTTACTATCCTATTTTTATTTAGATTTTCTTTAAATTGTGAAATGTATTATAGTTATCAAGGATGTATAATGTGTATAAGTGCCTTTCAAAAAAAAAAAAACCATAAATCAATGAGCACTTGTGCATTCCAGATCTAGTTTAATAATCATACTTTACTTGTACACCAGAAGTCCCACTATACCCCTTGACAATATTGCCTATCTCAAATCCTTCCTCCAAATCAAGTCACACCTAGGAGGCAGTCATTCCAAATGAACGTGGGAATACTGCATGTTTTAAAATCAGGAAAGGTGGGTGTCAGGATTGTGTACTTTCACTATACTCTTTCAATCTGTAGGATGAACAAAAACCCAAGAAGGTGGAATTTATGAAGAACATGGCATTAGGATTGGAGAAGAACTCACTAACAACTTGCAATATGCATATGACACAAACTTACTCGCTGAAAGTGAAGAGAACTTGAAGTACATTCTGAAAATGATCGAAGACTACACTTGTCGGTATAGATTATATGTCAATGTAAAAAAAAAAAAAAAGGATCCTCACAACTGTAGCATTAAGAAACATCATGATAAAAAGAGAAAAGTTTGAAGTTGTAAGAGATTTAATTTTACTGGGATCTACAATCAACGCCCATGGAAGTAGCAGTCAAGAAATCAAAGGATGTATTGCATTGGGACAATCTGATGCAAAAGACCTCTTTAAAGTGTTAAAGAACAAAAATGAGAACTAGGAAACATCTACCCCAAGTCATGGTTTTTTCAGTAGCCTTACATACATATGAAAGCTGGACAGTGAATAAGGAAGACTAAAGAAGAGTTGATGCTTCTGAATTATGAAATAGGTGAAGAATAAATATACTATGATTACAAGAAGAAACCAATCTGTCTTTGAAGAAGTCCAGCCAAATGCTTCTTAGAAGCAAGAATGTTGAGACTTCTCATGTACTTGGGTCATGTCATTATGAGTGACCAGTTCCTGGAGAAGGATCTTATGCTTAGTGAAGAAGAGAGTCAACAAAAAGAGGAAGACTCTCAATGAGATATATTGAAACAGTGGTTAGTTACATCAATGGGCTCAACCATATCAAGGAAGATTGAAGGAGAGTTGACACTTTTGAGTTGTGGTGTTGGCAAAGAATGCTGAAAGCTAAAATAACTAACGAATCTCTCCTGTGCAGCTGAAATGCTCCTTGTAAGCGAGAATGGCCAGACTTCATCTCACCTAATTGAGTCATATTGTTAGAAGGGACCATTCTTTGGAGAAGGATATCATGCTTGGTAAAATGAAGGATCAATAAAAGAGGGGAAGGCCTTCAACAAGGTGGATTGACCTAGTGGCTGCCTTGATGGGCTCGAGTACAGTAGGGATCATGAGGCTGGCACAGGACAGAGCAATGTTTCGTTCTGTTGTACTTTAAGGTCACTCTGAGTTGGAGATGACTCGATGGCACATGCCAACAATAACAAGGATTGTCAGGATGGTTCAGGACCAGAAAGTGCTTTGTTTTGTTGAACATGGAGTCATCATGAATAGGAAATAACTTGATGGTACACAACTTCAATAAAAATAAAAAGAAGTTTAATCTCATGTTGATTTGAGTCACTGAGGAAACGGAA
This sequence comes from Orycteropus afer afer, assembly GCF_000298275.1. Taxonomy (NCBI): domain Eukaryota; kingdom Metazoa; phylum Chordata; class Mammalia; order Tubulidentata; family Orycteropodidae; genus Orycteropus; species Orycteropus afer. Next base: position 806,247 of record NW_006922108.1, on the reverse strand, counting down.
AGCATGTCTGCTTTTTCTATGAACAATTGCCTCCTTTACCATGAGATTAAAATAACTGGAGGGTGTCCTGCTACCATTACTAAATATTTTGATCAAAGATTCTATAGAAGAATTCTAATCAAAACAAGAGAAAAATGGAGAACTAAATTTAAAATTCTCAGTGGAATCCAGATCATCTGTCACCATTGAGACTGGATGAACTCTGGAATTACTGTTGTGAGATAATCTTTAAACTTTAAAATTCAAACTGAAATTATTCCCTGAATTATTTTTTGAACTAAACAATGTTGTTAGGTGCTGTCAAGTCAGTTTCAACTCATAGTGACTATATATTCAATGAAACAGTGTCCAGTACCATACCATCATCAGAATCGTTGCCATGCTTGAGCCTATAATTTTAGCCACTATGTCAATCCATCCTACTGAGGGTCTTCCCCTTTTTGCAAACTCTCTACTTTATCTATCATGATATCCTTCTCCAGGGACTGGTCCCTTCTGACAATGTGTCCAAAGCAGGTGAGACAAAGTCTGGCCATTCCTGCTTCTAAGGAACATTTCAGTTGTGCTTCCTCTAAGACAGATGTGTTCATTCTTCTAGCTGTCCATGGTACATTCAATATTCTTTGCCACCACCACAATTCAAATGTATCAATTCTTCAACACTCTTCCTTATTCATTGTTCAGCTCTCACATGCATATAAGGCTATTGAAAATACTCCAGTTTGGGTCAGGTTCATCTTAATTTTCAAAGTGACATTTTTACTTTTTAACACTTTGAAGAGGTCTCTTGCAGTAGATTTTCTCAGTTCAATATGGACATTCGATTTCTTTTTTAATTTTTATTGTAATTCGAGTGAAAGTTTACAGAGCAAATTCATTTCCCATACAGCAGCTCATACATATTTCACTTAATGACATTGACTCCAATTCCCCACAGTATAACAGCTCTCTTCCCACTTCTTCCCAGGAGTTACCTCTTCTCTGTGTCCTTTCCTCCCATGTGTTCCTGCCCAGCCCCACCCTCCAGCTGTCTTCCTGTGCAAACACTGCCCTTCTGTTCTCCCATTATTGATTTCATTGCTCCATGGAGTGTATCTATCTGATGTAAATGTTAACCCCCTATGCCTGTCTATTGTTTGGATGGAAGCTACTGGAGTGAATTCAGTTCCAGATCTGAAGGCTAACAAGGGACCATAGTCTCAGGGGTCTCACCAGACTCTATCAGACCAACAAACCTGGTCTTTTTTTTTTTTTTTCTTCTTCTCCTTCTTCTTCTTTTTAATGATTTTGAGCTTTGTTCCACATTGTTCTCCCACTCTAACCAGGATCTCCTACACTGATCCCCCTCCAAGTGGTTGACAGTGCTAGACAGGCACTATCTAGTTCTTATGGTCTCATGGTCATATAGGCTGAGGATCACATAGTTTACTAGTTCCTTGGACTAATTGTTTCCATACATCTTTGATTTTCTTCATTCTTCTTTGCTCTGGACTACGAGAGACAAATTGTTGCATCCACATGGGCACTTGCAAGTTCTGAAGACCTTAGTCTCTACTCACAAAAGTAGGATGTATACCAATGTTTTTGTGTAGTATGTTATGCTAATAGAGCTTGATGTTCCTGCAAGCATGACCCTGAGCCCACAGCTCTAATTACTCACTCCCTCAGGGTAACTGAGGCTGTGTCGATGAAGTCGCAAAACCTTGTCCCTTGTCAGCTTTACTATATACCTGGACATTGTTAAATCACATACAAATATGCTTGTAGAAACATTGTCTGCCAACCCTCTATATGTTCCTGGGCACACTCCCACCCTGCCGAGAAGTACTTGATTGTTCAGCCTATGGACATTTGATTTCCTGATGGCTGCTTACATAGGTGTTGATTGTGGATCCAAGTAAAATGAAATCCTTGACAACATCAATCTTTTCTCCATTTATCATGATGTTGCTTATTGGTCCTTTTGTGAGGATTTCTGTGTCTTTATGCTTTGGTGGAATCCTTACTAAAGGCTTTAGTCTTTGATCTTCATTAGTGTTTCAAGTTCTCTTCGCTTTCAGCAAGGAAGGTTGTGTTATCTGCATATCACAGATTGTTAATGAATCTTCCTCCAAACCTGAAGTTGCATTCTTCTTCACATAGTTCAGCTTCTGAGATTATTTGCTCAGCAAATAGGTTGAATAAGTATGGTGAAAGGATATAACCCTGACACACATTTTTCTTGATTTTAAATCACATATTATATTTCCTTCTTTTGTCTGAATGACTTGCCTCTTGGTCTATGTACAGGTTCCACATGAGTGCAATTCAGTGTTCTGGAAATCCTATTCTTTACAATATTATCCATAATGTATCATGATCCACACAGTAAAATGCTTTTACATAGTCAATAAAATATAGGAAAACATTTTTCTGGTATTTACTTTCAGCCAAGATGCATGTGGCATCAATTAGTAAAGTATGTCTGCCTTGAGCATTATGATCTTTCAACTAATTATCTATGTGAGATCAAATTGCGAACAGCCATTCAAAAAGTTAGCTAAGAAAGTTAAGGGACAATATTAATCATCGTGGAATAATTTATAAAAGGATACTGAGAATGGTTGCCATACTTTAATGGTAACAATCGGAAGAATGGAATCCATATCACTGAATTGTACAGATAGAAATTTGTGAAATCATGTATACCTTGCTGTGTATATTTTCACCAAAAACTAAAACATACCATTTTAAAAAAATATTTTGTTAATGAACCTCTTTGAAATATGTGACATCATTGCTTATAATTTTCTTCTTAAAATTGTTAATCTCTTAGCTTCAATAAAAAAAGTATCTTGATTCTCCTGTGTCCATAGTGCGTTGCCTTCTAAGTGGGACTGTGTTAAACCAAATTTCATTTAAAAGTTATTATTGTTTATTGTCCATCCTTAATTTTTTTTTTTTTTTTTCCTCACTCTCTAGAATATTTCCTAGTAATTTCACTTATGTTCTGATTTCATTTACCTCTCCCAACCAAAACATCTCCTGTAAGCTCTGGGACTCATATACTCAACTAAGTATTTCTACTTTAATATTACATAATAAACTCAAATCCAAACCTAGATTTTCTCTTTCTTAAATCAGACCTTTCTCATGTACTCTATGGGTTGATTGTTCTACTATCCATGTGGTCTCTTAAGCTAAAAACTCAAGTGCCATCCTTAATGCCTCCTTTTTCTTATTGCCACAATTTATTCATTTAAATCTAATTTTTCTTTCCAAATATTTCTTAACTCCATTTCTTTATTTTTATGCATACTACCAATCTTCTTGATCCTGCTCACTTCATTTCTCATCTGTATCTCTAAACAGATTTGTTAGTTTTCTTCCTAGACTTAGTATTTCTGAAACTTACTTTCCACACAACTACCAGTGATCCACCTAAGAATTTGGAGTTTAGTGATATCAATAAACACTATACCTCCACACACCTATATTAGAAAACATCAGTTAGAGATGAAAATGTTAGCTCAATCATAGAAAAGGTGATGGTATAATCTTAGTTTATTTCTAAAGCAAAAGACACCACTGTTACCTCAATTAGGCAGATAATACCCTTCCAGTGCTAGACACAGCTGGATAATAGGTCTCTCCCCCAGGAGGCCAAAACATGCCCTTCTGCACTAGCCATTTAGCAAAGACGCAAACTAGAAGGCACCCTCTCAGAAGGCAGACATATCCAAGATATAGCTTAGAAAGAGGACATAGTTTTTCCTCAAACTAATCAATTAGATAACTCAATTCAAACTCAATGGGAAAAAAAAGAAAAATAAGCAAGGAATATCAATCTAAAGGAAGTTCTAGACCAAAAAAATGAGTTACCCTCTAACAAAACTCCATTGAAACTTTAAATGACTCCTCATCACCTACAGGCTGCAGTCTAAATTACTTAACATGGCATACAAGACATTACTGTCTTCCTACTCTGCCCAGGCCCTTTAGCCTCTACCTCCTTCTTCAATATCAACTCATCATCCTCCCTTGCATTTCAAGATCTAGCAATATTTATCTGTCTATAATTTCCAGTATTCTTTGTATTGTGTCTTGAAATTTATGTGTCCAGTAATCATAACTCACCTTCCAATAACGTCCATATATTTATCACTCAGGTATCACCTATTCTTTTTATTTTTCAGTTGACTTTGAGTCCATTCCATGTCATGACAACCTCATCTGTGTCAAAGAAGAATTGTGCTCCATAGGGTTTTCAGGGGCTGATTTTTCACAAGTAGATTGTCAGGGCTTTTCCCTTAGGTTCCTCTGAGTAGATTTCAACCTCTTACCCTTTGGTTAACAGTCAAACATGTTATCAGTTTATACCACTCAGGAATGTTTATCTATCTCACTTTTACATATTATTTAAATGTCAACCTGAGCTTTATTTATTTTCAGAATACTTTCTCCTCCACTACAGGTAGCTTATATGAACTTTTCTTTTGCATCAAGAATACTATGAACCATTTACTATAATTAAATTTCCTATTGTATTATAACAATCTACTAATGTGTCTGTCTCTCTCACTAGGCTATACACTCTTTAGGGCAATGTATGTACATGCTTCTCTATCTATATTGTACGTGAAGACAGGGTATACCTCAAACTTCCAGGAAACTATAAAGTGCTGGGAATGAAACACATATACTCACCAACATCAACCATTCTAAAGGTGCTACACTCATCTGAGATTGATCCAATACATGAGACACACAGGCTGGCAAAGTAAAAGTCATTATTATTATTTTAGAGAATAAGCAGTTAAAAATAGCAACTTCCCAAAGGGGAAATGATTAATTTTCTTTAAATTACCCATGTCCATTGTTATGTCACCAGGCAGGCACACTGTGATTGAGATCAGATTCTGTGTTCATATCAGTACTGCCTCTGGCTACCAGCAAGCTTTTGGGGGACCTGCATGGCTCCTGAGGCTTATGCTCTATCATTGACCTTGCTGACATCTGTCTCTGGCTTCTTCCATGCTACAATAACCTTTGAGGTTCTCTTGCTGCCATGCTACCAGGAACCCTGCTGCTAGGGTGGTAAGGTGAGGCGTGCAAATGGGTTATACTCAGTCCTCTCTTGTCTTACACAAGCAAGTGTTGCTATAGCTCTTTTAGCTCTGCTGGCAGCCTCCTGCCTAAAGACACTCAGCTTTAGCTCTGTTGGGTTGGCAAGCTCATTGCATCTGACTTACTCCTTCAGCTAGTAACCAGCCCACTACTGTTGTTTCTTGATGTCTTCTGTGTTCATTCTTTCTTCTGGATCTAGGAGGTTCTCAGCTAAGGGACCGCAGGTCTTTATCCCAAAGATGTTCACTTCAGACTCTTCTTCTTAATGGTAGTGGAGTCCTCCTGCACCTCCATGCAATTGGCCCTTATGTAAGCCTAATTGTTCCAAATTTTGTCTATGGTCCTCCCACCAAGCCAATGAACTGACCAATAATTTGCTTGGTACACCCCAAATCACTCAATTTGTATAGTAAATGGACCAATCCTCTATAAGGACATAAGTAATTCAATTTACATAGTCCAAGTCAATAATTTTGTGGGAATTATAACATCATGGCTAGAAAACTTTATAAAAGTGAGACAAGTATTTATCCTCAGACACCAATAACATTAGCAGGACAAAATATTTGATAAATATATCTCACTTTATCTTCAACTTCTGATCTGCTTTTCCAATCTGAGCTTTTTTTTTTTTTTCTTTCCATTGAATTTGATGACAGGTTTTGCCCTCTGAACTTTGATTTCTTTCCTTTTATTTATTTATTTATTTGAACATGATCTTCTCCTTAATCTATCTTATCTTCAGCACACTCTTGCCTGATCAATGGCTTTCAGAACCTTGTCATGAATGTACCTTCCCCTACAGTGGACAAAGGGAATCTGAAATCTACAACATACCTTCCCTTCTTACTTTCCACAGATCTTTCAACTTAGGGCTCTCTATAGGATTTAAAGGAGCTCTGGTATAAAGGCGCTCTGGTGGCGCAGTGCCTAAGGCATTTGCCTGCTAACCAGAAGATTGGTGTTTCAAACCCACCAACTACTCCGCAGAAAGAAGAATGGAATATCTACTTCCATAAAGATTTACAGCCTTGGAAATCCAAAAGGAGTGGCTATGAGTTGGAATCAACTCGATGGTACTGAGTGAGGTTTGGTTTGGTTTTCTGGTGATGTAGTGGTTAAGGCATTTGTCTGCTAACCAAAGATGGGGGCAGTCAGCATCTGTAAAGATTTACAGCCTTGGAACCCCACTGAAGGTTGCTATGAGTCAGAATCAACTCGATAGCAGTGAGTTTGTTTTTTGGTTTTATAGGATATAAAAAATGAAAACTGCCTCTCATTTCTGTGTTAAGAAGGAAAAATACATGCATATTTATTTTAGCAAACATTTATTAGCTACACTCAATATTCTTTCTTGCTTTTTAGTGTGATCAGATGATCATGCCAGCCTAGAAATGGAAAACTTAACACAAGGAGCAGAACTTAGAATTATAATCAAATAAAAATTTTCAAAATTAATTTGGCATACTCATAATACACATAACAGTTATTATGCATATGATAATATGCTACTAACCATAAATAGTTCTCACAAATAACCATCAGCAATATTACTTCCTTATAGTGAAAACAAGTATCAGGGTTTCTCTTTGTTCATTCTTTCATATCTAGAAGCATCAATAAACTTTGGCAATCTTCCTAGACAGCATGTGCAGTTTAATATTTATCTCTTACATATACTTACACTAATTTTACTGAAGTCTTTGATCTAGTACTTTTTCTTCTAAATCCCTAGTCTTCTTTGCTTATAAGGCTAATACTATATTTCCAGTCTGAAAATTCTGTGGTGGAATAGCCATTTCCTGTGTTTTGTTCACACTCGTTAAAGTAAGAGCCTGTGAATAGATAATTAATCATGATGAACAAATGGGCAACACCAGGTTGGAGTGACAAAGTAACTTTTCAGCCAAGAATGGTGCACAGGGTGCCTATATCAATTAAGATTCATTGATTGTAAGCATCTCTAACTTCAATCAAGTGCTCAGTGACTATGACATTACTCATTGCTGCTGTTAAATTATCACCCATTCAGGACAACATTATGTATAACAGAATGAAATGTTGCCTAGTCCTGCACCATCCTCACAGTCACTGGTAGGTTTGAGCCCATTGTTGGAGCTATTGTGTTGTAAGCTCATTCTCTTGAGGATTTCCCTCTTTTAAACTGACCCTCTACTTTATCAAAGATGTGTTGCAGGTGCAAAAGTTATGTGCTTGACTACTATTCCGAAGGTTGCCAGTTAAGATCTATCCAGTAGCTCCACAGGAAAATGACCTAGAGATCTGTTTCCAAAAAGACTATAGTATTGAAAACTTTATGGAGCAGCTGTACTCTGTCACATGGTGTCACTGTGAGTTGGAAATCAACTCAATCACCTAAAAACAGCAACTCTAATGGAGTTCCAACAAGATGTCAGAATAGGCAGGCAAACTACACAGACCTTCTGCAACAAAACAATGAAAAAACAATTGAAACTGATACAGAAGAACCTGGAATCCTAATGTTTGAAGGGAAGGATAAAGAAGTGGATTAAATACTGACTAGTAGAAGAACCTGAATGAAGCAGTGAGTGAGGAGATGAATGGAGCTGTGAACTGATGGCTGTCCTGGGGCACAGCCATTTTGAATATTTTCCAATAGAAATCTGAGAATTGGCTTTGCTCACTGAGGACTGCACAGGCAAAGAGTGCATTTGTGCCTAACAACCAGAAAGGAAAACAGTGAAGAAGGAGAAAAACAGACTTGTGGACTGCAGTGGCTGCCCTGACGGAACAGCCATTTTGAAATATTTACAAGTAGTGGGTGAGACCATTTAGAATATATGCAAGTGACGTTCCTACCTAGACTGAGATATAGGAATGAGCTCCACTTGCTGTGGAAAGAATGGACAGCTGCACTAGAGGCTGACTACTGGAAAGGTGTCATATTCTCCTTGTTACACTAATACCCAACACAATTTTGGTAAATAGAGGTGTGACCATTCTCCTCTTTCATCCACCTTCTTCACCAGCAGGAATTCTACCTCAGCCTGTGCCTTGACACAACCTGGGTGCCATACCTCAAATTCCACAGTTTTCTTTTTGAATGTTTGTTCTTAAATTATTCTTTTTATCTTCCTCCTTTCTTCCTCCCCTCCATCCCTGGTTCATGTTCTTTTTCTTTTTTCTTTTCCTTTTTCCTGGTTCCCTATATTCTTTCCAACCCTTGTTTTCCCTTTTGAAGTTCTCCTATTTGTTCTGTACTGTCCTTTTAGTCTTGTACTTTTCTCTTATTCTTCCCTCTCCACATATAGTGGCTTATTTTTCCCTTTTCCACTTATTTGCATTATCTTTCATTTATCTTTTTTTATTTTTATTTCTTAAATATTTTAATAATTTTGCTGCTCATTCATTTCATTTCTTTCTTTCCTTAATTTTTTTTATTGTTCTTATAAGAAAAAAAAAAA
>NW_006922108.1:790894-797577 GCF_000298275.1 Orycteropus afer afer | reverse complement strand
TTTTTTTTTGCTGATTTTATTTATTTATTTATCTATCTAATTATTTATTTGGCTAATTGAATGAAAGACAGCAACTGTTGCAACACAACACAACTGCACATGCACTTCCTGCAGTCCCACATACTAAGTGAGGGCCAACAATTGCTTTTGAACCAACTGACCAACAATAGACACTAGCCAATACCTGCATAACTCACCCTCAACTGCTCCTTACAAACAGTTAATACAGATCTGTACACACACTCTCAAACTCTTTTACACCTTAAATATAAATACAACACCACCAAAATATCTTGGAGACAATAGACCATCACAGTCCGTATAAAGAAGCAAGATAAAGTAATAGAACTGAGGGATCTGGTTACAAATCCAGAAAATATCTCTGAGGAAGAAGTAACATTGAGACTCCCTGATAAGGAATTCAAAAGAATTATATTTACATACCTTCAATGGATTTAGAGACAAATCAAGGCAAAAACTGACAAGATCAAGGAAAACACTGAAAAAATTTAGGAAAACACTGACAAAACTCTAGAACAATTCAGGAAAACAATACAAGAATAAATTAACAAAATAAACAAAACATTAGAAACAATACAAAAACAACAAATAGAAATCTAGAAGTTTAATACTAAGATTTCAGAAATAGATAACACATTGAAGGTGCAAAGAGTAGAATTGAATCAATGGAAGACAGAATTAATGAGGTTGAAGATAAATCCTTCAATACTACTTTGTTAAAAGATTAATCAGACAAAAGATCAAAACAAAATATAGAAAGCATAAGATTCATGTGGGATACCACCACCAAGAGGAATAACATAAGTGTACTTGGAATTCCAGAACAGAAAGAGGCAAACCGCACAGAAAATTGTCAAGAATTGTTTGAAGAGAATTTCTATAATATGATGAAAGACAAGAATATATCCATTCAAGAAGTTCAACAAACACCAAACAGGATAGACCCCAAAAGAAAATCACCAAGATATATCATTATCAAACTCACCAAAACCAAAGACAAAGAAAGAATCCTTAAAGCAATATGGGAAACATGAAAAGTTACTTCTAAAAGGCAACTAAGACTAAGCACTGATTTCTCAGCAGAAACTATGCAGATGAGAAAGAAATGGGATGATATAGCTAAAACCCTGAAAGAAAAGAATTTCCAACCAAGAATTGCAAACCCAACAAAACTGTCTATCAAGTATTGTTGTTGTTGGGTGCCATTGAGTTGACTCCGATTGGAAGCAACTTTATGTACAACAGAACAAAACACTATCCAGTCCTGTGTCATCCTTGAAATCCTTACTATACCTAAGCCCATCATGGAAGCTACTGTGTCAGTTCATCTTCTTGGGGGTTTTCCCTTTTTTGTTGACTCTCTACTTGGCCAAGCATAATACATTTCTCCAGGGAATGGTCCCTTCTGACAACATGACCAAAGCAGGTGAGATGAAATCTGGCCATTCTTGCTTCCATGGAGCATTCTGGCTGCACTTTGTCCAGGACAGATTTGTTAGTTCTTCTTGCAGTCCATGGTACTTTCAGTATTCTCCAACACCACAATTCAAAAGCATCAACTCTTCTTCAGACTTCCTTATTCATTATCCAGCTTTCACATGAATATTTGGTTATTGAAAATACTGTATCTTGGGTCTATCAAATATGAAGGTGAAATTAGAATATTTCCTTAGAAATTAGAATAAGCAGAAATTAAGGGAATTTGTTAAGAGATGTTAAAAGAGTTCTTCTGCTAGAGAACCAGCAATAGCAAACAACTGATGATTAGCACACATGAGTACCTAACCCAGAACAAAACTGTGTCAGACTGGGTTCTCCAGAGAGAGAGAGAAATTTATCTTAGGAAAATGGCTCACACACATATAGAAGCTGGCAAATCCAAAATTCCTGGATCAAATGGCAAGCTGGAGGCTTTTCCCAGCTCCCGCAACTGCAGGGGCAGAGGAGCTCAAGGCTGGCAGGCAGTACACCAGTTGTTGACTCCAACAAAAGACAAATCCAAGGTCTCCAGGCCAAATGGTGAACTGCTCACTCAAGGACAGTTGTAGGCAGCACAACAGAATTCCAATCCACATAAGAATATCTCTCTTCCCAGGATGTCCTTGGATACATTGGAAGCCGGCCACACCCCTAGGGAAACTCCCCTTCAACAGATTGGCCACTCAGAACACAGTCATCTGATCCTATCATGGGAATAACCACACAGAACTGGGGTCCAGCCAAGTTGATACACAGCTCCAACTATCACAGTCCACCTCTTGTCAACTTGGCAGTTGTACACATCTTCTTAACCATATATAGTCGCCAAATAAGGACAATTATAAAGTCATATTTGTGCCTAACATGATATGCTAACACACTTACAACCAACATGTATTAGCCTTATTTATATTTCACAGTTCATAACAGAAGGAAACAAAAATATTTGATGCACATATACAATGAAGAAATATAATAATCACAGCCCTCGTTTCTGCAGCTGGTAAGGTGGTCGTAGTTGCTATTCAGAACTACCTTCTTCCACCACCCATTCTGTATTTCCCTTGCCCTCAGCAAGCACCTCAGCTGGCCGTGGTTCTTTGTCTGGTGGGGTGACCCAAACCTTCATTCCTGAAGGGTCTGGGCCATTAGCAGTCATATCAGAATTGGGTTGCTGTAATTTTCCATTGACTTTAATCACAGGGCATGGTAGTACTAAGAGATGTCTTTAAGTATCTCCTGTATTCCAGACATATTCTTCTTTACCTATATTATGTAAAGCCAACCCAATTTCCCCTTGGTAATCAGGATCTATCACACTACATAGTACAGTAATGCCCTTCTTTGTCTGTTGATCCAGAGGCATGAGGAAGCTGAAATGGCCAGGTGGCATTTTTAATTTCCAGTTCAATGCAATCAGTATTGTGTCTCCAGGTGGGAATGTTCCTCCCTTTGGGACTAAGATTGCCACACTCACAAGCATAGGGTAGTAGGGACAAGAAGGAAAAATTTTTTGAGTGGGTCACTAGGGGTAATAGTGAGTAGTACCACTCCTGTTTCCACCCTTTGGTTCCTAGACCCATGAATCTGGCTATTGGAGAAACAGAACCATATATTGGATGCTGGTTTAAAGCATATACAGCCTCCTGGAGAACATTGCCCCAATCCTTCAAGGTACTGCCACCTAGCTGGGGCTGTATTTGTGTTTTTAAGAGACCATTCCCTAGTTCTATCAAGCCAGCTGCTTCAGGATGGTGGGGAATGTAGTAAGACCAGTGAATTCCATGAGCATAAGCCCATTGCTGCACTTCATTTGCTGTGAAATGAGTCCCTTGATCTGAAGCAATGCTGTGTGGGATAGCATGACAGTGGATAAGCCATTCTGTAAGTCCATGGATGGTAGTTTTAGCAGAAGCATTGCATGCAGGGAAGGCATATCCATATTCGGAATAAGTATCTATTTCAGTGAGAACAAACCGCTGTCCTTTCCATGATGGAAATGGTCCAATGTAAGCAACCTGCCACCAGGTTGCTGGCTGATCACCCCAAGGAATAGTTCCATATCATGGACTCAGTGCTGGTCTCTGCTGTTGGCAGATTGGGCAATCAGCAATGGCAGTAGCCGAATCAGCCTTGGTAAATGGGAGTCCATGTTGCTGAGCCCATGCATAACCTCCATCCCTGCCACCATGGCCACTTTGTTCATGAGCCCATTGGGCAATGACAGGAGTAGATGGGGAAAGGATGGGTGGTTTCCACTGAACATGTCATCCTATCCACCTGATGGTTAAAGTCCTCCTCTGCTGAGGTCACCTTTGGTGGGCATTCACATGAGACACAAATACATTTACTCCATTCAGAGAGTAAAATACATTGGCCCATTCAGAGAAATCTATCCACATATCTCTTCCCCATACATCCTTATCACCAATCTTCCAATAATGCTCCTTCCAAGTCCCAGACCATCCAGTTAAGCCATTAGCCACAGCCCCTGAATCCATATATAATCGCACATCTGGCCATTTCTTATTCCATGCAAAATGAACACCCATAAGCATGGCTCGAAGTTCTGGTCATTGGGAGGATTGCCCTTCACCATTGTCCTTTAAGGAAGTCCCAGAAAGGGGCCGCAGTGCTGCTGCTGTCCACTTTCAAGTGGTGCCTGAATATCGCACAGAACCATCTGTAAACCAGGCACGAGTTTTCTCTTCCTCAGCCAACTGATCATAAAGAATTCCCCATGAGGCCATAGGTTCAGAGTGGGACAGGGAAGGTAATGTGACTGGAGTGGAGACTATAGGCATTTGGGCCACTTCCTCATACAACTTACTCATGCCTTCAGGTCCTGCTTGAGACTGATCTCTGATATACCACTTCCATTTGATGATGGAGTGCTGCTGTGCATGTCCAAATTTATGACTCTGTGGGTCAGACAACACCCAGTTCATGATGGGCAGCTCAGGCCTCATGGTGACTTGATGGTCCATGGTTAGGTGTTCAGTTTCTACTAAAGTTCAGTAACAAGCCAAAAGCTGTTTCTCAAAAGGAGAGTAGTTATCTGCAGAGGATGGCAGGGCTTTGCTTCAAAACCCCAAGGGTCTGCATTGAAATTCACCAATAAGGACCTGCCAAAGGCTCCAAATGGCATCTCTATCTACTACAGACACTTCAAGCACCATTGCATCAGCCAGATCATATGGCCCAAGTGGCAGAGCGGCCTGCACAGCAGCCTGAACCTGTTGCAGATCCTTCTGTTGTTCTGGGCCCCACTCAAAACTAGCAGCTTTCTGAGTCACTTGATAAATAGGCTGCAGCAACACACCCAAATGAGGGATATGTTGCCTTCAAAATCCAAAGAGATCCTCCAGACAGTGTGCCTCCTTTTTAGTTGTGGGGGAAGCCAGATATAATAACTTATCCTTCACTTTAGTAGGAACATCTCTACATGACCCACACCATTGGATCCCTAGAAATTTCACTGAGGTAGAAGGTGCCTGAATTTTTGTTGGTTTAATTTCCCAACCTCTAGTATGCATATGTATCACCAATAAGTCTAGAGTCATCGATAACTTCTTCTTTACTAGGTCCAATCAGCATAATGTCATCAATATAATGGACCAGTGTGATGCCTCATGGAAGGGAAAGGCGATCAAGATCCCTACAGACTAAATTATGACATAGTGCCAGGGAGTTGATATACCTCTGAGGAAAGACTGTAAAAGTATACTGTTGGCCTTGCCAGCTCAAGGCAAACTGTTTCTGGTGGTCTTTTGAAATTGGTATCAAGAAAAAAGCATTGGCCAGATCAATAGTTGCATACCAAGTAGCAGGAGATGTACTAATTTTCTCAAGCAATGAGACCACATCATGAACAGCAGCTGAAATTAGTCACCACCTGATTAAGTTTACGATAATCTACTGTCATGCTCCAAGATCCATCTGATTTTTGCACAGGCCAAATGGGTGAATTCAATGGGGATGTCATGGAAATCACCACCCCTGCATCCTTCAAGTACTTGATGGTGGCAATAACTTCTGCAACCCCTCCAGGGATGCGGTATTGCTTTTGGTTTACTATTTTTGTAGGTAGAGGCAGTTCTAATGGCTTCCACATGGATTTTCCTACCATAATAGCCCTTACTCCACATGTCAGAGAGCCAATGTGGGAATTCTGCCAATTGCTGAGTAAATCTATTCCAATTATGCATTCTGGCACTCCAGGATGAGTTCAGGGACCCCCTGGACCTACTGCAAAATGCACCTTAGCTAAGACTCCATCAATAACTTGACCTCCATATGCTCCCACTCTGACTGGTGGGCCACAATGACACTTTGGGTCTCCTGGAATTACTGTCAATTCAGAGCCAGTGTCCAGTAATCCCCAAAAAGTCTGATTATTTCCTTTTCCGCATTGAACAGTCACTCTCATAAAAGGCCTCAGATCTCTTTTGCGAGATGGGGAAGGCTAGGGGAAAGACTGACATTATAGGTTTTTGGCAATGTAGTGGGGACCTTCCTCAAAGGGAACTGGCCTCCCCTTCATTCAAGAGGTTGTGGGTCTGTAAACTGACTCAAGTCTTGGAATTGATTGAGAGATTGTGACTCTGTATTCTGGCAATTCAATCTAGATTGCTGTTCACGTGACCTAGAATTCTGTCTATACAGATCAAGTAAATATTTAGTAGGCTTGACACGTATTTTACTACTAGGAACACCATGAGAAAGTAGCCAATGCCATAATTCCACTCGAGTCAGACTATTCTGATTACTGTTCTGACTCTGCTGTCCATTATTGTAACCACACCCACCTTGCCTTTGTCGATTATAACTGCTGAAACTTGGTCCCTACTACCACGGGGTCCAATCAGCCCCATCATAGTTAAGTGTCTTAGTTCAATTAGGGCAGTTCCCACTGTCAAATCAGGTTTACATAAAATGGAAATCACAGCAGTCTTCAAGGATGCTGGAGCTCCCTTCACAAATTTATTCCTCACCGTACTGGTGAAAGGCGTGTCTTCTGGACCCTCCGTTTCTGGCTCTAGGGGTCTAATCTGATAAATCCATTCTAACAGGCCAATTTCCCTAAGCCTCTGGATACCTTCTTCTACATTATACCAAGGCAGGTCGGGTACTTCAACTTGACTTAAGGTAGGCCACCACATAATCCATGCCTCAGTAAGCCA
>NW_006922108.1:786927-790678 GCF_000298275.1 Orycteropus afer afer | reverse complement strand
TGGACTTGACTTTTGTTATTGGCCTAGCAGCAAAAATGGGTGCCTGAGGCAGTTCCTGAGAGCATTCAGGAATGTCTTCCATGGCCTCTGCCTCAGACAATGACCCAGCAGGATCAGTTTGGCTAGTCCCATCAAACTGAGGGGAAGGGATAATGGTTTTACAGTAATCATTCAGATGGGAGGTATTGAACAGAATTTACAGGCTCCATATCTTGATCTTCCTGATTATCTGTCCATATGTCCCCATTCCAGGTTTCAGGATCCTTGCCTTTTTTCCAAACAATGTCCTCACTTTCATGTCAGACACCATTCTGGATTGGCAATTTAATTGGCATTGTAATTCAGCCCCTCTTACAACAGGACTCTGGGTTTGGTTTTCAGCAATATCAGCTCTGTTACTAGAAGATATAAGACTTTCTTTCAGAGCACAACTGGAGGCACTGAGGTCTTTCATGTGACACTTGAGCAGAGACTCAGCAGCTCTGAGCTCATCTGGCTTTTTCACCACTTTTACTAGTATAAGTAGGACCAACCAACCAGCTTCCTTGTACTCCTCATTCTGACAAAATTACAGAAAAGTATCAAATATCTGATCACCCAAAGCATCACTTCTCACAAGTACTTGATCTATTCTCACAAGTACTTGATCTATTGGTGGTGGTATTTCACGTATTAATTTTGCAATTTCTTCATGTGTTTGTTGACTGCCTGAATATCTTCTTTGATGAAGTGTCTATCCATGTCTTCTGCCCATTTTTAAATTGGATTGTTTTTCTTTTTGATGTTGAGGTGTTGATTGTTGTTGTTGTTATTATTTGCCATCGAGTCGGACTTGACTCATAGAGACCCCTCCTTGGGTTTCTGAGGCAGTTGTCTCTACAGAAGCAGATTGCCTAGTAGTCTTCTTTCTGAGGAGTGGCTGGTGGGTTTGAACCACCAGGCTTCTGGTTAGCAGTCAAATGCCTTAGGCCCTGTGCCACCAGGTGCAAATCAAAACAACTGTGAAATACCATTCCACAACAGCATTAATTGCAACGTTCAACAAGATGGAAAATAACAAATGCTGGAAAGGATGTCAAGAGATTGGGACTCTCGTACACTGCTGTAGGTGTGTAAAATGACACAACCATTGTGGAAATGTGTATGGCAATTCCTTAAAAAGTTGGTGATAGAAATACCATTAGACCTAGACATCCCATTGCTAGGTATATATCCTAAAGAAGGGAGATGCTGGACAGTAGTAGATATATGCACAGCCATGTTCATCACAGAATTATTCACAATAGCAAAAAGATGGTAACAACTTAAGTGACCATTAACTGAGGAATGGATAAACAAACTGTGGTGCATACACTCAATGGAATACTATGCAACCCTAAAGAACAATGTAGAATCTGCAAAACACTGTATAACGTGGATGAACTTTGAGAATATGCTGAGTGAAACAAGTCAATCACAGAAGGACAAATATTATATTAGTCTGCTGTTGTAAAATGTCAAAGAAGGGTTTGTACAGAGAAAGAAACTTTCTTTGCTGGCTACCAGGGATGGGAGTGGAGGGGAGGGAAAATTGCTAGGTAGGTTGGAAAAAAAATCATTTATATACATATATATGTGCATAGAAACCAAAGATTATTAGTGCTTACCAGGTGTAGGAGGAGGGGAAAGGGGGAAACTGTTGTTTCAAGGTATTGAATTTTTGCTGATAGGTGATGGAAGGTTTTGGAAAAGAATAGCAAAAATGGGAGCACAACATGAAAAATGTAATCAATGTCTCTGAGTTGTAAATGCTGAAGTTGTTATTTTTTTGTGAATGTCTTGTTGTGTATGTATGTTTTCACCATAATAAAAGTAAAAAAAAAACCCAAAAAACAGCTACTTTACCAAACATGATGTCCTTTGCCAGTGATTGTTGTTGTTGTTGTTAGGTGCCATGGAGTCATCTCTGACTCATAGTGACACTATGGACAGCAGAACAAAACACTGCCCGGTCTTGTGCCAACCTCACAATCCTTACTATACCTGAGCCCATTGCTGCAGCCACCAGGTCAATCCATCTTGTTAAGAACCTTCCCCTTTTTCTTTATTCCTCCACTTTACCAAGCATGACATCCTTCTCCAGAGAATGGTCCCTTCTGACAACATGACCAAAGTAGGTTAGATGAAGTCTGGCCATTCTTGCTTCCAAGGAGCATTCTGGCTATGCTTCTTCCAGGATAGATTTCATAGTTCCTTTAGAAGTCCACGAAACTTTCAGCATTCTTCACCAACAACACAACTCAAAAGCATCAACTCTTCTTTGGTCTTCCTTCTTCATTGTCCAGCTCTCACATGCATATGAGGTGATTGAAGATACCATGGGTTGGGTCAGGTGTATCTTAGTCTTCAAGGAGATATCTTTGCTCTTCAGCATTTGAAAGGGGGCTTTTGCAACACATTTACCCAATGCGCTATGTCTTTTGATGTCCTAACTGCTGTTTCCATTGGCATTGATTATAAAACCAAGTAATATGAAGTCTTTGACAACTTCAGTCTGTTCTCCATCTATTGCAATGTTGCTTATTGGTCCAGTTGTGAGGCTTTTTGTTTCCTTTGTATTGAGGTGTAATCCATATCGCAGACTGCAGTGTTTAATTTTTGCCAGTAAGTGCTCCAAATCATCCTCACTTACAGCAAGCAAAATTGTGTCCTTCCTGTACTCCCTTCCTGATTTTAAACTATGCAGTATTCCTTTGTTCTGGGAAACCATGCAGTATCCCCTTGTTCTGGAAAACCTTCCAAAACACTTAATTTTACTTATGAGGAACTTGTTCATAGACCAGGAGGCTGTGGTTCGAACAGATTCAAGTGATTGGTGTCCAAAAAAAAAAGTCTCACAGTCTCACTTCTAGGAATCACTTTAGCTGTATTTCCCTTAGACTGATTTCTTTGTTCTTCTGGTGTCGTTGTTGTTGTTATGTGCCATCGAGTTGGACTCGACTCATAGTGACCCTTCCTTGGGTTTCTGAGGCAGTATCTCTAAGAAGGTAGATTGGCCAATCTTGCTTCTGGGGAGTGACTGGTGGGTTTAAACCGCCAGCCTTCTGGTTAGCAGTCAAGTGCTACCAGAGCTCTTCTGGTAGTACCCAATCTAGTCAATATTATTCCTCATGACTACAATTCAAATGCATCAATTTTTACTTCTGTCTTCTTTTTTTTTTACTTTCCAGTACTTGCATGTATATGAGGCAATTGAAAATACTGTGACTTGAGTCAGGTGCACTTTAGTTAGCAAAGTGATGTCTTTGTTCTTTTAAAGTTTTAAAGCGGTCTTTTGTTGCACATTTACCTAATGTAATAATTATCTGATTTCTGGAATGCTGCTTTCTTGGTCATTGATTGCTGATCTAAGCAGAATGAAAATCTTCAAAACCTCAATTTCTTCACCATTTATAGTGATTTCCTTGGGTGCTGGAATTAGGTGAGGATGTAACCAAAATGGTTTAGATGAATTAAGTAAAAACTGTACAGACTATCTATTAGTATTCTTCCTCGGTACTCTACGATATGTTAACTAAACCTAGAGAGCTCTACACATCAAACTATTTCCAAAAATATGATTGTTTCATCATCACATCTATACTTTAACACTATACTTAAACTTCATCAGCAGTTATGCTTAAAATGTTAACAAAATCTATTTTGCGTCTATGGGTTAATGCTTCCCCAACTTGATAATCTTCAATTTTTCTGAGTTTCACTTATCCAGTGT
>NW_006922108.1:741179-781212 GCF_000298275.1 Orycteropus afer afer | reverse complement strand
AGCAGCGAGCTGCTCGCTCCAGGAAGTATATAGTCCTGAATGCCGTTCTTCCAGCTTGTCCCTGGGATAGCATTGCAGGTAGGCCACACCCCTGGGGAAACTCCCCTTAGGCAGACCGGCCTCTTAGAACTCAGTCATGTGATCCATCATGGGAACCACCACTCACAACTGGAGTCCAGCCAAGTTGACACATCTTCAACTATCACATCCAGTTTCAAGAGTAATCTTTTTCACCAACATTTTTGGTATACACACATGGACACCTACACACACACACACACACACACACATGCACATAAACAGCTATACATTGCTTTCTAAACATTTTGGTTTTTCTTACATCAATTTATTTCATACGACAAGGAAAAAGAGAGTCATATGGACACCGCAGGTTAACACAACGAAGGAATCAAAATATTCATGTGTTCGTAAGCATTTAATATTGTTACCTATATTAAGAATATTTTGTTCCCTGTTCTTTATGTCACCTAGTGTAAGTTTGCCATAAATTAACATGTTGTTGACCAATCAAGAAAATTTTTGAAAATTTATCCAAGTGCCTCAACAAGCTTGTTTAATGCAGAATTTCTTATAAGTGCACATATATCAGTAAACTCTGATCAAAAATCATATCCTTACTTCCTTGATTAAGCATCCACTAAATCAATCCTCTGGGAGCTCTGGTAGCATAGTGGCTGAGACACTTGCCTGCTAACCAGATGGCTGGCGGTTCAAACCCACCAGCCACTCCTCGGAAGGAAGGTTGGGCAATCCTACTTCCATAGTGATCCTGCCTCGGAAACCCAAGAAGGGGTCGGTATGAGTCAGGTTTGACTCGACGGCACATAACAACAACAAGTCAATCCTCTACTATTTTTAATGACATAAGTTAGTGAATTACTTATTTCTTTCTGAGTATAACTTTAATTCTACTTTTCACTCTGTAAATTGTTTTAAATGCAGATTTTTGTTTCCAAGTGAACAGCAATGAAAAGAGGGGCATGATTTCCTCAAGCAAAGTGATTTTTTTGGAAAACATTTCAGAATTCCTCTGGGTCCTGCAAGAAATTGTCATTCCAATGATTTGGATATAACTTTTATTATTATTATTATTTTAAAAAATAAGATCTTAACTTATATAAGAGATCTTATGATGTTGTGTATGCGACTGGAGTTGTAATTCATTAACCCATAGAGTAACTCTGTGACTTTGGTTTTCAGCAGTGTCAGCCCTGCAGTTATAAGGAATAAGAAAGTATTCCAACAATGTCACATAGTTTCTTAGTTTAAATCCCTGCCTTGAGATTTAAGTTTGTTTTCTAATAAGTTATCCAATGCCATTAAAAAACAACCATCCTGTCCTGTGCTTTTTTTATTCCTCATTTCCTTTAAGTTGGAGTAATGGGAATTCCTACCCAATAATATTAATCTTCACTTTTAATTATGACATTATCTTAGGTTCACACAGGTAAGAGACATTCATCATGGACTCTCATTTTTCTATCCTCACTATATAATTAGGATTGTCATTGCCTGTCACCTATTCTTAGCTTCTAACCTATTCCTCATATCTTAAGATGCCCCTGCCTGCAACCTCTTATCTGTTACTAATTGTTAAGTCAGCTATAATTCTTAGGTTGTAATCAATAGGAATAGGCTTTTTCTAAGTTATGAAGAAAAAGTAGGACTGTCCATTTTGGAAATATTTTGAAGTATTTCCAATATCTGTCACCCATCTGTCATATGTATTGTAATAGCTTGTGTGTTGCCATGATCCTGGAAGCTATGCCAGTGTATTTAAAAAATCAGTAGGTTCAACCATGGTGGACAGGTTTAATCAGAGCTTCCAGAACAAGATCAACTAGGAAGAAGCCTGGCAATATAGCTTAGAAAATTAGGAGCTCTGGTGGCATAATGCCTTATGCATTTGACTGCTAACCAGAAGGCTGGTGGTTCAAACCCACCAGTCCCGCCTTGGAAAGATGATTGGGCAATTTACTTCTGTAGAGATATTGCCGTGGAAACCCAAGAAGTGGCCACTATGAGTCAAATAGCCAATGAAAATTTTATATATCACAAGAGAATAGTGTACTATATGGTGTTGAAAGGTAAGGCCCCTAATTTGGGAGACACTCAAAATACGTAGTGGTCACAACAATGGACTCAAGTCTGCAAATGATCATGAATAAGAGGCTGGGATAGGCATTGTTTTCCTTTTTTATACACGGGGTCTTCACAAGTTGGAGATGACTCAAAAGCAACTAAGCAATCACTTCTAATAAATAAAAGGAAAGTATTATATGAAAGAATTGCTAACAATATGAGCTAGGATATATCTGGAGTTACACATTTAGGAGCTCATATTCTTCTAAGGCACTCTTATCAGATGATTTAGACACACCACTAAACCCATCGTTGTCAGGGGGATTCCAACTCAGAGTAACCCTTTAGGACAGAGTTGAACTGCCTCATAGTGTTTTTAAGGCTGTAAGTCTTTACAGAGCAAACTGCCACATTTTTTTTCCACAGAGTGGCTGATGGGTTTGAACCACCCACTTTTTGGTTAGCAGTCAGGCACTTAACACTACACCATCAGGGCTCTTTGATTTAGACATATTGGCTCTCTATTCTAATACAGTAAATATAAGATTTAAATTCTCAGGAGAGAATCGAATGCACCAAAAATAGATCATTCAATCATCTCTTAATGAAATTGAACATGAAGAAAGAACAGAAAAACATTGCTTCCAGAACAGAAGAAAACATAATGTGAATAAATATGGAAATAATGTGGAAATAATGAACTAGAACAACAGAATGAATGAGGTAATGGAAGTTTTTTCTTCCTTCTTCTTTTCTTTTCTCTCTTTCTTTTTTTTTTTTTCCATTAGAAATGCTGAGTTGTATACACACTGCATAGATCAACCATAGGAGATCAAAAGGGTAGGATTTGCCCAGGGATAAAGCTCAGAAGGAAAGAAGGATCGTAAAGAAGGACAAGTGGAAATGGTAAAACACAGGGAGGAAGAGCAGAGTGCTGTTACATTTTGGGGACTGCAACCAATGTCACAAAAAAAAAAAGTGTATGAACTGAAAAATGTCCTGCTCTATAAACTTTCATCCAAATCACAAGAAAAAGGTAAATGTTGAGTTTTAGTTAATAGAACACTATCCAAGTAGAAGTGCTTATTATATAGTTTAAGACATATAATTGGAGTGCAGATTAATGTTGAAAATTATTTTATAGATGAGATATTTGAAACTCTAAGATGCATGAATGCACTTAGAGAAAGAACTGTGTAGAAAAAAGGGTCAAGGACAAACCTAGTGGATATCCATGTTTATTGGAGCAGAAGTAAGTGTGAGGTGAATTAAAGAGTTTCAAATAGGCAGATTAGGAAGTGGAGAATAGAACTGTATAATATCAGGGAGAAAAGATATTTTAAAGGAAGGTATTATATCCTACAGCCAATATCACTCTTAACAGTAAAAAATTAAAATAGTTATTATGAAAGTCTAAAATAAGAAATCAGATGTAACATTGCACTGAGCAAATCTCTGCAAAAGACTTCTTTAAATTATTAAGGAGCAAAGCTGTCACTTTGAACACTAAGGTGCACCTGACCCAAAACATGATATTTTCAGTTGCCTCATATACTTGTGAAAGCTGGACTATTTATAAAGAAGACTGAAGAAATTTGACGCCTTTGGATTGTGGTGTTGGTGAAGAATACTGAAAAGACCATGGACTTCCAGAAGAGGGAACAAATCTATCCTGGAAGAAGTGAAGCTGGAATGCTCCTTGAAAGTGAAAATGGCCAGACTTTGTCACTCTTACTTTGGCCAAGTTCTTAGAAGGGATAGTTCCCTGGAGAAGAATATCATGCTTGGTAAAGTGGAGGGTCAGCAAAAAAGGGGAAGACCCTCAATGAGAGTGATTTATACAGGGGCTGTAATGATGGGCTCAAGTATAGCAAAGACTGTGAGGATGGTGCAGGATTGGTCAGTGTTTCCTTCTGTTGTACATGGGGTCACTATGAGTTGGAGCTGACTCAATGGCACCTGACAACAACAACATTCCTTAATCCCCAATCTTTGTTAAATAAAGGGTCTTTGCAGATCAAAACAAGTTAATGATCTCGAGATGAGGAAATTGTCTTGAATTATCTAGGCCCTAAACCCAATGAGAATTTTCCATTTAAGAAAGAGATGCACAGTGGAAATGATATGGAGATGCATTCAGAGATTGGAGTGATACAGCCACAAAATCAAGAACACTAGGTCTGCCACCAGAAGCTGGTGACCTAATGGGCCCATTTCTTCACTCTTTGATGCCATTTTGTCTTTACTTCAAAGAAACAATGTGCTCAGTGGCTTGATAGGTGATGTTATGTGTCAACTGGACTAGGCTATGATTCTCAGTGCTTTGGCAGACACTATGCAATCACCTTCCATTTTGTGATCTGATGTGAGCAACCAATCAGTTGACCGAAGAGTTTCCTTGGATGTGGTCTGCCTCCAGTATATAAATGGATGTTCTAGCAACATCCATTACTCTCTTTATTGACCTTGTACTCTTCTCATTGTCTGATCTCTGTTTCTTGTGATGTAAGCCTACAGAAGTCTCTTGCCTGCTACCTGACCTGTAGCTTTTTGGTTCAACAACCACTACAACCATGTGAGCCAGAAGAGTTCTTCATCCTGTTGCCTGACTCATGAATTTGGGACTTTCCAGACCCCAGAATTATGTGATCTATTTCAACATAATTGAGTAAACCATTTCCTTGAAGTAAATTTCTCTCTATATGTGTATCTATATAGTCTTGACTGGTGTTGCTTATCTAAGAACCCTGACTAAATTAGCAAACACTATAATAAAAAAAAAAAAAATAACTGTGTATAAATATTTAGCATATTTTGGTTTATGGCACTAGCTCAAGAACATGATGAGTTTCCAGATGTCAAATTTCTGACATTACCAAACAAAACCAAATACACTGTCATCGAGTTGATTCCATTTATCTCTACTAAAGTCTCTATTTATCTTTATTAAATCTCTATTAAAATAACTAATCATCCTTACCATGACCTTGATGGTCCTCTACAAGTTGGCTTTATTATTGCTCTGACCTTGTTGTTGTTGTTAGGTGCCAGTGAGTCATCTTCTACTCATAGCGACCCTATACACAGCAGAACAACACACCACCTAGTCCTGTGCCAGCTCTGCAATCCCTGATGTACTTGAGCGCATCGCCACAGCCACTGTACCAATCCATCTCTTTGAGGACCTTCCCCTCATTGACCATCCACCTTACCAAGCATGACATCCTTCTCCAGGGAATGGTCCCTTCTGATAACATGACCAAAGTAGGTGAGAGGAAGTCTGGCCATTCTTGCTTCCAAGAAGCATTCTGGCTGTGCTTCCTCCAGGACAGATTTGTTAGTTCTTTTAGTAGTCCATGGTACTTTCAGTGTTCTTTGCCAGAACAACAACTGAAAAACATCAGTTCTACTTTGGTCTTCCTTATTCATTGTCCAGCTCTCACAAGCATATGAGGTGATTGAAAGTGGTTTGTGTCAGGCACACTCTAGTCCTCAAAGAGACATCTTTGCTTTTCAGCACTTGAAAGAGGTCTTTTGCAGTTGACTTACCCAGTGCTATACATCACCTGATGTTCTGACTGCTGCTTCCATTGAAATCGAATGTAGAACCAAGCAATGTGAGGTCTTTGACAACATCAATCTTTTCTCCATTTCTCATGATGTTGTTTATAGGCCCAGTTGTGAGGATTTTTGTTTTCTTTATACTGAGATGTAATCCATACTGCAGACTGCATTCATGAATCTTCATCATTAAGTGCTTCAAGTCATCCTAACTTTCATCAAGTAAAGTTGTGTTGTCAGCATATTGCAGTATGTTAATGATTCTTCCTCCAAACTTGATGCCACATTCTTCCTCATATAGTCCATCTTCTTGGATTATTTGCTCACCATATAGAGTGAATAAGTATGGTTAAAGGACAGAAACCTGACACATCCCTTCTTCACTCTAAACCATGCAGTGTCCCTTTGTTCTGTTCAAATGACAGCTTCCTGGTCAATGTACAGGTTCCTCGTGAGTGCAATTTAATATTCTGGAATTCTCATTCTTCTCAATGTTATCCAAAATTTGTTATGATCCACACAATCAAATGCTTTTACATAGTCAATAAAACATCTTTCTGATATTCTTTGCTTTGAGCCGAGATCCATCTAACATCTGCAATGATATCCCTTGTTCCAGGTCCTGTTCTGAATGCAACCTCTGGAAGTTCTCTGACAATACAATGTTGCAATTGTTTTTGAATATCTTCAGTAAGCTTTTACTTGCTTGTGTGTCATATTAATGATATTGTTCAATAATTTCCACATTCTGTGAGATCACCTTTCTTTGAAATGGGTACAAATATGGATCTCTTCCAGTCATTTAGCCAGATAGCTGTCTTCCAAATCTCTTGGCATAACCAAGTAAATGCCTCCAGTGGGGCATCCATTTGTTGAAATATCTCAATCAGTATTCCATCAATTCCTGGAGGCTTGTTCTTTGGAAATTGCTTCATTGTAGCTTCAAAGTCTTCCTTCAATATCATTGGTTCTTGATCATATGCCACCTTCTGAAATGGATGAACATCAACCAGTTCTTTTTGGTACAGTGACTCTGTGTATTCCTTCCATCCTCTTTCGATCCTTCCTGCATCATTCAATATTTTGCCCATAGAATCCTTCATTATTGCAACTTGAGGCTTAATGTTTTTCCTCAGTTCTTTCAGCTTAAGAAATATCAAGTGTGTTCTTCCCTTTTGTTTTTCTAATTCCAAGTCTTTGCACATTTCATTATAGCAATTGGCTTTGTCTGTTTGAGCTGATCTTGGAAATCTTCTGTTTAGCTCTTTCATCTTCTCATTTCTTCCATTTGCTTTAGCTACTCTCCACTCAAAGGCAAGCTTCAGAGTCTCTTCTGTCATTCATTTTGGTCTTGTCTTCTTTTCTCGTCTTTTTAATGACCTCTTGTTTTCTTCATGGATGATGTTCTTGATGTCATCCCATAATTATTCTAGTTTTTGGTCATTGGTGTTCAATGCATCATATTTTTATTCTTTAGATGGTCTCTAAATTTAGAAGGGGTATTGCAAGATCATATTTTGGCTCTTGGGGACATGTTTCAATTGTCTTCAACTTCAAGTTGAACTTGCATATGAGCAATTAATCTGTTCCACAGTCAGCTCCTGGCCTTGTTTTGGCTGAAGATATTGAGCTTTTCCATTGTCTCTTACCACAGACGTAGTCAATATAATTCTATGAAATCGATGTGTATAGCTGCCATTTGTGTTGTTGAAAAAACGTATTGCAATGAATAAGTCATTGGTCTTGCAAAATTCTATCATGCAATTTCCAGCATTATTTCTGTCACCAAGGCCAAATTTTCCAACTACTGGTGATTCTCCTTGGCTTCTAACTTTTGCATTCCAGTCACCAGTGACAATTAACACATCTTGATTTCACATTTGGTCAATTTTTGACCTTATCTCATGCCTTTATCTCCCATCCTCACTCAAGAATTGTTCATTCTTCATCTTCTTTTTTTTTCTAAATTTAAATACACTAAAGAAAATATTAGGAGCTCTGGTAGCATAGTGGCTAAGACACTTGCCTGCTAACCAGACGGCTGGTGGTTCAAACCCACTAGCCACTCCTTGGAAGGAAGGTTGGGCAATCCTACTTCCGTAGTGATACTGCCTCAGAAACCCAAGGAGGGGTCGCTATGAGTCGGGGCCGACTTGACGGCACATAACAACAACAACAACAAAGAAAATATTCAACTTAGATTTGCTTTATCTGCCTTGTCTTCTTTTTTCCAAAATTTTCACATGCCTCATTACTGTAGTATCTATTCAAAATATACCTCTTCAAAGACATCTTCCCTAACTATTCTAATGTTTTTCTTTACCTAACTTGAGTCAATCTGTCATATTAGTCTGATTTATTTTCTTTATATTCTCATCTCTCTATAAAATTGCCTTAATTGCTCATGAACTTATCTGCCTTCATTTTCATAGCATAAATTCCATAGAATATGCAAACGTGTCTATCTCATAAAATATTATAACCACAATGCCTACATTTCTACCTGAACATTGATAACGTAACCCACAAGATACTACATACAGTAAAAATGTATTTTTTTTACAGCTGGATTCAAACACTGGTAATCACACTCCAGAGTTCCGTGGTATGAATATAATAAGAATTTCAATGCTGCTACAAAGATAGGAGGCTACGTAATCCTCATTATAGACTCAATTTCTTTTATCATAAAGCCCAATAGACTTTTCCCATGCCTCATTTTATTCTCTTTTACAGAAATGATAGTCACTCTTTTGATTACCATTATGTAACAGAGAGTGATCAGTCATTTCAGGTGAGAAGAAAGCATAGGACAAGAAAAGGATTATGCCTGAAGCAGCTGAACCTGGACAGATTGCTATAGGAGTGAGATCACTTTGGGAAATTTTAAAGAATAAAAGTTTGTTAGTGTAAGTTTTCTGAAACTTTCCTCTGTCCCTTCTTTTCTAGTCTCTGGAAATATATTGCCACCCCAAGCAGTATTTCTTTCTTGGTAATGTCAGTATCTCATGCCTGTGGGGAAAGTAGATGAAATGCCAGGATTAACTGAAGTTGCCAGAAATAAGAACATGTGAATGGCTTCTGTGTGTGGAAGTGTTAAGGGAGAGTGGGAGAGGAAAAAAATGGGGTGCAAGTGAAATTAGGCCAACACCTTGAGTTACTTTGAAGCAGTTTTCTCAGAGCTGAGAATCAGCAGGTCAGCATACACCTTCTTGCAATTTTTGCTTGTGAAATTGTGAGTCTGAAGTGTTCATTAGAAAATTATTCGTCTATTTTTATAAACAGACAAAAAATATTACTAGGCTAATTTGTCTCTCACATAGAGGGGCCTAAAGAGGTAATGTTCACATGCTGCTTCATGGTCTCATCAGTGTGGAAAGAATGAACTTGGTCTAGCTTAGGAGGGGTAAGCATGGAGGTATTTTGAAGAGGGTAGCCTTGACCTTAAATATTGCTGCTGAGCTTTGAGACCACTTCTTCAAAGTGTCATTATCCTTAAAAAGAAACCCTGACTCTCATACATCATTGCTGGAAGTATAAATAGGCTACAATCATGCAGAGTACCATTGGCAATAATAATCAAATTTAAAATATGTCATCTCTTTGAGCAAGTATTTGTCTGTTGGGAATTTAACTTTTGTTATACTAAGATCAATGCATGTATGAAGATAATCATTGAAGTATGGTTTATATTTAAAAATATCTAAATGACAATCAGGAATTGTAAAATGTGAATATTATGCAGCTATGAAAATAGAGTTATTCAATCTATATGCTGAGCAAATAATCTGAGAAGCTGGACTATATGAAGAAAAATGTGGCATCAGGATTGGAGGAAGAATCAACAACCTGAGATACGCTGATGATACAACTTTGCTTGCTGAAAGTGAGGGTGACTTGAGACACTTACTGATGAAGATTGAAGAACACAGTCTGCAGTATGGATTACATCTCAATATTAAGAAGACAAAAATCCTCACAACTGGACCAATAAGCAGCATCACAATAAATGGAGAAATGATTGAGGTTGTCAAAGAATTCATGTTGCTTGTTTCTACAATCGAGGCCAATGGAAGCAGTAGTCAGGACATTAGATGACGTGTAGCACTGGGTAGGTAGGCTGAGAAGGAAGTCTTTCAAGTGCTGAGGATCAAGGATGTCTCCTTGAGGACTAAGGTGCACCTGACACTGGCCATGATATTTCCAATCACCTTGTATGCATGTGAGAGCTGGACAAAGAATAAGGAAGATTGAAGAAGAGTTGATGTTTTTGAGTTGTGGGGTAGAATGCTGAAGAATGGCGAAGAATGCTGAAGGTACCATGGACTGCCAAAAGAACTAACAGATCTGTCCTGAAGGAAGTGCAGCCAATATGCTCCTTGGAAGTGAGGATGGCCAGACTTTGTCCCACCTACTTTGGTCATGTTGTCAGAGTAGACCATTCCCTGGAGGATGTCTTGATTGGTAAGGTGGAGGATTGACGAAAGAGGGGAAGGCCTTCAACAAGATGGATTGACATGGTGGCTGAGACAATGGGCTGAAGTATAGCAAGGATCATGGAGCTGGCACGGAATCGGGCAGTGTTTC
Organism: Orycteropus afer afer; assembly: GCF_000298275.1. Lineage (NCBI taxonomy): Eukaryota > Metazoa > Chordata > Mammalia > Tubulidentata > Orycteropodidae > Orycteropus > Orycteropus afer. The sequence goes on along the minus strand of NW_006922108.1, from coordinate 770,961 downwards.
GTTCTGCTGTTCATGCAGTCTCTGTGAGTTGGAAGTGACTTGATGGCACCTAACAACAATAACATGAAAATAGAGAAGTAAAGAAGTGCATGTGCTAATATGAGAAAACGCCAGAGATAATTGAAATGAGAGCAGAAAGTCACAGTTCTTGAGTATAATATAATCTCAAATTAAGTACACAAACAGAGGCAGGGTTTTAATTTTTTAAATAGCTAAAAACATGCAATTGCTTAAGAGAATGAACAGCAAGTCCAAATGATCAAATCCCTGCTGTTACTTAATCTGGAACATAATAGATAAATTTGTTCATGTAAGAAGCAGTTTTGCTTTGGAGAATCCACCCCTGTGAGTTCTAATTTGATGCTCACATTTAAACTATTGTTTATTTCCTTTGTCTACAATGCATTAGTTTGTATGAAATTTCTCCATTTGACATCCTCACTGGCCCCCAACTTTCTAAATTACAGGTACTACTGATGACATTTACCCAGTCCTTTGAGATGCATCCCTAAGTCTGTGAAATTGAATTCTAGGTACTGGATGGAGTATGTTTAAGTTAGATAAGTTCACATTTTAAAATATCTGAAATGTGTTTTCCAAATTTGGTGAAAATTATTCCAACTCTTTTTATAAGAGTTCATAACAGCAAAGTAGAAATATTATTCTATTTATACTAATTAATTATGTAGCCTTTCACCTATCTCAGTTACATGAAGTCCATGTTTTCCCTCCAGAGGGCCTTGGCCTCCCCTGCGCACCACAACTTGACGATCTAATAAAGCTTGGGATAATTTAGGGTAAAGAGGTTACTCAAATTTCTGCTTCCCAGACAGAGTGAAAACATGAGTTCATTTACCTCAATACCCTCAGTTTTTCTCAGCTGGAGTTTTTGCGCAAGACTGGACGAACAGTTCAGGCAAAGTTTACCTATGACAACTACACACACGTTTGTCTGTATACCTGCTGCAGCCCCAGCAGTTCTTTGTTGAAACCAAGACTCCTTATTTAACAGTGTTAAGCCTGCCTTCCCAAAGTTGCAATAATTGTTGCCTAGGCAATAATAATGATTCATCTCAAGTTCCACAGATATAAACTAAACTCCAGTAGGCTGCGTTGGTAGAGATTGCAGAGGTTGCCACCTCATGATCCTAGAAATCCGATTTTGTTCCATGACTACTAAGGTGATGGGGCAGCTTTTCAAAGTATCAGAGGTCTTGTTACACTCCACTTCCCCAGACAATCAGACTACTCATTTCACACCCAACTTTAAAAGGCAGTTACTGTTTAATCAAATATGATGAGGCGATTACCTGTTTATGCCAATGTAGTAAAATAACTGGTAGTTTTCTTGGCAAATATGAATAGAAAATTTTAAGTTTAAATTCTGGCAGGCACTTCTTCTTGTAAGACATCCTGCTATGTGTGTAATAGAAAGATTTATAAATAAATGTGGGTATATATGTAAATATATATTCTTGTTTTTGCAAAGAAAGTCACATGAGGGATATATAAGAAACAGTTTATAGTGGTACTGCTGGAAGGGGAACTGAAGAGATTGGAATACTCTTACTTTCTATTTTCAGCTTGTGTGCTGTTTGACTTTTTAATATCATTAAATCATGCATAAAATCATAATTAAGATAGAGAGTTTTACTTGTTTACTTATTTTAAATAAAAACAAGACAAAAAAGAATGACTAGAACTTCTTTCAAAGAAATTTTCAAGCATTTGTACTTAATTTCTGGCAGTGCTGGCTCTGGGCTTCCTGCTTGCAAATCACCTTGCTTTGAGATCTATGGAAGTTCCTTTGGATTTGACTTTATTGTCAAGAACAGTCATAGTATGATTTTCATTCATATGGCACTTTAAGTTTTGTAAAATATATTCAAAGAAATAACACACACATACACACACACATAAACACTCCCCCCAAAAATAAGCACAGCACTCATTATTGCCTTATTTTTCATATAAGGCAATGAATCTACAGAATTTAATATTGTCTTGTGCTGAAGGTAGTGTTTGAGCATCCATTTGTCATGAAGATGAAATAGGGTGTGAATATATCAGGTAATGAGAATAATAATTTAACAAATATACCATTGATATCACCTGAGACCACACATAATACAGGAGGAACTGGGAATTTCTGGGACTGAAAACATTAAGAAAAAAAGCTTTTACATGGATTCACATGCAGAAGCTGGTACATGTTAAATGGAATTAAAGTTCAATCTTTGAGGGTAGATTTGCTATTTGACAAGAGCTAAATCATTTAGGTTATGTCTACTGTACAATTTGGTCAACCAAAATAAAAGAAAAAATAATTTGAGTATAAAGTGTATTTGTGCATGAATGACTTCTTTTTTTATATATATAAGTCAATCAAGATCATTCTAAAGTTCATTCCACATGAGGAAATAAATATTTCCACCTTTAGGCTTCAGGAGTAGTTTGGGATATGCAGCTAGGATAAGAATTATAGGCCAAGATGGAATGCTTCTATTAAAATATGACTAGCTGGATATCGTTTTCTTTACTCCGACACATATCGATGTGGGATTCAGGTGGAGGAGAGCCTTCTGCTTTGATGCATAAATCAAGAAACTGCAAGAAATTTGCATTGCCAGAAACTTTGCAACCTGAAGTCAGAATTTTCATATCATTAAAATGATCCACTGATACTTGTTTTGATTAAAGCACCAGCTTAACTCAAAACAGCATCTGTACTCAGTGATAGAACTCAAACAAGTATAATGAATGCCTACCTTTTAATTTTTTATGAACAGGCTTCATAATATATAATTAAGATGTTTTTTACATGTTCTACTGATGAACCATCTGCAGGTATGACATTTAGCATCTGTACTTAAAAGTAGCCACCTGTTACAGTCTGGTAATCCTGACTGTGAATCATTTCAGATACATGGAATTTGGTGCCATTTGGATTCAGGGTTCTCATGAATCCATCGTCTTCTTGACTTTCATTATTTTATTACAGGCTATTTTCATGATTTCTAAAATTGCATCCATTAGAAAGTCTATTTAACTGCTTTTCTTTTCAAACAAGGAAACTCTTGGTAAAATATGAACCAAGAAAAGAATATTATATTTTTCTATCTTGTCTTCCTTCAACAAAGTCAAATCCCACTTACTCATAGCTCTTCAAACTCTTGTTTTCAACATCAGTTTGAAGATATAGCCTCTCAGATCCTTCCTCCTCTCTGAAGAGTAAATAAATATGACACTCAAGTTGATTTGCATTAGTAGAGGGATCAAAGTTTTATGCTAACAGGAAAAATTACTAATGTTAGAGCATTTTTGTGAATGAATTGAGAGGACACTTGTGGAGGTAGTTGGAGCCTTTGGGGAATGTAAGAATCACTCTAGAATTTATAAATTTCAGGGCATAGGAAGTCAGCTATTCTGCCTCCATCAGTGCATAATCTTGCTTCTCAATTGATGGAGGCAGAAGTGAGTCTCAAGAATCTCATCACCTCACATATACTGAGAACTAAAGTATCCTACTAGTACCAGTTGCCCTGAAGTCAGTTTCAACTCTTGGTGAACTCATGTGAGTCAGAGTAGAATTGTACTCCACAGAATTTTAAATAGCTGATTTTCTCAAGTATACTGCCAGGCCTTACTTCCAAGGTGCCTCAGAGTGGACTGAAACTTTCAACTTTTGGTTAGCAACTGAGCAAACTGTTTATGCTACCCAGAGACTCCAATATAACATAAAATGTAACAATAATAATATCTACCCGAGTAGTATTTGTTTATTAATTTATTTCCTATTCACAAAGAAAACAGAATGGTTTGTAGCACAGAGTAGCTTCTGAAATATTTTAAGTATGACACAGATTCAAATGTAACACAAATTCATGCAACATTTAAATTGTATATTATATATAAGACATAAAACAACAGCTAATCTTATATATTAAACTCCTCTATAATTGCCTGGGATAATCAATATAGCAATATCATCTCTTTTCTTATCTAAACTTTAATAGGGTACATTGGCCACTTTTCCTATTATGAAACATATGACACTTTTGTTATTATTTAAATGTTTCATGTGCCAGTACCTTGCTACTAATAGTGAATTCAGAGACATTGTGAAATATGCATGTTTATACAGACACACACATATACATTGAAGCATCTTACTGGAGAATTTCTAAAGTCAGCATGTATGGGGACAGTTTCAGAGAAATAATACTGACCCTGAAAGAAATACTTTGTCTACCAGTTGAAGAACCCAGTTTGTATTTAATGGCCATGTTTTATATTTAAATAATAAAGTGACATTCAGCAAAGTGAGATGCTCACACTATAAAAAGCCCACAGGAACAGTGTACAATTTAGGGAAAGCAGATTCATGTTTTCATCTTCCATATTCTCTGAGGCAAATATTTATTGAACACTATAGTGGTGAATTTACCTGTGCTGCTGAACCCACCCAGTATTTCTCTCATATTGTTATGTAGAATTGAAATGACGTTATGATGAAAACCTACTACATTTATCTATGTGTACATATGTAACTTTATCCCAGCTATTCATTTATATGCAATTATTTTAGATGATTTTTCCATCTTCTGAGAAAATATAGTTTAAGCACCCTAGATAGAGGTGGTTACACTGTATTTATTAAATCATTGAAATGTTTTGTCAAATTATTCATATCTCCAAAACAAAACATACAGAAATTTTAGTAACCTACTCCATTAGTGATATTAATGGCTGAATAACTCTGAAAAAGCTCTATCTATAAATAGTTTTATACACACATGTATTTATCTCTGGGTGGTACAAATAGTCAATGTGTTGAGCTGCCAACTGAAAGGTTGGTGATTGGAGTGCACCCAGAGGTGCCTTGAAAGAAAGCCCTGGCAATCTATTTCCAAAGTATAAGCCATTTAAAATCCTATGGAGTATAATGCTACCAACACATGGTATCAACTTGAGTCTGAATCAACTTGATGGCAACTGGTATGTGTATATGTATGTTTGTGTATGTGTGTGTGTGGGGGTATAATTAATACAGTTTTAATTTTAGGTATATATGGACACACAGATATATATATATAAACACATATTCTAGTTGTCTTTGGAGTCCTCAGGATGACATAATCATTTACCGATTGGTTAGAAGGACTTACAGGATACAGCATATGCTCATGAGTAAGTTTTATTACAACAAAAGGAAATACAAGATCAACAAAGAAAAAAGACAAAGATGGAATCTAGAGAAATCTATGAATAGGATTCTGAGTTTTTCTCCCTCCAGTGATGAAGAGTATTGATTGTGTTCTTTTCCCCAGCAGTGAAAAATAAAGGAATATGCATACCAAGGTATTTAATTAGAGATTCAGTGCCCAAGGTGTTTATTTGGGTGAGGGGGCTGATCATGTAGACACCTAGTGCCAAGAAGTACCACAATTCTAGACTCTCAGTAGGAAGAAAGTGTAAGTTACATTGTTTATACAAACATTCTATGTACATCAAGTTATTCTTTCTTATCAGTTAAGGAAAGGTTTCAGTGAAAAGTTTTCAGATGTCAGTATGAGCCAACATTGTATGCAGGCCCTTCTATGTTCAATGTTTTCTGCCCACCTCCTTGGCCCTTATTATCAGTAGTGTCTTGCATAGCAAAGTGAAATTACCTTGCAGTATTGGCCTTTGTTAAGCGCTTTGGGGTCCTGAATTTAACTTGTTAAAACATATTCCATTAACTATAAAGAAATATCTTAAAAAGCCAGATGGATTTCTCCTTAATTTTTTCTATTACCAGTTGATTACCTAAGGAATCAAATTTAGCACAGCATGATTCTGGCCAGTAAGTAGAAACTGATCTGAAGCCTTTCAGGGCTGAGACAGTGTAAGAAATACAATCTCCGAGAGTATATATGGTACCCCTGGTAACAAAGTGTTTATAAATATTAGGTCATGCAAATAGGACATACATTAGGCAGTCAGGTTAGCAAAGCCCCTAATGAGGTTTCCCACTATGGTACCTCCTGGCCTCAAATTCCCAGTTTAGCCAAAATAATTCATGTAGTTCTTGGTTTAGGGCAACTATCTCAAGGCAATCACTTCTAAAGTCCTGTTGGTCTATGACAACAGTTCATGTCTATCACAAAGATGGATAATTTTGGGAGATGTTCTGCTTAGTGTTCTATGTGGAAAGTGCAGGGATTGGTGCCACACCATGTTATTTTGTGGTCAGAGCTGTCAGGTGGAGAAGTTCAACCATTAGATGAAATTCAAATTCTTGAAACAGCTTGGAAAACAGTTCAGAATATCAGTATAGGGTGTTTTCCTTTGCAAGGAAGAGAAGTTTTCCAGAAGTTGCCCAATGATAGTCCTGCATGGACATACATTTTGATATGTGTCTTAGTGACTTTTTCTTTTCTTAGTGCCACCCTCATGTGTTCAAAAATCACAGTTTGCTTTGGCATGTCATCACACTTTCCACATTGTATTATAATGCTTTGTTAATGGCCTATCTCCCAACCACAATTTAGGTTTCATTAAGGTCAGGAACTATGTTAATCATATTTATTGTTGTATCTCTAATATTCCACTGCTTGTCTGTCAGTTTCTCACACTATGGTGGCTTGTATGTTGCAATGAAGCTGCAAGTTATGCTACTTGTATTTCAAATATCAGCAGGTTCATTCGTGGTAAACCAGTTTCAGTGGAGCTTCCAGACTATGATAGACAGGAAGAAGAACTTGGCTAGGTCCACTTTTGAAAAAATTGGCCATTGAAAACCTTATGAACAGCAGGGAAATATTGTCTGCTCTATGCCAGAAGATGAGCCTCTCTTTTGATGAGTCATTTAAAATATGACCGAGGAAGAGCTTCCTCTTTGAGGTAGAAGCAACCTTAAAGACATGGATGGAGTACATCTTTCTGAACATTCATTTGCTGATGTGGCACAACTCAAAATGAGAAGAAACAGCTGCAAATATCCATTAAAAATGGATTATGGAATGCATGAAGTATAAATCTAGGAAAACTGGAAGTTTTAAAAAATGAAGGGAAATGAATAAAGATTGATATCCTAGACATTAGTGAGTTGAATTGGACTGGTACTGTCTATTTTGAATCAGACAACCATATTCTTTATGTTCCAGAATGACATTGAAAAGGAATAGTTTCACATTCATCATCAGAAAGAACATTCCAAGATCTATTCTGAAGTACAATGCTGTCAGTTATAAGATAATATATATATATGCCTACAAAGAACACCAGTTAATACTACTAGTATTAAAATTTATGCACCCACCATTAAAGACAAAGATAAAGAAATTGAAGATTTTTAACACTTTATGTGGTCTGAAATTGCCCAAATATGCCATTGAGATATGCTGATAATAACTGACGACTGCAATGTGAAAATTGGAAGCAAAGAATAATATGTAACTGATCCTGTAAGCCTCAGTGATAGAAACAATGCCAGAGATTGCATGACAGAGTTTGGCCAGACTAACAACTTACTCATTGCAAATACCTTAGTTCATCAAAATAAATGGCAACTATGCATGCGTACCTCATTGGATGGAATACACAGGAATCAAATTGACTACATCTGTTAAAAGAGATGATGGAAAATCTCAATATCGGTCAGAACAAGGCCAGGGGGATATTGTGGAACTGGCTATCAATTGCTCATATACAAATTTAAGTTGAAGCTGAAGAAAGTTAAAACATGTCCACCAGAGCCAAAATATGACCTTGAGTATATCCCTCCTGGATTTAGAGACCATCTGAAGAATAGATTTGACATATTTAACTATAGTCAAACACCAGATGAGTTGTGGGATGACAACAAGAACATCATATATGAAGGAGCAAAAAGGTCATTAAAAATACAAGAAAGGAAGAGAAGACCAAAAAGGATGTCAGAACAGACTCTGAAACTTTCTCTTGAATGTAGAGTAGCTAAAGTGAATAGAAGAAATATTGAAATAAAAGAGCTGAGCAGATTTCAAAAGTCAGCTTGAGAAGACAAAGTAAAGTATTATAATGAAATTTGCAAAGACCAGGAGTTAGCAAATCAGAAAGGAAGAACATGCTTAGCATTTCTGAAACTGAAATAATTGAGGAAAAACTTGAAACCTCAAGTTGCAATATTGAAGGATTCTATGACAAAATATTGAACAGTGCAAGAATCATCAAAAGAAAATGGAAGTTATACATAGAATCACTGTACAAAAAATAATTGAACCATTTCAAGAGGTAGCATATGATCAGGAACCAATAGTACTGAAGGAAAAACTGCAAGTTGCAATGAAGGAATTAGTGAAAAATGGGGCTCCAAGAATTGACAAATACTCATTGAGATGTTTCAACAAACAGATGCAGTGCAGGAGGCATCCATTTGCTTATAACAAGAAAATCTGAAGACAGCTACCTGACCAACTGACTGGAAGAGAACCATATTTGTGGAATTACAAAAAAGGTAAACCAATACAATGTGGAATTTATTGAGCAATATCATTAATTTCACAAGGAAGTAAAATTTTGCTGAAGATAATTCAAAACAGTTGTACCAGTATATTGACAGATAACTTCCAGAAATTTAAGCTGGATTCAGAAGAGGTTTTGGAATAAGGAATATCATTGCTGATGCCATATGGACTTTGGTGAAAGCAATGGATACCAGAAAGATGTTTACCTTTGTTTTATTGAATATGCAAAGGCATTCAATTATGTGGATCATAACAAATAATGGATAACATTGTAAAGAATGGGTATTCCAGAACATTTCATTTTGCTCATAAAGGACTTTTACACAGACCAAGAGGCAGTCATTCAAGCAAGGGAATAATGTGTGATATAAAATCATAAAAAGTGTGCATAATGGTTGTGTCCTTTCACCATATTTATTCAATATATATATTGAGCAAATAATTGAAGAAGCTGGACAATATGAATAAAAATGTGCCATCAGGATTGGAGGAAGACTCATTAATAATCTGTAATATGTGGGTAACACAACCTTACCTGTTGAAAGTAAAGAAGACTTGAAGTATTTACTGATGAAGATCAAAGACCACAGTTTTCAGTACGGATTACATTTCAACATAAAAAAACAAAAATCTTTACAATTGGCCAATACACAGCATCATAATAAATGGAGAAAAGTTTGAAGTTGTCAAGGACTCCATTATACTTGGATCCACAGTCAATGCCTAGCAAAACAGCAGTCAAGAGATCAAAGGATGTATTGCATTTGGCAAATCTTATGTAAAAGACCTCTTTACTGTGTTAAAGGGATAAAATATCACTTTGGAGACTAAGGTACACCAGCCCAAGCCATGATATTTTCAATTGCCTCATATGCATGTGACAACCGAACAATGAATATGAAAGACCATGTAAGAATTGATGCATTTGAATTGTGGTATTGGTGAAGAATAAATAAATCTGTCTTGGAAGTATAGTCAGATTGTTCCTTCAAAATGATAATGGTCAGAGTCTGTCTCTGGTAATTTGGTGTTATTGTCAGAAGGGATCCATTTCTGGAGAAGGATATCATGCTTAGTAAAGTAAAGGGTCAACTAAACAGGGTAAGCCTCTCAACAAGATGGATTGACACAGTGGCTGTGATGATGGGCTCTAGCATGGCAATAATTGCAAAGATGGCACAAGACCTTTCAATGTTTCACTCTCTTATACATAGGTTTGCTGTGAGTCAGAACTGAGTAGACAGCACTTAACAAGAACAACATTTTTTTTGTATTAGTTCATAGCTGGTGTCTTGATTCTCTTGTTCTGCTGTAACAGAAATATTAGAAATAAATGAAGGCTCCTCAACTTCGGGTTTCAGCTCTGTTCCAGACCCACTAAAGCTGGAGGCTTTTTCTGACTCATGCAGCTGCTGCCTGCTGAGTCTGAGGAACCCAAGATTAACAGGTAACATGGCATAGCCCCAAGATCAGCAGACTACTAGTTCAAGTCCAGGAACAATCTCCAAATCATCTGGTAAAATGACAGTCCACTGAAATGAAGACTTGGTCAAATGCAGGATCCAGACGTGTCAAAAGCTCAGACACCTTTATCAAAGCTTCTTATATACTGAAAGCAGCTACTTTGTTGCTTCTGGCAGATTTCAACATGGACGTGACTACAGTCTCATCATAGTGAATAACTACATCTAGCTGCCCAGCCACTCAAAACCACAACCCAGGCATGTTGACACACAACTTTAACTACCATACCTTGGAAATAGTAAGTACTTATACAAAATTTATTGGAAGAGTAAATGTAACTTAAACTTTAAAAAAAAAAGAGAGAGAGAGGCAAATTTATCTTTCTAACTAAATGGGATGCCAGCCATTCTTCATTGAAACACTTATTTTCTCTTTTGTCATCTCATTTATACCTGGCATTTCATCTCTTGAAGAAGCAACCAGAGAACACAGAATGTAGTTGTTGGCTTTTGGTTTTCTGGGGTTCAAATTCTTGTCAGAGCATTTCATAAGTGAGGTATTTAGGCAGAAGTGAATATTTACTAAAAGTATTATGCATTCATTTCACTTGGCAAGATATTTTTATTCTTCCTTTTTTATTGTTATCACTGGTCCATAGGGTCATTCTAGCTCCAGTTCATAAACACAGACACACAGAGAGAGGGCATTTTATAAATGTATATTCCAAGGTACTTACTTTCCAATTATTTGATTTATTTGTGAAATTTGTAAAGAAAATAAGACACACAAATTTTCCTGTGCTATGGATAGATGCAAAATGCTATGATATATTTTATCAAAGAGGGATTCATGAGATAGCACTCTAAAATTTAAATCTTTGGGGAATTTGACTAAAGGACATGTGTCTCTGGGCCTGACTCTAAACCCATTTTGAAAAAGCTTGCTTTAGTCTAAGAAGTTAACATTTAAACAGACTTAATCTGGTATCTAGAGAAATATTTTTTTGTAACCAAGCTATGCAACCCACTCCCGACAACCACCTTGTATAAGAAGGCTATATTAGCAGAAAGAAATGTCTGTACATGTTTTGTAACTACCCTGTAAACATTCTACTGTTACCAAGTAGTAACTAATCAACAAAGCACACACATCACCAACTTGTAACTAATCAACAAAGACTGTTTAAACCAATCAAGTAAACTCATATCTGTCCTTTTAACCAAGCACAGAAAAATCTTCTCTTTGAGATGTTCCACCTCTTGCTTCACTAATTGTTTGGTAACCAATCAGAATACTGTAAATTAAAGTTCCTTGTTTCACTGTATAAATATGGCCATGTGATTCCAGCCCAGTGGAATACTCGTTTTCACTTTGTGAAATTCAACATGTTCCTAGCTCACGCTGCCTTTGCTCCCAGTAAATCTCTTCACATTCATTTTAAATAGAGAATGCATTATTACTCTGTGAGAGACAGAAATAAATAGATTGTCTCCAAAGAGGAAGCTGTGTTTAATTTTAAAAAAATGGATATCTGCAAATACATCATTACAATAATCCTTGACATGCAGCAGTTGGAGATGTAAGTACTAATGGTAAGCTCTGGTATAGGCTGACAAACCTTTCAGGGCTAAGGTGTTGGTCACTTACCATTTAAAACCTCACTGACTCTATTGTCACCTCATTTGATCCTGATATTTTTCCCTCTTGACAAAAATTTCAGGGAACATAGAATATAATTTTTCATTTGGCTGTACAATGTCTAATTGTTTTTAAGAAGTACATAAGAAATGATTTTCTCAGCCACTACGTGTGAGAGTATCCATTTCCCATATTATGACCATATATTATATTGCCTTTAAAAAAATATCTTTGTTGCTCTAATGTGTGAAAAATGATATTATTGTCTATTTTTTTGTAACTGTGATTAAATATCAGCATAAATTTATATTTGTAAAATTCGTCTTTATCCTTTGTTCAATTTTTATGCTTGTTTGTTTTCTTTCTGATTATGGGAATTTTTTTTACATATCTTCTATATTGCTCCTTTATTATGCATTTTTCAAATATTGTTTAGCATTGGATTTATTTAATGTAGGCACAGAAATAAGAGTCTTGCCTTCTGCTCCAGTAGTTGACAACTATTCTATTATTGGTCACTCTACTAGAGGCCAAAAAAGTAAAATTCCTCATTGTGTCTGGGGAAGATTCAAAGATTCCGTATATATATTATTATTTATTTTTTGCACAGCACTTTTAAGAATGCATATTTGAAGACCCACTGAATGGAATGGGGTACAGTGCAGTGAATTACTTAGTATGGCTTTTTCTAGTCATAATCTTTGTTACCCCCAACAGATTACTGGATAAGACCATACAAATAAGGTGTATAGAACTCTGATATTGGGATTGGTTAGTTTTTTCACTCTGCCAGGCTTAAAATGAGCCTTCCTAGAAGCAGAAATGGAGCTCTGGTAATGTAGTGCCTAAGGTATTTGACTGCTAACGAGCAGGCTGAGAGTTCAAACCCACCAGCCACTTCTCAGAAGGAAGAGTCAGTAATCCACTTCTGTAGAGATACTGCCTTGGAAACCCAAGGAGGGGTCACTATGAGTTGAACTGACTCAATGGTTTTTTGGGTTAGAAGCAGAAAGGGGGATCTCACTACTATAAAGAGAGAAGAGCTGGAGGTGAAGTGGAGCACATCCTTGGACCCAAGATTGCTGCACTGGACCTCAGTGGCAGAAATGCCTGGCAGAGAGAGATACCCAGAGGAGAAAGACATCCAGCAGAAAGAGATACTCAGCAGAAAAAATGGTGGCAGTGGAACCAAGAGGCATGAGACAGAGTAGCAGGCTTACCTGGCCCACAGAGCAAGAAAGCTGAGTGCTCTTGGGCAGGAGGCTTGCTGAAGGAGTGGGGTGTACCTAGGTGTACCTATTAACAGAGCTAAATGAACTTTGTAACATTTGCTCAAACAGGGCAGAGGCCAGGCTGAGAGGCCAAGGACCAGAGAGGAGTGCCTGAGGCCAAAGCAGAAGGGAGACTGTCCTAGAGATCCAGCAAGATGGCGGACTAGGCAGAAAGACTGCACAGACCCTTTTCAACAAAGAAAAGGGAAACTAATTAACACAGACACAGAAGATAATCCTGGACCCCTGAACCTTTAAGGGAAGGATATAGGAGTGGACTAAACCCCAACTAGCAGAAGAATTTGTGTGAAAATACCAAAAAAGGAGACAGATGGAGCTGCAGTCTGCCAGTGATCCTGAGCCATTCTGATGGCACAGAGAGCTTGGAGATTCCAGAGTGGTGGTAGGATCTAAGAATTAACCTAAAAATCACCCTGCTAGCCAGGAACTGCATGGAGGACTGTGCACAGTGGCTGGGGAATAAACGGAGAAGGTGAAGAGAAAGGTGGGCTGAGGTGTGGACTTTTGCCGGTCTGGAGGGTGCCATCATTTTGAAGGTTAAAAAGTGGCTTGACTATTTTGGATATTTAAAGAGACAGCACTCTCACAAATTTGTGGGGCTTAAGAAGATGTTCTGCTCCCCAGCAACCCAAGAACACTTGGGGCCTGCAAGACTGAAAAGGTATGACATTCTTCTTGTTACTACACCCTACACCCGCTTGCTGAATGGAGGTGTGGCCATACCCCACTCCCACCTACTTTCTGGGCCTACAGGAACTCCATCACAGTCTGTGTGCTCAGACGGAGCCTGGGTGACTTGCCCTGTCCTCCACCGATTTTTTTTCCCTCTTTTTTTATTTTTATTTTTTTCTTTTTTGCTTTCTTTTTTCTGGTAATTAGTTTGCTTGTATTTGTCTGTTTTAAAACAACTAATATTATTAATACTTTTGTCCTTTTTGTTATATTCTTTATCTTCCCCTTCCTAGGTCCTAGTTTTCAGCATTTTTTCTTTTCCCTGTGCCTGGTTGAAATTTTTTATTTATTTATTTATTTATTTATTTTTTCTTTTTCCCCATTTTTCTCATGATTAACCCTGTTCCTTCATTTTCTTTTTTGCATTTTTCCCTTTTTTTTTTTCATTTATTATTCTCCTTCTCTGCTTTTTTTTTCCCTTAGTGGCCTCTCCCCAGATATTTCAGGTTTTCTTGTTTTCTCTTCATTTTTTTCCCTTTTTTATTTTTTTGGTTACTGTTCCTGTGTGATTACGTGGTGCATTTTTCATCCATGGGATTTTAGTTTTTTCATGGTTATTCAATTGTAATTTGTGTCTAACTGAGTGGGAGACAACAATAGACCCCATAAGACACAACTACACCCACACCTCCTGCAACTTCACTTACTGAGGGAGAGCCACTACCTCCTTCTCCACCAACGGGACAATGATAAAAAAAAAAACACCAAGAAGAGCGTGCATCACCCTTAGCTGCTCTTCACAAACAGTTAACAGAGATCTAAATACAACAATGACACAATGCCTCAGAAACAACAGACCATCACAGTCCACACAAAGAAGCAAGATAAAGTGGTAGAAACAAGGAAGCAGAATACAGACCCAGAACACATCCCTGAGGAAGAAGCAGCATTGGAACTCTCTGATAAGGAATTCAAAAGAATTGTCTTTAGGTATCTTCAGAGGATTGAGAGATAGACCAAAGAAAACACAGAAAAAAACTTACAAGAATTGTGGAAGAAAATACAAGAACAAAATGACAAAATAAATGAAAAATTAGAAATGATTCTAAATCTACAGATAGAAATTCAGAAGATTAATACTAAATTGTCAGAAATAGATAACACATTGGAAGGGTAAAGGAGAAGAATTGATGCAATGGAAGACAGAATTAATGAGATAGAAGACAAATACCTGAATACTTCTTTGGAAAAGGATCAAACAGGAAAAAAATCAAAGCAAAATGAAGAAAGCCTAAGGTTCATGTGGGATACCATCAAAAGGAATAACTTATGTGTCCTTGGAATTCCAGAACAGGAAGAGAAAAACAAACCCACTGAGAAAATTGTCCAAGATTTGCTGGAGGAAAACTTCCCTGAAATGATGAAAGATGAGAATATATTCATTCAAGAAGTCCAACAAACTCCAAACAGGATAGACCCCAAAAGAAAATCACCAAGACACATCATCATCAAACTCATCAAAACCAAAGACAAAGACAGAATCCTGAAAGCATCACAGGAAAAACAAAAAGTTACCTACAAAGGACAGCCAGTACGAATAAGCTCTGATTTCTCAGCAGAAACCATGCAAGCAAGAAGGCAATGGGATGGTATATATAAAACCCTGAAAGAGAAAAATTTTCAACCAAGAATCATATACCCAGCAAAATTGTCTCTCAAATATGATGATGAGATTAGGAGATTTCCAGATAAGCAGAAACTAAGGGAATTTTGTTAAAATCAGACCAACCTTACAAGAGATGCTAAAGGGAGTCCTTTGAACACAGAACCAAAAATTGCAAATAACAACCAACCATTAATACACAAGATGACACAACCCAGAAACCATAGCTATGGACATATCCAAAGTAAAATGAGCTTACAAGATTGTAAACAGGGAACCAGAGTCATCAATTGGCAAGTGAAGACAACTATAAACAAAAAGAGGGAAAAGACTGTATAGTTACAAAACTTCTAAATGAGGAAGTTAAGAGAGTTGCAAGATAGAGTGGACTGTTACATTATTCTGAGTGAAATAAGTCAATCACAAAAGGACAGATATTGTATTTGTCTGTTATTGTAAAAGTTAAGGGAAGGTTTAACTATAGAAGGAAATTTTCTTTATTGGTTACCAGGGGTAAGAGGGGAGGGGAGGGAAGGCTGTTAGATAGATAGAGATAAGTATTGATTTGGGTGAAGAGAAGGGCAATGTACCAAATGTGAGTAACCAATAGGACACCATAGAGGATGAGAAAGACATAGAGAGGTACATGGGAGGTACAGACAACAAATATGAACCCTTTTACACATACAGTACTGCATTGTCAGTGAAGGTAAACATGGGTATATGGGTGGATAGATGGGTGGACAGGCTAAAGGATTAGATATATCTATGAAATGGGGAGTGTATATAAGAACATATATAGAGTTGGCAGACAATGGTCCAATAAGTTTATGTAAATGATCAGAATTCCCAGGTGTATAGTAGAGCTGACAAGGGGCAAGGTTGTGGTCACTGCTTGGTCAGAGCCAGCTACCCAGAGAGACTGAGTAGTTGAACCTGTGGGCTTGGGACAATAGTCGCAGGGTACATGAAGCTCAACTGGCATAACATACTATACAAAACATTGTTCCACCTCCTACTTTGGTGAGTAGCAACTGGGATCTTAAAAGCTAGCAAGCTGCTATCGAAATGCAATGATGGGTTTCTCCTTGTCCAGAGAAAAGAAGAATGAAGAAAACCAAAATTCATGGAAACACCATCCGATTTGCAGAAGAACTAGATGGTGCCCAGCTACCACTGTCATCCACTTGGAAGGGGATCTATGTAAGAGACCCTTGATAGAGAGGGAGAACAATGTGGAACAAAACTCAAATTCACTTGGAGAAAAAAAAAAAAAAAGGAGGGGACCAGGTTTGCTGGTCTGATAGAACCTGGTGGAACCACTGAGACTATGGCCCCTAGCTGCCCTTCAGGTCTGGAATTGAACCCAAAACTGTGGTTTCCAGCCAAACAAAATACAAAATACAAGCATATGAGTTGAACATTTACCTCAAGTAGATACACTCTTGGAGAGAACAATCATGGGAGAAAGAAGGGCTGCTTATGCACAGGGCGACAGCTCAGGGTCGAGGGATGGCCACTGGGAAGAGGTAACTATGGGGAGGAAGTGGGAGGGGAGCTGTTACATTGTGGTAAACTGTGGTCAATGACATGAGACAAAGTGTATGTGAATGCTGTATGGAAAGTGAATTTCCTCTGTAAATCTTCACCCAAATCACAATAAAAAATAATAATAATAATAAAAGACTTTCACTCTGAGACATTCTTTAAACCTGGAACTGAAACCATTCCAGGTGGTCACCTTTCAGTTACATAAATGATTAGCTCATAAAATAAACAACTTCACCTGGGAGTACTGAGCTCTTAAAAAAAAAAAAAAAAAATCAACTATATGAGACCTAATGACCAACATTTACCCCAAAACAAAGATGAGAAAGTAAGGAGGGACAAGGAAGCTAGATTAATGGAAATGGAAAAACCCGAATGGAATTAATGAGAATGTTGACACATTGTAAAAATGTAACCAATGTTACAACACTATCTATAGATATTGTAAAAGAGGACCTAATTGGATATGTACAGTTTCACTATAAACGCAATAAAATATTATTTAAAAAAAAAAAAAAAAAAAAAACAAGGGAGACTGTCCTGATTAAAGAACTATATCCTGAAAGCATTCCTGAACCTGAATTGTAGCCTGCTACTTCCCTAAGAAGTAAGAAGGAAGAAGAAAGAAGGAAGATAGGGCAATCTACTTCCTTATTGATACGGCCTTGGAAACCCAAGGAGGGGTCGCTTTGAGTCAGGTCCGACTTGACAGCACATAACAACAACAACAACAACACTTCCCTAATAAATCCTCCTAATCGTGAATATTGTCTTTGAGTTCTGTGTGTTCATTGCAATGAATTACTGAAACCAGCAGTGAAGTAGTGAGTGCCACGAGAAGGATGGTTGATGTCAGAATTGCAGAAAAAAAAGGCTGGAGGGTGGTGGCATGTCTGGCCTCATAGGAATAAGCTGTTGATGGTGATTCTATTTTCCCCTTGTGAGACTGGAGTAGGTCAGAAGATGCTGACCCTGTGCACTTTTTGCATGGGACTAAACTTATATATTTGATACTGCAGAAAGAGTTTTGGTTTTATAATTGTAAAGTTTAAAACTGGATGATGATAATATCAGAAGGCCCAAGTAGGCATAATAATGACTGCTAAACTTCATTACTATTTGCTGGGCCCTATATAAATAACTTTACATTCATTATGTTACCTAATCCATAAATCTTCCCAACCTCACTCTACAATCTAGAAAAGTGAAGTTTGGAGAGCTGAGGTTAAGTAATTTAGTCAAGATTAGAAAGTTAGAAGTGCTAAAGGTAAAATTAAAAACTAGGTAGACTGATTTTAAATTCTTGCACTTAATCACTGTGATCTGTACATCTCAACAGACCTATCTGTTGTTTAATTATTTAATAATAAAGTTCAGATAGTATTTTTATTAAACTGTGGACCTTAACAGCAAAATTTAAATATTTAACTTTTTTTGGTGATGTTTTTGTGTTTTTGTTATTAAAATTCTGAAGAACTCCTGAAAATAGTTTGGCAAATTTTCTACATATTACTAACATCAATGAATATATTAAAGTTTAATTGAACTTAACAAAATATGTCAATTAGCAGAATAAGAGTAAACATTTAGTTTTCCAGATTATAGTTCTTGGTCTAATATATTACTGTCCAAACTTTCTTCGTCTATAGCCTTCTGTTTGCCACAGTTTTATTTATGCCAACTAATCTAATTTCCTTAAATAATCCTCCCTCTTCTTTGTATACATCCATAATCAAGTCAATGTAATTTAAGTAAAATACTTATGATTGTTTAATATGTACCGGTCTCCATGCTAAGGAGCCCTGATGGTATGGTGGTTAAGGCATTTGGCTGCTAACCAAATGGCTGGTGGTTTGAACTCACTAGCTGCTCCACAGAAGAAAGATGAGGCAGTCTACTTTAATAAAGATTTACAGCCTTTGAAACACAATGGGGGTTGCTAATGAGTCAGAATTGACTCCGTGGTAGTCAGCTTGGTTTTGGGTTTCAAGTCTTTATACTAGATGTTTGGGACATGGGTTTGAAAATGTTAACCAGATCTCCTCCCTAAAGAAATTGTAGAGAAAATAATATAGTAAACAAGGGCTCAGACATATACTGTAGGTTGGAATTACACAGCTCAGGTGGTAGGGCATAATTTATAAAATTTCTGGATTCAAATAGGGTATAGTGATTTTGAGCTCATATAATATCATCAGGCCTCATTTTTTATTTGGTACTTACTTTAATATTTGGAATATGAGATCCACATAAAGTCACAGATAATAGTTAATAGAATCACCTTAGTAATGATGGAGTCATTGAATGTTGATGTTCTCCAGGCCTGGATATAGTCTTGACCTTAGATGCTTGAAGATGCTTCCACATCCTTAAAAACAACTTTCAACTGCCACACCATGCTCACTTCCATCTCACAATTACACTAATATGAATTAGATTTTTGCAATTTGATTGTAAGAGCCATTATATGCTTATATAGTGTGTTTTTCATTTTCTCTCACAGTACCTACTGCATTTCTTGAGCACAGAGTACATGCTTAATATAAGTTTAGGAAGTATAGGCAATAATATATAATTGTTAAAGCATTAGATGTTTCTTCCACCATGAGCAATAAAACTCCTTTTAATTGAAACTTTTCTTGAGAACTCTGCAATCCAGGTTATCATTTGTAAGCACTGACACTCATTGTGTTTGACTCTAACAGGTAGACGGAAAGAGTAGAACAGAGTCTGATCCCAAGACACTTACTCAATGTTTTTGTTTTAAAGATATCCCTTATCACAGTGTATGTTTTGAATTTAAAAAAATGGTACAGATAAATTATCTCCCAAGCTTATATTTTTTAATTAGGATATATTTAAATAGTGATTTCTTGTGGAGTTGGATAGGAGAATTCTTTCGAGAATGATTTATTTATTTATTTTTTTTTATTTTCTCACCTTGGGATAGTGGGAGGAAAACAGGTGTCAGATTGTAGCAGCTGCCATGTGAAAATATTTGAAGGATATTGTTTATAATTATATCTACATGGAAAAGGAACATTAAGTGTCATGGTTAATGTATTTTGATTTAGGTATGGAATATGCTGTGTTTGGGAGTGTACAGCAAATTACTGATAATGTTATAGACATATTTTAACTATTTGTAAAGTTTTTAAAAATCATTTAAGTATAATATTATTTTTGTGTCAATTACTCTTGGGTTGATTTCCATTCATGGCAACTCCATGTACTACAGAATAGAAGTACTCCATGGGATTTTCTTGTCTATAGTCTTAACAGAAACAGATCACCAGGCCTTTTCTTCTTTGGTAACATAATGTGGGTTTTTTGTTTTGTTATACTTTTTATTTTGATTTTGGTGCAATTTTACAAAGCAGATTTATTTTATATTACACAGTTCATACAAATTCTGTTTTGTGACACTGATCACAATACCCACAATATAAGAGCTCTCTTCCCACTTCCATCCTGTGCTTACCCCTTCCCTGCATCCTTCTTACCTAAGCATTCCTGCCTTCCTAGCATTCTCCCTGTGCAAATGCTACCCTTTTCATCACCTATGATTGATTACTCTAGGGAGTGCATCTCTCTGTTGTAGTTCTTCAGTTCATAGACCTGTCTGTTGTTTGGCTGAGAGTTGAGCCTCGGGTGTGAGTATATTCCAGGCTCCAAGTATGATTTGGAGCCATAGTTTCAGGGGTTTCACTAGTTTCTATCTAACCAGTAATCCTTGCCATTTTTATGTTTTTGATTTTGCTCTGCATTTCTTTCTATCCAGGAACTCCAATTTTGATTCATTGCCGAGTGGCTGGCATTGGTTCTTGGACACCCTCTAGTTCTCTTCTCAGGATCATGTAAGCTGATGATGTTCAAGTAATCCATTAGTTTCTTTGACTAATCATGTCCATGCATGTTTGATTTTCTTTATTCTTTGCTCTGGACGAGGAGAGATCAATACGTGCTTGTTAGATAGCTGTTCACAAGCTATTAAGATCTTAGTCATTACTCACCAAAGTAGATGTAGAACAAGGTTTTTGCATACGGTTTTGTGCCAGTTTAGCTTGATGTCTCCCATGACCATGGTCTTATACTTGCAGACCCAGTGACTTATTCCACAGGGTGGATTTTAACCACCCATAGTTTAGGATAGCAGCCAAGCAAAAACCATTTGTGCCTCTTATGCCCTAAATTATAGCTAATGGATTTATAACAAAGAACTTTCATATTTCTTTGAGTGAACCAAAATGAAAATAAGTCAGCGGAAGATTAATCCTCCAACAGATATAAAAGCCTTGGGCAGATGAAGAATTGTGAATTCTTCACTACCGTCCTTCATGAGAACTGAGGCATAACATAATATGGTGTATTTTGAGAGTCCTCTACTGCAGTGAATTTTTTTTTTAAATATATTATATTGAATGACACTTTGAAATTTGACAAATTTTTCATGAGGTTCTTCTTAAGCACAAGCAATTGAAAATGAGGGCTGGGCAAGTATCAAGTCATATTCTAAAAGAGAATATCAACTTTATGAACAATCCTAGTCACCACCCATCCACATTCCTCCTAAAAGAGAATGCAAAAATATAAGTGAACAAATGAGAGGCATTTGGTGTGATGACTTCCTTTTATTTTTCCTTTGTTCACAGCATCCAACAAATATAATAGTATTTTTATTATTTAAAAATGTGTTACTTATTCCTTAATATAATTTGAAGACACATGAGATAATTTTTTGAGAAGATGAAAATGTTCTATAAATTAATTATGGTGGTGTTAACACAGATGTGTATCATTGTCAAAACTAAAGTGAATGCATCTTTTTATTCTTTTTTATAGCTCAACAACTTTTATTATATTATAAAATGATATAAATAATTTCTAGTCAATTGGTCAAATACATGTGGGAAAATTTTCTTAATTTACCTTCCTAAGGGCTATTCAAGATAGATATTAATTAACTAAAGTTCTGAGAAAGTATGTACAAAAAAATGTTTAACATTATTTAGTCCAACATTTCCAAAATACATATTCTTTTGTTATGTGACACTCTTTAATATTACTAAAGACATGGCTATGAGTAAACCGTAACTACCTAGTACAGTTCAATGATTTAAAAAAAAAAATTGTGAATAATACCCCACAGATTCTGCCTGAAATAAAGTTACAAAATAAACAATATTGAGATATTGCAAGACTTTTTTTTACTCACTGAGAAACACTAAAATGTTAAAGGAAAATATGAAAGCTTAGTTAAAAGTAAATAATTGAGATCAACCATACCTGTAACTGCTATCACATTGTAATAAATGCACAGGGATATATGTAATGAATAAAGAAGCTCAACTAGTCACTCTGTCTTTATTCCTTGTCATAGTGACAATCTCTTCATTGTCAGCTGTGGTGTTATAATATAATGCATGTAGTTTTTTTTTTTTTTTAAACAAGAACAAAACATCCCTATCTTTAGTCCATGCATTTCAATTTACCCCTCTTTTATTGTTTGCAACCATTCACATTTCCATAATATTCCTATATTTGAGTCTTATTTTAGTTTTGCTTCTACGCACCTGGAAGCTTTGGTGAATGCAACTTTCACTCCCTTGATGCCTAACCTGAGGAGGTAGGTGAGAAGCTCTTTGTGACCAGCTATTTTGGGAATATTATCAGTGAACATGTGGTCTTCAATATGAACATATGTCAGCAAGAATTCTAATTAATTAGTTGAAAGGGTCTATCAGAGAATCCAGTTTGCACAGCTGCTCATCTTAGAATGTCATTTATGATAGATTTTTGGATACTTTATGTACTTCTTAGGTATGTTGGGTTTATTGTTTGTTTAAATGAATGCTTTTTTTTGTCCAACAATACCTCCAGGTGTATACTAAAGTACGTACTAACACTAATTGGCTACCTGTTAACAAATAATAAAACTGAAGTCAAATTTACCAAAATAGACTAAAGAAAAATTGAGTTTCTAATGCCTTTTTTCAAGTCCTTTGAACAAGTTAGATTGCATTATAATAGTAACATTTATTACTTTCCTTTTTATGTTAAAATAATGTCAATTGAATAAAATAGATAATTTTGAAAATAAAAATAACATTTAAGGATTAAAAATTGCTCAAATGTTACCCTCTGGATAAAATAACTAATGAATATGTTGTTTTAATTTCTAGTTAATACAAATTTTTGATATATAGGTTAGAGAGCTTTTTACTTCACTTTCTACATTGGCTCTACATCTTGAGGTTTTGCCAATGCTGTTAAATAGCCTATGGAAATGTTATTTTTAATGGCTGTGTAACATTACATTTATGATTATAATATAATTAAAAGAATAAGTTCTCTCTAGCTAGGCAAGTAGGATCTTTCTGATTGGTCTTACTATTTCTGATGAAGATAGTACAAACTAATGTATCATTCTACTTGGTGTTGAGGGAATAAAAATATTTGTAAAATATGATAGTGACATTTATTCCAGTCATTATATTCTTGTAAACTTTACATCAGTCATTTCATTTAGCCCTAAAAAGAATTGATATAAACCAGTTGCCTTTGAGTCATTTCTCACTCATGGTGACCTCAGGGGTATCAGAGTCAGATTGCACTCCACAGGATTTTCAATGGTTTATTTTTCAGAAGTAGATCATCAGACCTGTCTTTGGAGCTGCTAGTTAGAAGCTGAGTGCATTAACAGTATGTAACACCCAGTGACTGCAGTATACAATTGTTGTTAGCTGTCATCCAGTTGGCCCAGTTCATGGATATCCTGGACACAACAAAACTAAATGTTCTAGATCCTAGGTCATCTCTATGATTGGTTACAAATTGGATTGAGATTCATTGAGTTCTCATTGACTAATTATTCAGAGGGAGTTCTGATAGCATAGTGGATAAGACACTTGACTGCTAACCCAAAGGCTGGCCGTTCAAGCCCACAAGCCACTCCCAGGAAGTAATATGGGGCAATCTACTTCCGTAGTGATACTACCTTGGAAACCCAAGGAGGGATCGTTATGAGTTGAGTCCGACTCGATGGCACATAACAACAGCAACAATTATTCAGTAGTAGATAACCAGGCCTTTCTCCCTAGTCTGTCTTATTCTGGATGCTCTGCTGAAACCTGCTCAGCATCATAGCAACACACAAGCAGCCACTGACGAAAGAGTGATTGTTTACTTGAGATACATTGGCCATCAATCAAACCCAACTCTCCCACATGGAAAGCATAATTCCTACCACTGAACCATCATTGTACTAATATATGAAATAGGTAGTATTAAAATATTACTAGGGAAACTGGATAGCACAATGGATAAGCACTTGACTGTTAACTGAAAACTCAATGTTTTAACCCACCAGTTGCTCCATGGGAGAAATGACCGAGCAGTCTTCTCCTATAAAGATAAAGATAAAAGCCATATTAAACCTTATGGGGAAGTTCTACTAAGTCCTATAGTGTCACAATGAATTGGAACCGACTTAAGGACACGCAACAACAGCAACAATATTACAACTACCTCAAAACTAAAAACCAAACTCACTGCCACCGGGTTGATTCTGACTCACAGTGACCCCCTTGGGTTTCTGAGGCAGTAAATCTTTATGGAAGTTGATTGCCCAGGCTACCTTCTGTGATGTAATTGGTAGATTTGAATTGCCACCTTCTAGTTATAGCAGTCAAATGTCTTAGGCACTACACCACCAGAATTCCTTTATTACTACCTACTATTTAGTATTTACTATATACTATTTAGGAAAAAGATAAAGCCATCTCTTCAAGTTTACAGTTGATAAACAGATAGTCACTGAGGCAAGAAAGATTAAGCACTTACCCAAGACCACTTCCCTAGCAAGTAGTGATCATGACTTTAATACAGATATTTTAACTCCAGACATAAGGTTGTTAACAACTAAGACATATTATTTTTGAATATAAGAACTTTTGTTTGCCTAATCTTATTCAATTTGTATGCTGAGAAAATAATCCAACAAGCTGGACTATATGAAGAAGTATGCGGCATCAGGATTGGAGGAAGAATCATTAACAACTGGCGATACCCAGATGACACAACTTTGCTTGCTGAAAGTGAGGATGACTTGAAGCACTTACTGATGAAGATTAGAGACTGCAGTCTGCAGTACGGTTTATACTTCAATATAAAGAAAAAAAAAATCATCACAACTGGTCCAATAAACAACTTCACAATGTATGGAGAAAAAATTGATTTTGTCAAGGACTTCATATCACTTGGTTTTACAATCAACATCAATGGAAGCAGCAGTCAAGACATCAGATGAGGTATTGCATTGGACAAATCTGCTGCAAAAGACCTCTTTCAAGTGCTGAGGAGCAAAGGTGCCTCCTTGAAGACTAGGTGCACCTAACCCAACCCATGGTATTTTCAATCACCTTATATGCATGTGACAGCTGGACAATGAATAGGGAAAACCAAAGGAAAGTGGATGCTTTTCAGTTGTGATGTTGGAGAAGACTGCAAAAGTACTGTGGACTGCTAAAAGGACTAACAGATCTGTCCTGGAAAGTGTGCAGTAGGAATGTTCCTTGGAAGCGAGAACGGCCAGACTTCATCTCACCTACTTTGTTCATGTTGCCAGGAGGAACCATTCCCTGGAGAAGGATATCATGATTGGTAAAGTGGAGGGTCAACGAAGAAGGGGGAGGCCCTCAATGAGATAGATTGGCACATTGGCTGCAAATGATAGGCTCAGATATAGTAAGGATTGTTAGGCAGGTACAAGATCAGGCAGAGTTTTGTTCTGTAGTATGTAAGATTGCTATGAGTCAAAGATGACTCAATTGCACCTAACAACAACAACAACAAATCTGAGGTCAGTTTCATGAGGAGATGTGTTGTACAAACCCAGGAAACAGTTATGAAACATTTTGGATAAGGCAATTTGAAGGCTAGTGAGAGTGGCCCTGAGATCCGGTACTATAGGAGTTTAAGGAAAAAGGAGAGAAGAGAGAAAGGAAAAATGATTCTTCTTCCCCAAAATTCTCTAACTTGCACTCTGTACTCTTCTAATCAGTGTTTTTTCTGTACTGTTTTTGCTCATTCTTGGACCTTTCTCATTCTTCTGCATAAATGCCTTCTCTTATGCAGATCCCAGTGTAGGGTCAGATAATGGAAAATCTTCTCATCCATGAGATCACTAATGGCCATTACAGTCTATCATATGCATGTTTCTATTAATACTTCTGGCACCCTGTTGTCCTATTTCTTATTTGGACCTAACCTATACTACTTTAAAATGTTCATGTTTCTACATTATCTATGCCTCAATTTTTTTGAGTCTTGATTTAAACTCTGAAGTACTTCCCTCTATCTTGCATATCATAAGCATCCATAATTCTTTTTTTTTTTTTTTTTTTTTTTAGGATTTGGGTGAAGATTTACAGAGAAAATTCACTTTTCATACAGCAGTTCACATATACTTTGTCTCATGTCATTGACCAAAATTTACAATGCAGCAGCTCCCCTCCCACTTCCTCCCCATAGTTACCTCCTCCCAGTGTCCATCCCTTCATACTCTTCGAGAGGCCCATTATCTGCCAACCCTGTATATGATCTTGGATACACTCTCCATTTAGACATACATAATTGTTTAGCTTGTTCACCCATCTATCCGTCCCTATACCCATGTTTGCTTTCATTGACAACTCAGTATTCAATTTACAAAGGGGTTCATATTTGTTGTTTGTACTGCCCATGTAACTCTCTCTGTCTTTCTCATCCTCAATGCTGCCATATTGGTCACTCACATTTGGTACATTGCCCTTCTCTTCACCCAAATCAATATTTATCTCTATCTATCTAACAGCATTCCCTCCCCTTCCCTCCCACCCCTGGTAACCAACAAAGAAAATGTCCTCCAATATATAAACATTTCCTTAACTTTCACAGTAACGGACTAATACAATATTTGTCCTTTTGTGACTGACTTATTTCGCTCAGCATAATGTCCTCCAAGTTCATCCACGTTATGCGGTGTTTTGCAGATTCTACATTATTCTTTAGCGTTGCATAGTATTCCATTGTGTGAATGTACCAACGTTTGGTTATCCATTCCTCAGTTGTTGGACATCTAGGTTGTTTCCAAGTTTTGGCTATTGTAAATAGTGCTGTGATGAACATCGGCGTGCATATATCTGTTCTTGTTATGGCTCTCACTTCTTTAGGGTATATACCTAGTAATGGGATGGCTGGGTCAAATGGTATTGGTATTTCCAACTTTTGAAGGAATCGCCATACTGCTTTCCACAATGGTTGTACCATTTTACAGTCCCACCAGCAGTGTAGGAGAGTCCCAATCTCTCCACAACCTCGCCAGCATTTGTTATTTTCTGTCTTGTTGAACTTTGCTACTAGTGCTGGAGCAAGATGGTATCTCATTGTTGTTTTGATTTGCATCTCTCTAATAGCTAATGATTGTGAGCATTTCTTCATATGTTTGTTGGCCGCTTGAATATCCTCCTTGGTGAAGTGTCTATTCATGTCTTCTGCCCATTTTTTAATTGGATTGTTTGTCTTTTTGTTATTGAGGTGTTGGAGTGTTCTATAAATTCTAGAGATAAGTCCCTTGTCAGATATGTTATTACCAAATATTTTTTCCCAATCTGTAGGTTCTCTTTTGACTCTTTTGGAGAAGTCTTTGGAAGCACATAAACATTTAATTTTTAGAAGGTCCCAATCATCTGGCTTCTCTTCTGCTGTTGGTGCATTTTGAATTAGCATCCATAATTATTGAATTGAATTGAATTGATGAGGACATATTTGTATCCCAGAGCACACGTTGTCAGGTGTTAGATATGCATCTATCATTCAATTAATAGTTCTTGATTGATTAATCTCTTGTACTCTCTACCCTGGCTGCTCTAATTGAAGATATATTTCCTTTTGCTATTACCAAACTTTGCAGTACTTTTGGTTATGTAACTTTAGATCATCATTTGTGAATTCTGGCTCTCATTTCTCAAATATCCCTTCTAAACTTCTCTATCAAAATCTCTTCTCTTTTACAAATCCTATACCAAATGAGCTCCTCAATGAAGCCCACTCAAATTAATTTTATAAAACTCCAGTCAGTGTATTTAAGGTAGCAATTTTAA
Source organism: Orycteropus afer afer (assembly GCF_000298275.1). Lineage (NCBI taxonomy): Eukaryota > Metazoa > Chordata > Mammalia > Tubulidentata > Orycteropodidae > Orycteropus > Orycteropus afer. The sequence goes on along the minus strand of NW_006922108.1, from coordinate 743,054 downwards.
CTCTCATATTCAGACTCGACGGCACATAACAACAACAACAACAACATTCAAGTTTGTGATCATTAATTTTCACATTTACATGATATCAAATCCAAAACATTCTATATGTCTTTTTATATTCATCTATGACCTGAATTCAACTTCATCCTTTCCCTCCCACACTTATGCTCATGGATTCTCTTTTACCCATCTCTTTATTATACTTTTTACTTCCCTGATCAATTTAAATATATTGACATTTCTTTTCTCTGAAGAGTAGTATTATATTTTCTATTACCTCATAGATCTTTTTATGGCTAATATTTACTTAAACAGACTATAAGTTTTTAGAGAACATTGAACTTACTTATTCCATTTTGTATCTACCAAAAATACTTCATTCAAAGATGTTTCATTTATATCTGTTAAACAAATAAATGGAAGTCAGAGTAATTTTCATAGCAGTTGTGCTGTTCTCCATGTCTTCTCTATTATATTAGAAATTCTACATTTCTAATGTGGTTTCTATAGCTCCTTTTTCTGTGTCTACCTGTTGTCTCAATCCATTCAGAAATAAGTGTATTAACTGATATATAATATACATTCAATAAAATTAAAATTGCAGAAATATTAAATATATATTTCAAAGGAATTATCACAAACTGAGTACACTGGTCTGTTATGTACCCAGAACAAGAAATAGAAAATTACTGACAAATCACAAGCTCACCTTGTGTCTCTTCCCAATCAAGGCATTTGCATTTTCCCCAAAGGTAGCACTTTTCAGACTTTTAAGACTGTAGACTGTATTTGTCTATTTTTAGCTTTAATATTCGTGAAATACCACTGATTGCATTTTTTAAGGTTCTTGCTTATTTAACCAATATTATATTTCAGATATTTATCCATGCTTTTGTGTGTTGTAGTAGTGAATTAATTTTCATTACTATGTGATGTCAACATACTCAATTTCTAAATGCATTCATCTCTTGATGGTTTTATTTGTTTTGTTACAAATTTGAACATAATGAATATTAATTAAAGAATATACTAGTACATATATTTTGACATATATATGTACATAGCTCTCTTATGTATATAACTAGAAGTGGAATTACTACTTAAAAACAAAACAAAACAAAAAAAAAAACCTCAAACTCACTGCCACTGATTCCAACTCATAGCAACCTCTCCTTGGATTTCCAAGGCAGCATCCCTATGGAAGTATTGCCCAGGCTTCTTTTCAAGGAGTAGCTGGTAGGTTTACACAACCGCCTTCTGATTACCAGTCAAATGCCTTAAGCACTACACCAGTATATTATTGGTTATATGCAAATCCAAAGTTGTCTATATACTGCCAGATGTCCAAAGTAGTTTTGCAACTTTATATTTTCACCAGCAGTGTTCCAGTTTCTCCATATCTTCACCCAAATTTATTATTATCAGTCTTTTTTATTTTTACAATTTTAGTCAATAAGTAATAGTACTTCATCATAGTTCTTATTTGCATTACCCTAATGAATAATAATAATAATAATAATACGTTGTTGTTGTTGTTATTAGCCATCGAGTCAGACCCGACGCATAGTGACCCCGCCTTGGGTTTCTGAGGCAGTATCACCAAGGAAGTAGATTGCCAAACCTTTCTTCTGAGGAGTGGCTGATGAATTTGAACCGCCAGCCTTCTGGTTAACAGTCAAGTGCCTTAGGCACTACGCTACTAGAGCTCCCCTAAATAATAATATAGGGCTTGTATAATATTGTTGTTGTTGTTGGTAAGTGCCATCGAGTCATTTCCAACTCATAGCGACCCCATGCACAGCAGAATGAAACACTGCCCAATCCTGCGCCAGCCCCACAATCCCTGCTATACTTGAGCCCATCATCGCAGCCACC
>NW_006922108.1:731116-738115 GCF_000298275.1 Orycteropus afer afer | reverse complement strand
CCTCTGTCTGGCTTCCTGTCTTTTAATCCCCTTTCTCCTGCTCTTCTGGCCTGCTGCTTTGGGCATCCCTGAATTGTCCCTGGGGCTGACTGCTCCTCTGTCCAGATTCCTAGCTTTTGTCCCCTTTCTCCTGATCTTCTGGCCTGGTACTCTGGGCGGGCCTGAGTTTCCTCTCCTCACCTAATCCCTTCAGTTGATTGCTCTTCTCTCTGGCTTCCTGGCTTTTAATCCCCTTTCTCCTGCTCTTCCCACCTGATACTTTGGGCGTCCCTGAGTTTTCTCTCCTCACCTGTAACTCTGGGGCTGACAATTACAATTTACAATTGTATATCTTACTATTTTTCATTTGTGTATGGATTTCTAGAGGTTCTAGAGGTATATCACTTTTGATATGCTCTGCAAATACCTTTTCTATTCTGTGGTTTTTCTTTTTCCTCTTAATGATGTCTTTCAATGTAGAAAAATTTCTAACTTTAAAATAATCTAATGTGTTTACTTTATAATTAGTGATTTATGTGCCCCATTGAAGAGAGTTTTACTTATAAAAATTATAAATATCTTATCTTGTGGAATATTTTTGCTTATATTTTTAATATTTAGATTTATAATGTACATAACTTTAGCTTATGGTGTAGTGCCTAAAGCACATGACTACTAACCAGAAGGGTGGCAGTTCAAACCCATCAGCCACTCCTTGGCAGGGAGGTTAGGCAATCTACTTCTACACTGATACTGCCTCGGAAACCCAAGGAAGGGTCTCTATGAGTGGGATCTGACTCAATGGTAGTGAGATTGGTTTGGGTTTTGGTTTATATGGCATAAGGTATGAATACATATCATTAATAAAACAAAACTTCTGTTTCCTATAGTACTATATTTATATTGTTAAAAGGACTTCATCTTTCTTCCAAAATTGAATACTAGAACAAAATTTACCCTGCTGTATGAAACAATAACAAGAAAATAGAATTAAAAAAATAACTTAAAAGGCATAAGGTACAGGAAATAATAGAATGAGATCTTTGAGATATGGGAAACTAACAGGGTTAACACTTTGATTAGTGCAGATTACCACTTGAGAGAGTTTGTAACTGCAGAATAGGGAGGGGAAAATCCAAGCAAAGCTCACTGCTATTAGTTAATTGAAGAAATAAAGCTGAACATCTGAGAGGCCAAGTTCACAAGACTCAATTGTTGCTGTTTGGTGATAGAGAGTCAATTTTCAATTCAAAGTGACTGAATGGGACAGAACAGATCTGTTCCATAAGATTTCCTTGGCTGTAATCTTTATAGGAGCAGATCACTAAGTCTTTCTCCCACTAAGCTGCTGAGTGGATTAGCAGCCAAGAACTTAATTGTTTTGCCAGCAGGGTTCCTCAGAGGGCACAGTACTCAAGAAGAAACAGAGCTGCATAAGGAGAGATCTCTGAAGAAATATCAAGGGTCTCCCTCAATATTAAGTTGAGTACTGATCAGTGTGCACATCCAAACTAGAGGAAATATTAGACAGGAACCAGAAAGAGTCAAGAACATAGCCTGTTCCTATAAGCCATTTTGGAGAACACTGTAATCTATGTATTGTTTGGTACAGTATTCAAAAGACTCCTGCTTCATCAGTGGGAAAAATTTTTTGTTACCTTAAATTTTACTTTAGTCTCATCTAACAAATATGAAAAGAAAAACCTAAAAAAAAAAATCAAATAGATTGAAAGTGACTTAACTATATCCCAGCACAGAGTTCAGGTATATGTATAGAAATACAAAACTATACAGTACTACACAAGATAGATTTTAATTTGGTGTTGTTGTTATGTGCCATCGAGTCGGACCCGACTCTTCATGACCCCTCCTTGGGTTTCCGAGGCAGTATCACTATGGAAGTAGATTGCCCCATCTTCCTTCCTAGGAGTGGCTGATGGGTTTGAACTGCCAGGCTTCTGGTTAGCAGTCATGTGCCTTAGCCACTATGCAATGCAAATAAAAATTTACAAGGTATGTAAAGATGCAGAAATATGACTCAAATGATGAGAAAAAATAATCAATTGAAACCAACTCATAACTAACACAGATGTTAGAATTAGTAGACAATGAAATTAAAACAACTATTTTAACTGAATTCTATAAGCTCAACAATTAAGTAAAGACATGAAATATTTAAAAATAATAAAAGTGAAATTACAGAGATGAAAACTACAATATTCAAAATGAAAAATACACTAGAAGGTATTAATGGCAGATTAGATATTGTAAAAGAAAACATTAAAGAACTTGAAGAAATGGAAATTAAAAGTAATCAAGTAAAAGTAACACACACACACACTTATAGATTAGAATATGAATGATCTTTGAGAAAAATTCAAGAGGATCGATCTACATGTAATTGGAATCCATGAAAGAGATGGAAGGGAATAGCAAAAATAATTTGAAGAAATAAAGTTTTAAAATATTCCAAATTAAATGAAAAGAACAAAGAACTTGAATGAAATTGAAACACAAGAAATAGGAAGAAAAGTAGAAAGCATAATATAGTCAAATTGTTCAAAATCTGTGATAAAGAGCAAAGTCGTAATGAAATCGAGAGAAACAAAAATGTCATAATGTACCAAGGAAGAAAGATAAGAATCACAGTAGATTTTTTATCTGAAACAATGAATCAAGAAGACAGTAGAGCAACATCTTTAAATTACTGAATTAAAAAAAAACTAAAAGTTAATCTAGAATTCTATAGCTATAACTAGTGAAAATACCTTTCAATAGCAATGAAAAATTTGGAATTATTCAGGTATACCAAAGTTAAAGGAATTCATTACATTAATACTAGCACTCAAGAAATGTTAAAGAAAATTCTTAAGGTGAAAAGAATGTGTGACCATAAATAAATATGGACCTACCTAAATGAAGAACACCAGAAATAATAATTAAAAACCAAAACCAGACTCACTGCTGTCGATATGGGTAAAAATATATTTTTCTTACTTTTAACATTTCTTTAAATGGTAATTGATTGGTTAAACAAAAATAATGACAGTTTACTGTGGAGCTTAAATGACATATGTAAGCTAATTATGTGAATAAATAAAAGCAAAAAGTAGAAGAAAAGACATGAAAGTATAATATAGTAAGGTATGTGACAAGTTAAAGATGTAAAATAAAAACATTAAAATATCTGCTTAAAAAATAAGCAAATATTAGAAAAAACAAAAACCAAAGATTTATGTCTATTAAGCCCTCAAATAAATGAGAATCATAGAAAGTAGTAATTATAAACAAAAGCAGAAAAAGAGGAGAAAAACAAATGGATGGGACATGTAGAAAATAAATAGTAAAATGACAGACTTAAACATAATGATATTAATAATCACTTTATATGTCATGTGTTTAAACTTCCTGATTAAATGGCAGATATTGTCACATTGAATAAAAAGGAAAGATACACACTTTAAAACTAAACAACATACTTCTAAGTAATTTGTGGGTTAAAGTGGAAGTCTCCAGGAACATAAACATTTAATTGTAAATGAAAATACAACATATAAAAATATGTAGAACACACAATGTTAAAGAATAAGGATGAATATGTGAAATACCCCATAACATGTGAACCTAGAGGACATTATGCTGAGTAAAATTAGTCAATCACAAAGGGATGGATATTGTCTGAGACCACTACTGTAAAAGGTCAAGAAAAGGTTCATATACAGGAAGAGACATTCTTTGAATGTTATCAGGGGTGGGAGGTGGAGAGAGCATAAATCACTAACTAGATGGTAGATATATATTAACTTGGGGGAAGGGAAAGGCAACATACAATAAAGGGGAGATCAACATAAAATGATCAAAGGAAGACAGTTTGGAGCACAAGAGGCAAAAGCAACAAAGATGAATACTTGCACATACCAAATCCTGCAATAACAGTAATAGCAATGATCCACAAATGGATAGATAGACAAGCAAGCTATATAGGTATGGGAGGGTGAATTGCACTACAGTCACATATATATATGTATTTGAGAAAATTTCTAAATATGCATTTATATGTACTGTAAATATATCCATGAATATGTTGTTATGTGCCGTCGAGTCGGATCCAACTCATAGTGACCCCTCCTTGTGTTTCCGAGGCAGTATCACTATGGAAGTAGATTGTCCCATCTTCCTTCTGATGAGTGGCTGGTGGGTTTGAACTGCCAGCCTTCTGGTTAGCAGTCAAGTGCCTTAGGCACTACACTACCAGAGCTCCCATCCATGAACATAGTAGGGCATATATGAGGCAAATTATGAAACCTTTCAAGCAATAACCAAATACTTTGAGAGAATGAGTCACTCAGCATGGGGGATCAGGACCATAGTCTTGGGACATACTGAAATCATGTGTCATAACATAGTCCACAAAGACAGTGATATACATCCTACTTTCAGTGAGTAGCAACTGGGGTCCTGAAAGCTTGGGAATAGACATCTAAGGTACAATTATTGGTCTCTCCATGTCTGATGCAAAGAAGAGTGAAGAAATTCACAGATGTAATGAAGCAATTAATCCAAAGGACTACAGTACCACATTGTCAGTGATGGCAAGCAGTGATCTGTGGGTGGATACATGGGTGGACAGGTTGAATTTAAAAATAAATAAATAAAATGAAATAAACAAAGGACTAATGGACCAGGCAAAACACAGCCTTCACAACCCTGAGACCAGAATTAGATGATGTCCAGCTAACTTTGATTGTTGCTCATAATAGGAGAGTCTAGATAGAGGGGGAGAAAAATGTGGAACAAAATTCAAAATCATAAAGAGGGTAGGCTTATTGATTTAACAGAGACTGGTGAATCTCTCAAAATTATGGCCCTTAAATACCCTTTAGGCCTGGAACTGAATTCATTCCTGTGGTACATCTTGCAGCAACACAATGGACAGGCCCATAAGGTGAAAAATAACAAGAAGGTATGCAGTCCTTAGAGTAATCAACCATAGCGAGATCCAAAGGGCAGCGTTTCCCCAGGGATAAAGCTTAGGAGCTGTGGGAGCATAATGCCTAAGGCACTTGAAGGAAGGAACTTGGGCAATCTACTTCAATAGTGATACTGCCTCCGAAACCCAAGGAGGGGTCGCTATGGGCCGGGGCCAACTCAACAGCACACCACCGCCACAACAACAAACCTTAGAAGGCAGGAATGATAGGAAAGAAGGACAAAGGATACCAGTGAGTACAACGAGGAAGTGGGAAGAGTGCTGTTACATGGTGGGAATTGTAATCTATGTCACAAAACAAAATGTGCATGAACTGCTAAATGTAAAACCAATTTGCTTTGTAAACTTTCATCTATATTACAATAAAAAGCAAAGAAAAAAATGTAGAAAACAGCTAAAGCAGTGCTGAGTTAAATTTGTAACAATAAATGCCTACACAAGAAAAGAATAAAATCTCAAATTAATAATATTATCTTTAACCTTAAAATTCAAAACCAAGCCCATTGCCCTAGAGTCGATTCTGAGTCATAGCAACCCTATAGGACAGAGGTGGAACTGCCCCAAAGGGTTTCCAAGACTGTAAATCTTTAAGGAAGCAGATTGCCACATCTTCTTCCTGCAGACTGGCTGATGGGTTGGAGCACTTTAAACACTGTGCCACCAGGGCTCTCCTTCAACCTTAAGACACAAGAAAAAGAAGAACAATATAAACACAATACAAACAAAAATGGGGAAATCATGAAGATACAGACAGCCCAATTAAGTTGAAAAAGAAAAATATTGCAAATAATCAATGAAGCTAAAAGCTGCTTATTTGAAATGGTCAATGAGTTTGACAAACTAGCATGAATGACAAAGAGAAAAAGAAGATGCAAATAATATCAAAATAAAATGGGATATACCATTGTAGACCTTATAGACATAAAAAAGATAATAAAAGAATATTATATACTACTCTAGACAAATTGACAATTTGACAATGCAGATGAAATAGATGAAATGCTCTAAAGGGACAAACTAGCACAAATCAGTCAATCTTCAGTAGAGAGTTTAAATATTCTATACCCATTAAATTGTATTCAATATTTTAAAAACTCCTGACAAAGGGATCACCAGGCCGAGATGTTCGCAAAGGGGAATTCTATGGCGTATTTAAATAATTAGTGCTAATTCTAAACAATCTCTTCCAGAAATTAGGAGAAGAAAAAAAAAATTCCTAACTCACTTTATGAGGCCAATGTTACCCTAATAGCAAAACCCGATGGGAATAGTAAAAAAAATAGAAAACAAACAAAAAAGGATAAAACCTACCACAGAATAATATCACTCATAAGTGTAGAACACAAATACAATTCATTGTATATAAAAAGAACTATACACCATGACTAAGTGGCATTTATTCCATGAATGCAAGGATAGTTCAATATTCATTACTCAATCAATGCATCTACCTTATCAAAAAGCTAGAAAAGAAAAATAGGATAAATGGAGAGATATTGTATTCATACAGAGAAACTGAATCTCTCACACATTGCTGATGGGAGTCTAAAAGGGTACAGTCACTCTGGAAAGTATTTTGGCAGTTTATTATAATATTAAACATGCCTTTGATTTATGAACCAACAATACCATTCCTAGGCATTTATCACAAAGAAATTAAAAATTTATATCTAAACAAAAATATGTACATAGATTTTTATAGAATATATATACCACATTCTAAAAAAATGAAACTCACTGCCATCAAGTTTATTCTGACTCATAGTGCCCCCCACTGGGTTTCAGAGGTGTAATCTTAATGGCCAGACTTTGTCTCACCTTCTTTGGTCACGTCAGAAGGGACCACTCGCTGGAGAAGGATATCATGATTGGTCAGGTGGAGGGTCAGTAAGAAAGGGGAAGACCCTCAACAAGATGGATTGACAAAGTCATTGAAATGATGGGCTCAGGTGTAGCAAGGATTGGGAGATTGGTGCAGAAGGAGGCAGTATTTTGTTCTGTTGTACATAAGGTTCTTATGGGTCAGAGCC
>NW_006922108.1:715289-730756 GCF_000298275.1 Orycteropus afer afer | reverse complement strand
TTGGGTTTCCGAGGCAGTATCACTATGGAAGTAGATTGCCCCATCTTTCTTCTGAGAAGTGGCTGGTGGGTTTGACCCACCAGCCTTCTGGTTAGTAGTCAAGTGCCTTAGGAACTAAGCTACCAGAGCTCCTCGAAAACCCAAGGAGGGGTTGCTATGAGTCAGGGCTGACTCGACGGCAAACAACATCAACAGCAAACAAATTCTGGTGCTCAAATCATGGGATGCTATTCATCAATAAAAATGAATAAATTAATAATAATAATAAAAACTCTGCTGTCGAGCCAATTTTCACTCATAGAGACCCCTCCTTGGATTTCCTAGGTGGTATCTCTATGGAAGTAGATTTCCCAATCTTCCTTGTGAAGAGTGGCTAGTGGGTTTGAACTGCTAGCCTTCTGGTTACCAGTCAAATGCCTTAGGCACTACGCCACATACAATAATTTGGATGGATTACAAAGTCATATTCTGTATGACCCCATTTTCACAGCATTCTAGAAATGACAAAAATAAAGAGATTAAAAACAAATTAATAAATTGCCAAGAGAAGGCAATACTGAGAGAGGAGAGGCAAAATGTGCCTATAAAGTCATAGCATGAAGGAAGTTTTTGTGGTAATAGTTCCCTATCTTGCTTGTGGTTGTAGTTACATGAATACACATATGATAAAATACTAAAAAGCAATATACAAACTTGTACCAATGACAGTTCCATGGGTTTGATATATAAAATGTATACACTGGAGGAACTGCATGACAGATATATAGGCTCTCTCTGTATTATATTTCCAACTTCTTTGACTATAAAATGATTTTCAAATACAAAGTTCAGAAACCAGGAATAGTCAACCATATGCTACCTACAAGGAAAGCACTTTAAATATAAAAACAAATAGGTTAAAATGAAAGAGAAGAAGACAATTGACTATGCAAGCACTAGTCAAAAAAACGTTAGAATGACTCTTTTAGTATCAAACAATGTAAATTTCAGAGCAAAGAATAACACCAGAATTAAAACGTCATTTTATAATGATAAAGTTGTCAATTCCTCCAAAAGATGTTTATACTTCTAAAAACAAGTATTCAGAATTCATTAAGCTAAACTAATAGAGTAGCAAGGAGATGTAGAAACATAACTGAAGGACTGGACACTATTTTTTTTCATAATTAATAGGATGACAACCTATCATGAAGTATATAGAAGACATGAATAATATTTTCAACCAACTTTGACTTAATTAACATGTATTGAATGTCATAGTTTATATTATTTCAATGTCTATATGGAACAATTTTTATGATACATTATATTCAGTGTCATAAAACAAGTCCCAATTATTTTAAAAGGAGTCAAGCCATCAATGTACTCTCTCAGACAATGATGAAATTATATTAGAAATCAATACAAAAATAGATTTGAGAATTCCCCAATTATTTGGAAATAAAATGAAACACATTCAAATTTTCAAGTATTGAAGAATAAATCAAAGGGAAGATTAGAACTTATTTTAAACTGAATGAAAATAAATCACAAAATAAAAGTGATGGACACACTGTAGTAGTCTTTTTTGGCAGAGAGGTGGAGGTTATACCACTAAACAATTTCTATAGAAAAACGAAAGCTCTCAAATCAGTGACCAGCCTTGACTAAACTTCAACCTTACCAAACAAACAAATCAAAGAGCAGATTATTATTATTTTCTATTGTGATTTGGGTTTAAGTTTACAGGGAAAATTGGTTTTCCCTTCAACAATTCATACACATTTTGTTTTGTAATATTCTTTGCAATCCCCACAATGTAACAACAGCCTTCTCAATTCCTCCCTGTGTTTACTATTTTCCTTGTCCTGTCATATCCCTTCCTGCTGTTTTAGGTTTATCGCTAGAGAAACACTGCTCTTTTGATCTCATATGGTTATTGTTCTAATAAGTGCATACTTTCCTGGTATGGACAGATCTGACTATTATCTGCCTGAAAGTTAAGCCATGGGGGCTGAGTTCAGTTGCCTGCTTGAAGAGTAGTTAAGGGCCATAGTCTCAGAGGTTGCACCAGTCTTCATCAGATCAGTGAGCCTGATCTTTTTATGCTTTTGAGTTGTTTCACATTATTTCCCACTCTATCTGGGACCTCTTACTGTGTTACCATTAAGAGTGGTTAGCAGTGTTATCCAGGCACCAACCAGTCCTTCTGGTCTCTGGGTCATGGATATTGGGGTTCATGTGGTCCATTAGTCATTTAGATTAATTGTTGCCTTGAACATTGGATTTTCTTCACTCTTCTTTGCTCTGAACAGGAAGACAACAATAGTTTCATCTTAGAGAGTCCATCTTTGTGGACTATGTTGTGCCAATTGAACTTAATTTCTTCCAAGACTATGGTCTTTAACTTCAATCCCATTGACTCATTCCTTCAAAGAGTTTGGTTATGATTAAGAAGTTTTCATAACTTTTAACCCAGTATGCTCTACTATATTCATGTATAAACTTGTAGAACATATAAATACATAGGTTATGATATCCTCTATGATCCCTACGTATATTTGTGGGTGTAATCCCATTCACCTCCCCATCCCTATTCAGCTTGAGTGTGTATCTATGTATCCACTGATGGATTATTGTTATTACAGTTTTTGCAGGATTGTATAAGTAATAGTAATAACTTTTGTTATCTTTAACTCTTGTGTGCCTCCTCGTTTCTTCCACTGCTTGGATCATTTTTTGTTGACCTCTTGCTTATTATATATAACATTTCCCTTCTCAAATTAATATGTGACTATCTTCTAGTTAGTGATTTAGCTTCCCCTTACCTCCCACCCCTGGTAAACTTCAAAGAATGTTTTTTTTTTTTTCCGTGTGTGAACATTTTCTTGGCTTTTTATAATAATGATCTCATACATTATTTGTCGTTTGATGACTGGATAATTTCACTCAACAGAATGTCTTCTAGGTTCATCTACATTACAAGATGTTTCACAGATTCATCATTATTCTTCAATGTGTTCTATTGTGTGTATGTGCCGTTGTTTGTTTATCTGTTCATCCACTGATGGGCACTCTTGTTGCTTCCATCTTGTTGTTATATTGAATAATGCTATGATGAACATCCACTTCTCAAATAATTGGCCAGTGAAAACATTATGAATAGCAGTGAAACACTGTCTGATACATTATGGGAAAACTGGATGAATATCTTTGAAACACTGTCCAATATAGCACCAGAAGCTGAGCCCCTCAGATCAGAAGACACTCAAAAAGCAACTAGAGAAAAGCTGCCTACTCAAAGTAGAGTTGATCTTAATGATGTGGATAGCATAAAGATTTTAGGACCTGTTTTTGCTCCTGCAGCATGACTCAAAATGGAAAGAAGAAGCTGCAAACATACATTAACAATCAGAACATGGGATGTCTGATGTATGAAGCTAGGAAAACTGGAAGTTGTTGAAAGGAAATAGAATGCATAAAGATTGATATTCCAGGCATTAATGAGATGAAATGGACTGGTTTTGGCCATTATGAATGAGACAATCATGTGATCTACTATGTCGGGGTGAAAATTTGAAGAGGGATGGCTTGGCATTCATCATCACAAAGAATGTATCAAGATCAATCTTGCAGTACAAATTTGTCAGTGATAGGACAATATCCGTATACCTACAAGGAAGACCACGTAATACTACTATTATTCGAATTTACACACCAACCACTAAAGCCAAAGATGAGGAAATTGAAAATTTTTACCAACTTCTGCAGTCTGAAATTGACCAACATGTAAACAAGATGTATAGATTACTGATGATTGGAATGCAAAAATTGGAAATGAGGAATCACCAGTAGTTAGAAAATATGGCCTTGGTGATAGAAATGACACCAGGAAGATGACATGATAGAATTTTTCAAGACCAATGACTTATTCAAATACTTTTTTTCAACAACATAAATGGTGGCTATACACACGGATATAACCAGATGGAATACGCAAGAATCAGATCAACTACATCTGTGGAAAGAGGTAATGGAGAAGCTTAAAATCATCAACCAAAACATGGCCAGGAGTTGACTGGAGCACATAATCAATTGCTCATATGCAAGTTCAAATTGAAACTAAAGAACATTAAAACAAGTCCATAAGAGCCAAAATATTATCTTAATTATATACCACCTGAATTTAGAGATCATCTGAAGAATAGATTTGACACATTGAAACCCAATTGCCAAAAATCAGATGAGCTGTGGGATGACATCAAGAGCATCTTACATGAAGAAAGCAACAGATCATTAAAAAGACAGAAAGGATGAAAAGACAAAAATGGATGTCAGAAGAGACTCTGAGTATTGCTCCTGAACAGGGAATAGCTAAAGTGAATGAAAGAAATGATGAAATAAAAGAACTAAACAGAAGATTCCAAACAGCAGCTCAAGAAGACAAAGTAAAGTATTATATATCAATGAGGTCTAGTGGATTGATTGTGTGCTATTTATGTTATCTGTATATGTTGATTTTCTTTTCAGTTGTTCTGTCCTTCATTGAAAGTGGTCTATTAAAGTCTTCTACTATTATTGTCGAGTTTTTTATATCTCTTTTCAATTCTGTTAAAGTTTGCTTTATGTATTTTGGGAGCTCTTGTGGCGTAGTGCCTAAGTCATTTGACTGCTGACCAGAAGGCTGGTGGTTCAAACCCACAAGCCACTCCTTGAAAGGAAGATCAGGCAATCTATTTTCATAGTAATACTGCTTCGGAAACCCAAGGAGGGCTCACTTTAAGTCACATCCGACTCGATGTCAGTGAGTTTGGATTTTTTGGTTTGGTTCATCGAGTGCATAGATTTCTATTATGTCAATGTCCTCTTCTTCAATTGACCTTTTAAGCATTATATAATGTCCTCCCTTGTTCTTTTGGTCTTTTTTGTCTTAAAGCTATTTTATCAGAAATTATTATTGCCATTCCTAAATTTTTTTGGTTGTCATTTGCTTGATATTTTTTTTTCATTCTTTGGGTTTTAGCTTATGCTTTCTTATCTATTCTTCTGCTCTCTTTCTCTTGCTGTTTCATTTAATACATTTAGATTCAGTGTAATTATCAATAGACTGCTGCCATTTTGATGTGATGCTTATTGCATGTGTGAGTGGCTGATGGCTTCTAGGTTCAATATATTTTTTTGTGCTGAGTTCATTTTGTTTATGAATTTTCTTATCTACCTTTTTGCTCCTGATTTAATTATTTCTGAGACTTTATTATGTTCTTCTGTTTAATTTTTGTGAGAAAGTTTATTAATTTTATTTGAAGTTACCCTGTAATTTATTGTTATCTTCTCTCATTTAAAGAAATCTGTTCTATCTTTAAATCATCTGGGATTCCTCTCCACTTGAATGTTTTTTAATAATTCATTCCATCTTGTTGCTTTGTAGTTGTCATTGTTTAGAAACTGGCACCTCTGGTTCCTTATTATTACTCTTTTAGATTTACTTTGTGTTGATACTTTTATATCTGAGTTGATTTCCAGCTGATGTTTCATGAATTTTAATCTCCAGTTGATGTCTGCCATTGTTAGTTCTCTGTCCAAATCATCCTGTTAGCATTTCTTGTAAGATTTGTCTGGTTTTGGCAAATTTCCTTCATTTCTGTTTATCAGGGAATTTTCTAATTTCACCATCATATTTGAGAAGCAATTTTGCCACATATAGAATTCTTGCTTTGCATTTTGTTTTATTTCAAGATTTTATAATACCATATAATTTCCTTCTTGCCTGTGAGGTTACTGATGAAAAATCAGAATTTAGTCTTAGTGGATCTCCTTTGTTGATAACTTTCTGCTTCTCCTGAGGTATTTTTAGGATTCCCTCTTTGACTTTTGCTTTAGAAAGTTTGATAATGATATCTATAGGTGATTTTCTTTGAGATCTAACTTAGTTGTGTTTTGTTGAGCTTCTTGAATGTATATCTTCTCCCCTTCATTACATTAAAGGAGCTTTCTTTCAACAAGCATTTGACAATTTTCTTGGTGCTTTTTTTTGTCTCTTTCAATTCTAGAATTTTTATCACATGTAAAATGTTCCTCTTGGTGCTTTCCCAAATAATTCATAGACTTTCTTACTATTTTTATTTCTTTTTTTCTGATTGCTCCCCTAACAGATTCAATCTTGCTAATTTTGTGTTCCTTTGATGCAATTTTTCCCCTTTGTCCTTCCAACACATTATTTACTTCTTTAGTTTTACTATTATTCTTCTGTATTTCTATTTGTTGTTTTTTTGGTTTATAATTTTCCATTTAGTTTGACAATTTTTTCTTTTTTCTTTTTTTTTTATTGCTTGTAGACTTTTTTCTGTGTTTTCCTTGATTTCATCGGTGGTTTCCTTGAACTTTTTCTCAATCCTTTGCAGGTAACTAAATATAATTCTTTTGAATTCCTTATCAAGTAGTTCCAATAACATTTCTTCCTCCCTAATTGTGGTAATTAAGGTTATATGTCAGATTGGCTGAGCCTTGTTTAGAGTGGCTGGGCAGCTGGTGGTAGTTATTCCCCATGATGAGACTGGCAATCAGCTCCAGGGTGGAATCTTCTCCATGCAGCTGAGTAGCTGCTTTAGGGATGTGGTTTGCTTCCAGTATAAGGAGAAGCTTTGAAAACAGTCTTGGCAGATTTTTGGCATGTTTGTACCCTGTATGTAGCCAAGTCTACAGTTTGCAGCCCACCATGTTGTCTGCCAATTCTCAGATTCTTAATGGACTCAAATCAATGGCCTGCTGTGTGGTTCAGTATTTTCAGGTCTGCGCCTTTTTACTTGTTGACTTTGGGTTTGTCAGCCTCAAGAGCTAGTAGCTGCCTGAGTGAAGAAAGCCTCCAGCTTCAGTGGGCTGGGAGCAAGAAGCAGAGCTGAAGCCCAAGTTTGAGGGACTTTCACCCAGCCCCTAGAGTCTGGCACTTTGAACTGGGACTTCTAGCCTCTGCAACTGTAAAAGAACAAACTCTTACTTGTTAAAATCACCCATATGTGGTATGTCTGTTAGAGAGGCACTAGAATAAACAAAACACTAATGTTTCCTGGCCCTGAATTTTGATCACTTGTTTGAGACATCTTGTCCTATATTGTCATATGATTTGAAGTTATCTATTGTCTCTGAGACACTGTAGTGTAATTATATTAATTTGTTGATAGTATATTGGTTTGCTTCACCCTGATTTTATGTTTTGTTCTGTTTTAATAAATCTCGGCAGCAAGATGTGCACATTACTCTGGTAGCTAGTTTGGGAGCAATGGCCTGACTCTGGGTATATTTGGTAGCAGTTGGGAATCTGGATGCAAATCTCTGATCACTGATCATGCAGAGCAGCTTATGGCTAGCTGGACAGGTATTAGGTGCCATGTATTGTTGATCTGGTGATGCCCAGTGTGTGGAGCAGCAGGTGTGGATAGGTATGACGGAGTAGGTTCATTGGGAAAGATAGGAAGGAAAAACAAGTGGGAAGGGGGAAGAGAAAAGGAAATAAAAATAATTTAAAAAGAGAGCTTGAAGAGCGAAGACCTATAAAGAAAGGGAAAATGGAAAACAGGAAAAGAAAAATGGTAAAAAGAAAACAATGTAGCACTGTACTGGCACAAGTGCTGGCCATGAAATGCAACTGTGGTGGAAATATGACAATCATTCTGTGGGTGCACATACTGCTGGATATTGAGGGTCAGGGTAACAATATTGAATTCAGAGCTTGTGGGGGTGAGGTTCATTCACTGGATCAGAAAGAAGAAGAAGATAAAGAAGGTGGCAGGAAATGGAAGGAAAGAAAAAAGATAAAAATCAAGGTGAAGAGGAAAAGAAAGGACTGAGAAGAATGGAAGAAAGAAAATAAAAAAAGAGAAAAACAAAACTGATGCAAGCGTTAGCCGTCAAACACAGCTGCAGCAGGACTACCGTTCTCACTCCAGGTGAGCACAAACCACCATCTGTGGAAGGGTGGGTATGGCTACTGCAGACTACAGAAGGAGGGGCCAGATCAAAAAGAAAAGGAAAAAAAAAAAAAAAGGATAGTTAACAGGAAGAAACAAAAGAAACGATAGCAGATAAAAAATTGTGAAGAAGGAGCTAATAATAAGGAAGAAAGAAAAGGAAAGGAAAGGAAGAAAATAAGTAGCACAGGGCTGGCATAAGTGTCAGCCACCAAACATGTCTGCACAGGTACACAGTACTTGGTCCATAGGAATGTGCACTTCTAAGCAGGGAGGGATGGGGGCAGGCTCCTTGTGGGAGGAGCTCCAGCTGTTTGAGATTCCCCCCTCTCCCTGAAAAAAAGGAAAAAGGGCAAGGGAAGAGGAAGAATAAAAAGAGGAAAGGAAACAAGGAAAGAAAGTAGGTTGGGGAGATGGAAAAACTAAACACAAAGATTAAATTAAAAAAAAAAAAAAAGCAGCACAGTACAATCATTAGGGGGAGTTTGATTGGGTAGGTGGAGGTGGGGAGGGCTACACCTCTGGTAATCAGGAGTTTGTGTTAGGTAAGGGGGGAGGACACACCTCACTGGTTGCCAGATGTGGGTGCTGGTGCAAGTGAAGCTGGTTATATGTTTCTTGCTCTGATTGGAATACAGTTTTTTTTTTTTTTTGTTGTTGTTGTTCACTGTCTTCATTCAGCCTCTTTCTCTCATCAGTTTTTGATCTAATTTTTTATCCTTTCCCTTGAAGATAGGGGATCCAAGATTGTCACCCACAGCTGTTTCCCTTATTTTTTCAAGTATTTGTTATATAGCATCTAGATAGTGTATCTGCCTAGTCCACCATCTTGGATCCTCATTGGAATGCAAAAGAATACATGAAAATCAATAATAAATAAGGAATTGATTAATAATGACCAAAGTGGAAATCAACAAACTAGACAACAGAATTAAAAAAAATAAAAAATAAGAGAGAGAGAGAAACAGCATCTTCTTTGAGATAGTATGGTCTAACTGCAACCCCCCAAAATGGCTCTTAGATTCAATTTTGTTTAGCCACACTCATAGGAACTACAAGCAATTTTCCCTCTCTCTCTCTGTCATGTACTGTCATGTATACCTCTGCTCTACCCTGTCAGGTATTAACCACATTCCCTGTAAGATATTAACTTGTCTTTACAGTAGTTTTAGGCAATAAAGCTTGCTAATCCGCAGCATTTTATCAGAGCTTACCAGGTGGTGTCCTAGGGCACTCACTGCTCATAGCCCTCTCCCGATGGGCCCCAGCACTACCAAGTCTGAACCCAGTCATGTAGCCATCTATTCCTGGTCACCTAGCCCCCATCGCCAATTCCCAAAACTCAATATAAATATCCATGAAAAATGGGAGGGGTTAGCTGTGATCTTGGATCCATTTCAGCCTGCTGCTGCTGGACACTGAATGTGCTAGCAAGGTTTGTAAGCCCGCTTTCTTTTAACTTTTAAATCCTTTCTCTCCTCATTTCTTTTAGTTTCCATTCTGAATCAACGTTCAAGTCACTGCGTATGTCTCCGGGGAAGTTTTTTCGAGTCTCCTTCTCTACACAGGAGGAAGTTTTAACCTCCTTGGGAAATTCCCACGACAGAGATCAATGTTGTTGCTGTTGTTATTATGTGCCCTCCAATCTGACCGGACTCACAGCGACCCCTCCTTGGGTTTCTGTGGCGATATCACTACGGAAGTAGATTGCCCCATCTTCCTTCCCAAGAGTGGCCGGTGGGTTTGAACCGCCAGCCTTCTGGTTAGCAGTCAAGTGCCTTAGGCACTACGCTACCAGAGCAATAATTTTTTTTTTTTTTTTAATTTTAGCCAGAGTGACCAGGAACAAATATATATATAGAGAAAGAGAAAGTGAAATGGCACGTGTCATCAATTCTAGTATTGAGAGAAATTACATCAGTACAGTTCTCAAAGGTATTAAAAAAAAAAAAAAAAAGGGTGTATTATGAATTTTTTCTTGTTAATAAATTTGAGAACTTAGATGGCATTCACAAATTTCTTGAAAGGCAGACTATCACAGCTCTTTCAAGAAGAAATAGATAACTTTAGCAGACACATCTATTTATAAAATCCAATTTATACATTAATATATTTACATGAAGAAAACTCCAGGCCCAGATGGCTTTCCTGCTGAATTCTACCAAATACTTGAGGAAAAAATGGTACTAGTTCTGCACAGAATCCTCTCAAAATTTGAAGAGTAGCAAATACATCCTAATTCCTCCCATGGAGCCAATGCTTCTCTGACACCAGAACCAAAGACACTGCACAATAATAAATCTAAAAATCAATATTTCTGATGAAAATAGGTCTAGAAATTATAGAAGATTAAATTCAATAATCTATAAAACAAATATTACATGGTGACCAAGAAGGGTTTATCCCAAGTGTGCCTGTGAATTTATATTAAAACATCACTTAATATAATTGATCACATTAATAAATTGAAAAGGTAAAATCATATAGAAATCTCAATAGATATAACAAAAAAAAGAACTTTGAAAAATTTCCACATCCATTTTTTTATAAAAACTGTAAGAAAATACACTAGAAATAAAAGTGATCTTCCTCAGTCTGTACAGAAGCTATACCAAAAACCAAACCCACTGCCGTTGAGTCGGATCTGACTCATAACGACCCCTCTTTGGATTTCTGAGGCAGTATCACTACGGAAGTAGATTGCCCAACCTTCCTTCCAAGGAGTGCCTGGTCTGTTTGACCACAAGCCTTCTGGTTAACAGTCAAATGGCTATAATCTATGTAAAAGATTCAGTGGAATCTAAGAAAAAAAGCCACAAGAAATAATCTGAGTTTAGAAAATTTCAGATGCATGATCAAGACAAAAAATAATTTTTGTTTCTGTATATTAACCCCAAATCCAAAAATGAAGTTAAATAAACAATATCATGAAAAATATAAGAAATTATTAAAATATTAAAAAATTAAAAATTACAGATAAATCTGTAAAAATGTGAAAGACCTGTGTACTCAGTCTATGTAACTTTCCTGAGAGAATTTTTTTCTTAATAAAAGGCACACAAACATAAATTAATGTAGAGATCACAATTATTAAGATAGCAAGTGTTCTCAAATTAAGTTAATTTAACAACAACAATCCCAGTAGGTTTTTTTTTTCTTTGTTAGAAATTGACAAGCTAATTGTAAAACGTATGGTTTTGGTAGGTGCCATTGAATCAGTTCCAGCTCATAATGACACCATCCATCTATAAGACAATGAAACGTCATTGCCATCCTCACAATAGTAACTTGAAAGTCTTCTTTTTCACTAAAGATATAATCTTGGCATTCTCACTTCTAAGCAGTATTCGGGTTGTACTTCTTCCAAGACAGATTTGTTTGCTTTTCTTAAAGTCTGCGGTATATTCGATATTCCTATCAACACCATAATTCAAATGTGTCAATTTTTCATTGGTCTTCCTTTTTTATTGTCCAGCTTTAGCATGCATATAAGGCAATTGAAAATACTATAGCTTTGTCAGGCACATCTTAGTTATAAAAGACGTCTTCACCTTAATATATATATACTGTTTAGATATCTTTTGCAGGAGATTTGCTCAATGCAATGTCCTTTGATTTCTTGACTGATCCTTCCATAGGCATTGATTGTGGATCTAAGTAAAATGAAATTCTCGACAACTTCACTTTTTTCTGCATCTCTCATGATGTTCTTTATTGGTTCAATTGTGAATATTTTTGTTTTCTTTATGTTGAGGTGTAATACATATTGAAGGCTGTAGTCTTGTATCTTCATCAGTAAAGCTTCAAGTCATCTTCACTTTCAGCAAACAAGGATGTATCATCTGCATAGTAAAGGTTTTTAATGGGTCTACCTCCAGTCCTGATTCTGCATTCTTCTTCATACAGTCCAGCTTCTCAGATTATTTTGTCAACATACAGACTGAATATATAAGATGAAAGGATACAACCCTGACACACACTTTTTCCAGTTTTCAACCAAACAGTATCCCTATGTTCTGCACAAACAACTGCCTTTTGGTTTGCATGAGCACAATTACATATTCTGGAATTCCCATTCTTTGGAGTGTTATCCATAATGTGTTATGATTCACACAGTCAAATACCTTTGCATACTCAATAAAACACAAGTAATCATGTATATGGAGATACAAAAGACCTAAAATTGTCAAAAAATTTTGAGGGAGACAAAAAAAGTTGAAACATTAAGACTTCCTGATATGAAGACTAATTATAAAGTTACAGTTATCAAGGTAATATGATATTAATGATGTAAGATAGAAAATAGATCAATGGGAAAAAAAAAAAAAAGAACGTATACATACTTCCCAAAGTTGCAAAGCTGATTCCATGGCAACTAGTTTTTATCTTTTCAATAACTGGTACTAGTGAAATTGGACATCTACATGAAAAGGAAAAGAAACAAACAAAAATATTCATGTCCTTCAACCATACTTCATACTGAAATAAAAATTAACTCAAAATGGACCATAATCTTAAATGTAAAACTTATTTTTAGGATAAAACATAAAAATAAGATCTCCTTGAATTTGAATAAAGCAAAGATTTGTTAGATATAATAGCAAAAACATGATAATGGAAGATCAAAGAAAAATTGGCACATTTGAATTGTGGTGTTGGTGAAGAATAGTGAATATATTGTGGGCTGTCCAAAGAATGAATAAATCAGTTTTGGAACCCTATGGAGCGTAATTCTATTCTATTTCTCTGAATGAATTCAAAAGCAACTTGTTTTATTTGGTTTTATGGTAGGTATACAAGAAAGTTCCTAAGTCTTGTTCTGCTAATATTGTATTGTTTCTTTTACATTTTAATTTTTTTTTAAATTTTATTAAGCTTGGCTATTTTTAATCAACTAATGTATATTTTCTTTGAAAATTTTTAATTAATGTCCTTAATGAATTTATCCTACACTAAAGAATTAAACTTTGTTTCTAGTGGGAAGTTATTCTAGAATAGGTCATCTCAATTCATTCATGAATTAAGATTATACAAACTGCTTCAGTCCTGTCATGGCTGTTTAGTTTTGTCTCACCCTTTTACCTTGAGGATAACGCTTCTAATGACAAAAACTTAAAGTGTTTGCATTTTTCCCCCTCTACTTTCATTTCCTCTCACCTTCTTTTATAGTTAGAAATTTCTCTTTATTAATGTGTTCTATTTCTCTTTTCACCCTCTCCACTCTTGTCCTTTCCACTCCCTCTACTTGTCTTTCTCCCCTGTCCAGAGCTCTCAATTTATCCTCTTTTAATCTCTTACTAATATTTTCACTTAGGAGAGGTTTTGATAAACTCATCCTCCTGAGCTGCAAATACTGATCACACACTGTCCTCTGAAGCACATTATTCAAAGTAACTGAGCCTATTTTAATCTATTTTGTATATGAATTTACTATGGATCTGGGAGATATAAGCATGCTTAAAATTTTTTCTCAAATGTGAACTTTTTCTGAAATATCTTTTGTTATTTTATTGTATCAGAAAAGCTTTCTGAAATCCTTCCTCAAGTTATAGGAATTCATTTTAGGAAAATGAGATGCAATGAAGCGTGATGTAGTAATATGTGCACATGTATAAGCTACTATCTCCCAAAAACCAAAACCAAAACAAAAACTCACTGCCAACGAGTCGGATCCTACTTAAAGCAACCCCTCCTTGGGTTTCTGAGGCGGTATCACTACAGAAGTAGATTGTCCAACCTTCCTTCTGAGGAGTGGCTGGTGGGTTTGAACTGCCAGCCTTCTGGTTAGCAGTCAAATGCCTTGGGCACTAGGCCACCAGCGCTCCTTAATATCTCCCAGGATAATGAAATGATTTTTCCATGATAAGTTTTGTGTACAATTACTTCCCACTTCTCTATAGCTCTGGTGCTAATCAAAAGTATTTCATAGCCAAAACCACTGGGAAAATACTAGCAGAAGGGAACTAATAGAGAAGGTGGGAGATAATTATTTGTGATGCTAAGCAGGTAATCTACTTCAATACTGTGTTCTTCAACTTTTTTTTTTTTTTTTTTTTTGCTTTGGGAAAGGAAAAATAATAAGCACTGATAAAATAAATGCAATTCATGGATAATAATATTAAGGTGAGATGTCTTCTACTTTGCATTTTTTTAAATACACAAATAAAGAATAAATAGGGAAAACATCAGATTGATGTATAAATTCTAGGTATCCATAGAAGGAGGAATGAGTGCCCTTAATCTTGAAAAATAGGTATGAATTTACTAGATGAAAATGAGTGGTGGTAAACTGCATTCCTGAAAGAGATATAAATATGAGCAAAGACTTGAAAGTTGAAGAATACTGAGTATAGAAAGATACTATTATAAATTTGACATAACTGGAGAAGAGTAATATAGAAGGAATGATAGGAAAGAAATATTGGCTGGCCACATTGCATTAGTGAATCTGTCTATGAATGATGAAAATAGACTTTTCACCAATGTATTCACTATGAGGAGCCACTGAAACTTTTTGAACAAACAAATGGATATTAAAAGATACCTGACACACTAGGCTGTTTGAAGTGGAGAGTGAAGGCAAGATAAGCAATTAAGGAGTCTCAATTCCTTTCCTGTGTTGCAAGTCACATACAATTGAAAGCTTCCTTCTAAGAATTATTTCATTACCAGTGTTACCTTTGGAATGTGATGCATATGAAACCATATATATGTATAAATTTTAAAAAGCAGATAGCTGATAGCTTTCAATGAGAGTCCTAGGTGGTCCAAATGGTTAAGCAGAGAGGTTGGTGGTCCAAACACCCTCAAAAGTGCCTACTAAGACAGACCTGGTGATTTGCTTCTGAAAAGTCACAGCCTTGAAAACCCTATGGAACAATTCTACTCTACACATGTGAAGTCATCATGATTCAGAATCGACTTGATGGCAACTAACAACAACAACATAGCTGTCGTTAAAGTTACAGTGAAGGTCATGACCCTCGACAAAATCTCTTACAAAAATAACAGAGAATATACTTTTTAAAGAAGTCAATATTATGTTAGACCTTGATAGAGTTTACCAAGAAAATACTAATTGTACCAGATATCAGATGTAGAAAACTTTTTCTAGATAGATTGTGTGTTTTATTTGGGACTGCTAGGAAACAGATGAAGGAGATTTATTGGGGAATAATGCCTGCAAAAGATAAAAGAGGAGAGGAAGCAGAATTGAGCAGGATTGATGTAGCTTCTGATGAAATTCTAAAATGTCTTGGTCAACCTAATTGTGGGCCAAAGAAAAGAGGTTGCCCACTAGAGAGAAAGGGTCAGAAATATTATTAGCCCAGCATTTGACTCATTGTGTGGGAGCTGTCCCACAAAGGCAAAGCTATGGTCTATAAGCTGTGGTTTATACTAAAGGCACTAACATTTAGAAGCTAGTTGTTAAGTGCTGTCAAGTCGTTTCCGACTCATAGCGACCCCATGCACAGCAGAACGAAACACTGCCCGATCCCGCGCCAGCCCCACAATCCCTGCTAT
>NW_006922108.1:706124-714719 GCF_000298275.1 Orycteropus afer afer | reverse complement strand
TCTTTATGTTGAAATGTAATCCATACTGCAGACTGTATTCTTCAACCTTCATCAGTAGGTGCCTTAAGTCATCCTCACTTTCAGCAAGCATAGAAGCTAGTAGCTCACTTCTTTTCTTGCAACTGAATACTAAGTTCTTTCTTGAAGGTAGAGGCAAGCAGCCCATGTTCATGGCTGAAGCAGTTGACACTGTGTGTATGTGTTCAATTCTGTTTACTCTTAAGAAATATAAGATAATGTTCACTTTAGCCATTCAGTTTTGATAACGCTCATAGGAGAAATATAACTTTTTAGCATGTAAAACAAAGCCCTTCTTAACTCATTTGAATGTAAAAATTGATTTCATGGGGACTTAGTTCTGAGGAATAGCATGAAAGTTGTGGTCTAGACCAAAGCTTCAATTTATGGATAGTGGTGGATTATAACACATGAATACACTGTCAGCTTTAAATTTCTTCAACTGCTTATTTATAACCTTGCAAAGGATTAAATGCCCACATGTTGAGCAAAAAATAGTGTTTTCAGAGCAAAGATTTTATGTGAGCTATGAATCATATCACTGATGTAGGTGAGCTTATACTTGAATTAGGAGGAAATATAGAAACATGGGATGATCCATAGAAAGTGACATCAGAATGAAAGAATATAACAAAGGGTGGTGGAATTCAGATGAGAGGCATTTTGGTGAGGGCTAAAACTGACCATATATATTCATGCTGTTTACTTTGTTCAGTGAACACTTGTTTCCTCACACTGGGTAGTATATTAGATTCTCTTAACTGGGGCCAAAATTAGATCATCCAGAACATTTATCATTAACTTTATTATTTAGAACAAAAATGATAAATGAATACATGCTAGCCATATTAATATTTGATTGCAGGCTCTTAAAATTTTGATATCCCACCACTGACTATATGTCTAAATTCATTAAGCACTTGTGTATTTTCCTTTTCTCTTTATCTCACATAATCAGTTGCATCTATTGGAGGCTCAATGAAGGTGATATTAACAAAATAGTTGAGCTGATCTGTTTATAGTTCCAGAAGCATGCTATTTAAGCAACCACACCCATGACTGCTTGTTTCCTAATTCTAAGCTGAGTCCGTCAGCTTTTGGAGCATTGGACACTGTGCAGAGATTCTATACTACTTTATAAGAAAAAGGTATTATGTAGCAATTGTTGTTGTTGTTATTTGCCCCCGAGTCACCCCGACTCATAGCGACCCCTCCTTGGGTTTCCGAGGCAGTTATCACTACCGAACTAAGATATAGGTAAATTCAACAAACAAACAAACAAACCAAAAAACTCACTGCCATCGAGTCGATTATAACTCACAGTGATCCTATAGGACAGAATAGAACTGACACATTGTGTTTCCAAGATTGTAAATCTTTATGGAAGCAGACTGACTCATCTTTCTCCTGAAGACCAACTGATGGGTTCTAATCATCCATATTTTGGTGAACAGCTGAATTCTTTGACCTCTGTATCACCAGAACTCCTGGTTATAGATAAGGTGATAAAAATATTCTAGATTGCTTGTTTGTTGTTGTTGTTGTTGTTGTTATTTGCCATCCAGTCAGCCCCGACTCATAGCGACCCCTCCTTGGGTTTCCGAGGCAGTATCACTATGGAAGTAGGATTGCCCAACCTTCCTTCCGAGGAGTGGCTGGTGGGTTTGAACCGCCAGCCTTCTGGTTAGCAGTCAAGTGCCTTAGGCACTATGCTGCTTGTTTAGTCCCACTTTATGCCTACTGTCCCAGAGTAATAATGAACGGCTTCTTTCACTCTCAAAAGTTTCCTGATCACTTTAGTTATAGAGCAAATCTCATTTTTCTTTGTCTTTGTTAAACTACTTGCTTTTACAAAGGGAGGAGCATATTCTATTACATGTTTAAAAATACATTAGATCCCCAAAATCTGAGGCTAATTATATTTTGCTCATTTTCTACTTATTGTTATTACTCAAAGCCTTTATACCTGGCAGGTACTCAAGAAAATGAACTGGGCTGAAGAATAAAATAAAGCCAATGAGAATAAACTTAAAGGAGTAAAATGTGTTTCTGACAAAGCATTAAAAGTACCAGTAACAATCAGCTGAAGAGTAACTGAGATCTACTGAAACAAGACACAGTTAATTTGATATGGCTTTACATTCATAATGTTTCCAATGTTTTTCCTGATCTTTTCCCTTGTTTCTGAGATTCCATCTTAATCTCTAATAAACATTCCTTTAGAAAGCCTTTTATCTTCTCCAAATGCTTACATAAATGTCTAGTCTTACTCTATTTATTATAATATCTATTAATCATCACAATTAATGCCATTAATATGTTTACTTACTTATTTTTGTATACTGGAATATAGAATATTGTAATGATTACTATTAGGATTTATTACTTGTAGTTTCAGATTTGGAGGTTTCATGTACTTTAAGTTGTAAGTAGCAAGTAGAGTAGCTTTCTTCATCAATTTTTCAGCATCATACTCAAATGAACATAAAGAACTATAATCACTAAGAAGAATAAGAGAAATTGGCCTTCCCAAATTAAGCAGAATGTTCTTAAATACATCTACAATTGTTACTTCACTTGTACACTAGTAAAGCAACATTAATATAGTAATGCATTTTTAACTGGGGCATGTAAAGAAAATAAAATAAAATTTAAAATGTGTAAAAGTGTAACAAGATATATAGATCATCAGCTGCATATACTGAACAATATAGAGGTAAGGATAGCAGATGAATAAATCATATTTGTGGATGTGATATAAGCTAAATTAGAGGAGTAATTTGCAAGTAGTTATTTGCTTTTCTAATTCTCTAATGTCTTTACTTAGTTCAACGTTTTTTCCCAGCAAGTACCACTGATTCAGGATCTCCCTAAAAGTGATTGACTCCAAACAATTTGTACCACATTTCAGAATCCTTTAGTAGGAAGGACAGTCAAAAACAAGAGTACAATAGCTGTACAAAATTATGTAGAAAAAAATATCTTCTTTCTTCTAAAGAAAGAAAGGAAGTTTTTGGGGCTCTCTGTCGATAAGTATGGTTGCCCTGAATTGCTGCATCTATCTAATGGTGCTATGAATTCTGGAAGATTTTGAATGTAGAGTAGCAATGGGACAATTATGAAAACACACTTCTTCAATCCTGAGTTTAATATTTTTGTAATTGAAATGATTTGTCAGTTTGCATCCTCTAAGAAGTACAAAAACAAAACAAAAAAAACAAACTCACTGCCTTCGAGTCAGATCCCACTCACAGCAAGCCCTCCTTAGATTTCTGAGGTG
The DNA here is from genome assembly GCF_000298275.1 of Orycteropus afer afer. Lineage (NCBI taxonomy): Eukaryota > Metazoa > Chordata > Mammalia > Tubulidentata > Orycteropodidae > Orycteropus > Orycteropus afer. The sequence continues at coordinate 711,421 of NW_006922108.1, read as the reverse complement.
GTATCACTAAAGAAGTAGATTGCTCAATCTTCCTTCTAGGAGCGGCTGGTGTATAAGCCAAGGCAAAAGAATATATGCAAGAAATTTATTGTAGGGAAACAGCTCTGAAGGGTAACAGGAGAAGGAACAGGCACAAGTGAGGAGTGTTTTCAGATACAATGTAGTCTGAGGTTGGACAAGAAGAGAGAGAGGTGAGGGAGAGGATGGTTTAAGGAGACAAAGTTTTGGTCGGGCATATGGGGAGACAGTAGACTAACGCTTGTCATCAGAAAGTCCTCTATTTGGAAGTTCTAGTCATTTTGCAGTATTTAATCATTGTCTGGGAGCAGGTTGAGTCACGATAGCTTTATCTCAAGTTTTCTGTTAGGTCCTTACGTTGTGGCAACTGTAAACTGTAAACTAACAATCCTCTTGCAGCGGGTTCCCTGGCAGGGAGTTAAGTGGCCCACAATCTTGGCTGCCCAATTAAGTGTACAGTGGCCATGAAGTTTACTGCAGCTCATGGTGAACCCATGTGTACCCAAATCGAACCATGCACCATACGGTTTTCATTGGCTGATTTTTCAGCAGTAGACTGCCAGGACTTTCTTTGGAAGTTCCTCTGGGTTGACTGATACTGTCACTTTAGGCTAATAGCTGAGTGTGTTAACTGTTTGTACCACCCAATGACTCCACCATCATACTTTTTTCAGCTCTGGGTCTTGGGAAAAATTCCAAGAAAATTCTGATGCAGATATCCTTAACTCCTTCTCCCTCCACATAATTAGCTTGCAGTCAGAGGGCAAAGAACTGAAAGAAAGCTTGGTCCCAGATTCAAAAGTATTCTCAAGCTATTGAAAATTAAGAAATATTATTGATACATTTTGCATGATCCTAAAGTAATAAAAATTCTCCTTTGTGAGCCTTGCAAAATCTTAGCCTCCAACTATTCCTTCCCACCTCTTTTACTTCATCTTAGTTGTTCAAATGCTGCTAACATGTGATTCCACACATCTTGCCCCTTTTCTTCTGAAATGCCTCCTAGCATCTGAGGATTCAAACAGTTAACAATTTTCATAACAAAGCTGAACTTTGACTGATCTTCCTTAATTTACTCTAAGGCACTTGACAGGTGCTGGAGGTTCAAACACACCACCCACTCCTCAGTAGGAAGGTTGGGCAATCTACTTCCATAGTGATACTGCCTCAGAAACCCAAGGAGGGGTCGTTATGAGTCGGGTCTGACTTGACAGCATATAACAACAACACAACATAAAATCTTTTGGTTTCTTACTCTCCCCACATGTGTATCTTAAAGACGTCCTCTCATTATGATGTTTGAATAAAGGCTTTAAATAATGGTTGGTTATATTTTGTTTGTTTGTTTGTTTCCACAATTTATTGTGCAGTATTATCCCTCTTTCTATGTATGATTATGTGTTCACTCATTCTTTTTTGTGCCTGATTCCAAAATTATTCTTTCATTCTATGACTGTATTGCTAGAGGAAAGGAGTGCTTTCTTGAAACCTCTTCAGGATTTTGCTGTTTAATGGTTTAGTCTTTCCAGTGTGAGGTATAGTTCCACTTTATAGAGTGTCACAAATTGCATAAATGATCAGTTTGGATTTGTTTATGATTGTAGAAGACTGAATAGTACATGCTGAAGAGCTTCTCATTCTTCAAGCTGACTTATAAACAGAGCTTAGAAATCACCTACTGATTTCACAGGTAGATGAGTAATGGGGAAAATATTTGCTGGTTTCTCCTGTAGCTTTCTTAAGCATTTACAATTTACTGTGTGTGTGTGTGTGTGTACACACACACACATCTATATATGTATATGTATATGTATATGTATATATGTGTATGTGTGTGTGTGTGTGTGTGTATATATATATATATATATATATATATATATATATATGTTTTCTGGTAGCATAGTGCCTAAGGCACCTGACTGCTAACCAGAAAGCTGGTAGTTCAAACCCACTAGCCACTCCTCGGAAGAAAGACTGGGCAATTTACTTCCATAGTGATACTGCTTCGGCAACCCAAGGAGGAATCTCTGTGAGTCAGGGCTGACTCGATGGCACATAACAACAACAACAACATGTATATGTCTGTATATATGTATATATATGTTTTGTATAATAAAATAAAATAAAAATAATATAATAGCATAGTTAGTAGATAATGGTATCTTATTGTTGTTAGGTGTCGTAGAGTCAGCTCCAACTCAGAGCAACCCTGTCCATGTACAAAAGAACAAAACACTACCTGGTCCTGCACCATCCTCACAATCCTTGCTATGCTTCAGCTGCCCATCACTGCAGCCACTGTATAAATCCATCTCGCTCAGTTTTCCCCTTTTCTGCTGACCCTCTACTTTACCAGTCATGATTTCTTTTTCTGACAACAATGACCAAGTACGTGAAATGAAATTTGACCATTCTCACTTCTAAGATCATTTCAGCTGTACTTTTTCCATGGCAGATTTGTTCATTCTTCTGGTTTTCCATGGCATTTTCAGTATTCTTAATAACCATAAAAATTCCAGTTCATCAGTTCTTCTTTGGTCTTCCTTATTCATTGCCCAGCTTTCGTACGCATATGAAGTGATTGAAAATACAGTGGCTTGGGTCAGGGGCACTTTAGTCTTCAAAGTGTTGTCTTTGCTTTTTAACTCTTTAAAGAGCTCTTTTGCAGCATATTTGCCTGATGCAATACATCATCTGATTTCTGGATTGCTACTCCAATGGGCATTGATTGTAGGTCAGATAAAATGAAATCCTTGACATCTTCAATCTTTTCTCCCTTTATCATGATGTTGCTTATTGGTCCAGTTGTGAGGATTTGTATTTTCTTTATATTGAGGTATAATCCTGACTGAAATCTATAGCCTTTGATCTTCATCAGTAAGTGCTTCAGGCCATCTTTACTTTCAGCAAGCAAAGTTGTGTCATCTGCATATCACAGGTTGTTAATGAGTCTTTCTCCAATTCTGATTCCAAGTTCTTCATATAGTCCAGCTTCTCAGATTATTTGCTCAGCATACATATTGAATAAGTATAGCAAAAATATACAACCCTGATGCACACCTGTTTTGATATTAAACCATGCAGTATCCCCGTGTTCTGTTCAAATGACTGCCCCTTGGTAGGAGATGATAGAATAACTCATAGCATTTTCTCTCATACAATTAATCTGTATGTTCCTATTTCCCAATAGTCTTTTGATGAAGGGTATCTAAAACCAATAGTGTTCCATTGTACTTACTGGTTATAAATAAATGTTCCAACAGCAATGGAGTTGCTTCTAACTCATGGGGACCCGTACTGGTTTTCCAACGCTGTAAATCTTTACATAAGTAGATTGCCTTATCTTCCTCCCCTGGAGTAGCTTGAAGTTTTGAACTATTGACTTTCTGGTAGGAAGCCAAATACCACTATGCCACCAGAACTCCTTATAAGTAAGTGTATGTATAGAAAGATTACACTTGGTATTTTAGATTGTTATGGCCACTGAATCAGATAATAGCCTGGAGGTAAAACCCCTGGGATTTTGCATTAGCTTCATTAATAGTTCCTGATTTTGCATATTTTATCATAGCACAGAGCTTGGACTAGTTACAAAATTCCATTTAACAATTGGAACACAAGGTACCTGGGGAAGGATTTTAGAAATTGGAAAGGGACTGGCACACTCAGTTCAGGGATGTAGGTTTGGGAAAGGAACTAGGCAGATTATTGGATGAGGAGTTTAGAAAGTAGATCAAAATGAAACAGAACTCCAGTTACATGAGCTAGAAACTGATGGAGAGAGATTCAGGTTCAGAAATTGGCTCAGAGATGCCAATGAAGGAGCCTTGAATTTTGCAAGGAATATTGTTTATCACAAGTTGTAAGTAGAGCAAACTGTACTATTAAAAAAAGAAAAAAAAATAGATGAAGAAACCACTGTGACTTTACACTCTTGGATATATATAGTAAATACCCAATATTCAACTCTTAGGTGGCAGACAGTGCTAAGAAATCTATGTACATAATTTCCTTCATTTTCACTTTATTACTATCATATTCATTGTTCTCTAGTAAAACAGAACCAGAACCAGTTATATCTGTCTATCTATCAGTCTATCTATCTATCTGTCATCTATTGAGTTCTTTAAATGGATTGGCTCATGAAATTGTAGGGGCTGGGTAGACCAAAATCTGTAGGTGAGATGGCAGGCTGGAGACTTCCCTTGGCTTATATCCCAAGATCCATAGGTCAGGTGACCTAGAAGAGTGTAGAGTCAAGAGAGAGAGCAAGTCTTGCCAAAATAGCTATTTGCAGTATGAAGCGGAGCACACCCCAAGTAACTTCCTTTTTAATGTGTTGATTGATTACAGTACATTCTATTATAATAGGGAACAAAATTACATTACACTTTAGATTACACTATGGAATAGTAACTAATCTAGTGTTTGGCAAAACCACTGGGAATAATAGCCTATCCAGGTGGACACATAAAGTTATCATCACATGCACTATCAATGCAGTTTTATAGAATAGGTGCTCTGGTGTCTGATCTTTCAGGACAACCTTTCTAGAGCCAGACTGCATTTAATTTCTGGCTCTCATTTCTTAGCTGAGAATCTGGAGCTAGATAATTAACTTTTCACTGGACTGTTGCAAAGATCAGATCAGCTAATTTATGTAAAGTGTCTGGGATAGTATTATTGAGTTCACAATAATGGAGAATCATAAATCTAGGGGTATGACATCCACGTCTGTATATTTAACGTGACAAAATTGTTAATTTTATAATTCTAGTTACCCCTGATCATGCTGTGTCATTTTAACCTGTGTCCTGTGCTTTTCTCACTGTGGGACGTGTTAGAGAAATCTCAAGAATTACCTCACCTAAAGACTACACAGGTTCATTGTGCTAACTGTATTCAGTATGTGGAGTTTGGATGTCTGAACTTCAAAGAAAGGCTAAATGAGGGAAGGTGGGGGTAATACCTATGGAATCCAGAAGTGTTAAACAATGTTTGACAGAATCTGTTTCATTATCAGTATTAACCTTGTTGTTGTTATTGTTGTTAAGTGCCGTCGAGTCGTTTCTGACTCATAGCGACCCCAGGCACAGCAGAACAAAACACTGCCTGATCCCATGCCAGCCCCACAATCCCTGCGATACTTGAGCCCATCATCACAACCACCGTGTCAACCCATCTTGTTGAAGCCTCCCCTCTTTTGTCGACCCTCCACCCTACAAAGCATGACATCCTTCTCCAGGGAATGGTCCCTTCTGACAACATGACCAAAATAG
>NW_006922108.1:703194-703773 GCF_000298275.1 Orycteropus afer afer | reverse complement strand
CATAAGGTTTTCCCTGGCCAATTCTTTGAGAAGTGGAAGGCCTCTTCCTTCTTCCTAGTCTGTCTCAGTCTATAAGCTGGGCTGTTACCTGTGCATCAGGTGCATCTCTCTGGGTTTTAACACTGGAGGCTCAGCCTCAAAACTCACGTCTACATGTCACCACAGTAGGACAAATCTACCCCTGTGTAATCCTTGGTCCTGATCTCTCTACCTGTTCTCTGATTCAGTGTAATTAGTTGTACCAAAGAGCTGTGTATAAAAGGTGTATTGATGACCATTAAAAACTCTGGTGTGATAACCCAATTTTTGCATGAGATAGTCATTAATTAATTATTTATTAAAATCACATAGAAATACATAGAGAAGAAATAACTTTAACTGTTTTCAGCAGCCATATATATAACAAAATTAGAAGTGGTCATATATAAGAAAAAGTAAGAAGTCAATATTTTCAGAATGATTTTGAGAACCTACATCTTTTCTAAATGGATAAACTGTAACATGGCTCCAGCCAAATCTTCTGCATGATAATGGAAGAATGTTATTTATATATTCAAACTAATTCAGAGATCTTTATAT
>NW_006922108.1:700577-702429 GCF_000298275.1 Orycteropus afer afer | reverse complement strand
AGTGACACAGTAGAGAACAAAATAAAAGTCCCTGCTCTCATGAAGCCTACATTCTATTAGAGTAAAGCAGAAGAAAGAAAGCAAACAGGCAATATGGTGTGAATTTGTTTGTTTTTCCTGATAAATAAAGTAGAATTTTGGGATATGGAATGCCATGAGTGGGTAAATTGCTATTTCATATACAATGGACAGGAAAAGCTTCAGAGATAAAATTCAATTAAAGCAGACACCTGAAGGAAATAATGGAGTTAGTGATGTAGACTTTTTTGAGTGGAAGAGAGATATAGGGCAAGGAAGAAATGAATATTATGGCTGAATTCCTGTTAAAGGAACAGCCAGGAGACCAGTCAGTGGGAGCCATGGTATCCATTTATGTTGAATATTATAAATAAATTTTTTAAATAGGATTTGCTAGTCCTTTGGCTCACAAAAAGAAATTGGAAAATATTTGGAATCACCAATAGATAGAGATATTGACCTAATGGTGTCAACATTCCACACTTTGACCTTCATTAGACTTCCCATCAAGTTGATGTGAGACTGACTCTGAATTAAAAATTATACAGTCTGTTACTGGCTCATAGGTCACTCTACTCCACTGAATCATTATTCATTATGATGGATAGTTACATTAGGTCACCCACAGCTTATATTCCAGCAAATACAGGTTTCTTCCGCTTTCATATCTATGAAAACCCTTATAGCTGAATGGTATAAAGTGAAAAAGCAACTAGCTCTAATTCATATGGAAAAAAATTTGAGTGTTCCCAGAACAAGACAAAAATACTATCAAGCAACACATAAAACCTAAAATAACATTAACAAATAATGTTCATGGATGCAGTTCAAAACTGTGGTGATTTGAACTGTTGAGCACAGTTCATGGAAAGGAGCTATGCAATGTCATTTTTTGCTGCTTGGGGTGCACACTCCCTCTTTAATATCTCACAGAGAAACAAACCCTAGGCAATAGTTTTGCTTTTTCATTGTTAAAGTGAAAATCCTCTTAGGATTTATTTCAACTAGCCAAAACAGATGTTTAAAAAGTGAAGTGGTGTGAAGCAAATTTGCAAAAAGTGAGGAATGCTTGTACCATGTTTTCATGCTTCAAACCATTGTTATAACACACATAATATAATAATCACAACAACCATATTCTCTATGTAGCAACACTAGGACACATATTCAACTTTAAGCAAGATGTTCAACTGTGTAAGACCCTGCTTAAAGTTGAATGTATAAAACTGATGCAAAAGCGAATGTGTGAAAGTTAAGGTTTTCAGTCTTCTCAAAACCAATCTTTTCTTGTTAGCCTTGTACCATAACATACAAGGCAAAATAACTGGGTGAGAAAACCCAGCCAGTGTCTGTGAACTTGGGAGAAAATTACTTGTTTGTATATATATCTAAGATTTGACTTTGCTTTTCTTAGCACTGCTCTCAGTCAAGCTGAGCTAATCCCCCTGCTCCTAGGAAGATAACCTATTCCTCTTGTTATCCATGGCTTTTGACATAATTGATGGTAGAGCACCAGTTGTTATTCATGTGTAACCACATCTCTGAATTCTAAGACTCTAAGAGTGGAAACTAAACACTCAACTTTAAACCTTATTACAGTTTAGAATGATAAAAACATGGAGTCCCAAAGGTAGAAATCAGACTTCAAGACTATGTAGTCTAAGTCTTTATTTTGATGTTTATGAAGGAAAAGTCCTCACCTAATTTTTCAATGACGATATGTGATTTTTTTTTCTAACATGAATTATGTATAGGCTAAGAATCACTGGTAGTTGGAAAATTTGGCCTTGGTGACAGGAATAATGCTGGAACTTGTATGGTAGAATTTTGCAAG
>NW_006922108.1:697474-698327 GCF_000298275.1 Orycteropus afer afer | reverse complement strand
GCGCGGGATCGGGCAGTGTTTTGTTCTGCTGTGCATGGGGTCGCTATGAGTCGGAAACGACTCGACGACACTTAACAACAACAACAACAAACATACATTTATATAAAGGCTCAAAGAGTTGCATGGGATCGCGATTTTGGGTGGCTGGAATTTATATTTTCCTCCAGAGCTAAAAATATCCCAATAAAACCAATAGTCTTTCTATAAACCTCTCAGAAATGTACTTGGAAGGGAATGACTTAACGCTGGGAGGAAGAAGAATCAGGATACATAAAGTTTAACAGGGGCAATAATGATTTGGTGAATGAGAGAGAAGGGGCAATTTTAAAGTAATCCCTTCAGGGTTTTCACTAGCAAGGTCTTAACACAATACTCTTGTTTTGCTTTCATTATCACTTGCTTCATATTCCTGATTATATACTCAGGCTTTAGTGACTTGGGAAAGCATAGGCCATATGTATAATTGAGATTGAAAGTAAGATGACATCTGTTGCAGTCAGAAATAAGATTGAAGAAAACTTTGTAAGAAAAAAAATGAGAAAATAATTCCAAAATCTTTTCATTCAGTCTATTTGGATGGAAGTAACAGAAACAGCTTGAGCAAAAATTTCTCCCAGAAACTCTTCTGTCAAGCAGAAGTAAATTTAGACCATCAATATTAATGATATGTTCTTTCATTAATTAAACTATCTGTTATTAATTCAGCAAATGAACAACAATGAAGAAGAATAACATGAGAGAATTACACAAATATGAAAAATTTGAAAATTGTTTGCAAGAAAGTTGAAGTGATCTGGTCTCAATATAGCTTGTTATGATGTTATAGAGTTGAAAAAATCAGTATATATACATA
>NW_006922108.1:695454-697364 GCF_000298275.1 Orycteropus afer afer | reverse complement strand
GGTTCAAACCGACCAGCCACTGGGCAATCTACATCTATAAATATTTACAGCCTTGGAAACCCAAAGGGGGGTCACTATGAGTTGAAATCAACTTGATGGCCATCGATTCCAAACCATAATTTCATATATTATGGTTTTCAACTGGGGATAATTTTTCCCTCAAGAAATTTCACAATGTCTGGAGATATTTTTGGTTGTCAAAACACAGGAAACACAACTGGAATCTAATGGGTAGAAGGCAAGGGTTATATTAAACATTAAAGTATACTGGCTAATCTACCACAACAATAATTTATTTGGTCAAAATTATTAATAGTTTGAGGTTGAAAAATCTTTGATAAGATAAAAGTAATATAGAAAAAGGGAATTGAAGCAGAGGCAGAGTAAAGAGAAGTAGATAGAGTGGGAAGAAGAAATGGGACACACTGTGACAACATATTCTTCATGTTCCATGTGCCCATTTCTGAATGTATAAGGGAGATCACCAAGTATGCATATTTCCCTGTGGCAGCATTTCCATGGAAAATGACCTTGTAAAAAATGATTCAATTCTGGTTCCGAGTCCCAAATATAAAACTAAACCAAGTTATTTCTCCTCAAACTGAGTGTGTCTTTCTATAGAGAACACAGGTTGCCAGGAATGAATAAGATCTAACTCAACTTCAGTGCTGTCTCCAGACTTCTTACATCCAATGACTAGTCTGAGATAATGGCATGGAATAACAATCTCACTCCAGAAGGGCTCAGCTGAGACTGATGACAAGGGACAGGCATGGCTAGAGAAGTGGGGGTAGGGAGTCATTTTAGAAGCCTAGGTCTGGTTGCATAGCTCCTAAGGCACTTGAATGCTAACCAGAAGGCTGGTGGTTCAAACCCACCAGGCACTCCTTGGAAGGAAGATTGGGCAATCTATTTCCATAGTGATACCACCTCAGAAACCCAAGGAGGGGTTGCTATGAGTCAGGTCCAACTTGATGGCACATAACAATAACAACAAGCTATCCCTGGAGTACCAGACCATATTTTCTAGACAGGAGAGGGAAATCAGCTATGTCAATATTTTCCAGTGTGAATAGAATTTCTCTTGTAAATATTGGACACTCCTTCAGTAGGGACCACAGGGCCTACTCTTTTGTGAGGTAACTGAGTCCAGTCAAGATTCTTATCAAGAATACTCAGGTTTCCATAAGCATGGTTGCCCATATAATTCTTTTAAATTACACTACTAGACAATATCACACTCACATAATTCAAAGGTGGGTTTGCATCTAAGATTCAAAAAGGACCTTTTTACAAACTTATGCCACTTAGTTCAGGCATGAAGTTGTTGTCATGAATTGCAATTTTCTTGTATAGTCAAGGCCCCATATTTTTGTTAGATGCTATGGAACTGGTCCTAACTCATAGCGACCCAATAGATCAAAAAAATCAAAAAATAACTTTCTTAAAGGGTATCCTAAACCATAATCTTTGGGGAAGCACATTTCTAGGTCTTTCTCCCATGAGCTGTTGGTGGGTTCTAACTACTAACATTTTTTGTTAACAGCCAAGCCCTTAAACATTGTGCCACCGGGGTGTCTTAGACTGTACATAAAGGGATCTTTGATCAGAGTTACCTATCAATACAATTATTTTATTATTCTTCAAGATACATGTCAAAATATTACTGAAGCTGAGAGTTTGAAGGCTTTTTAAAGTTTCCAGAAGACAACAAGATAGCTATATTGAACCTGAAAATAAAAGTTAAATGAATGGACTACAACCTTAATTTCAAGTATTCAAAAAAAAAAAAAAAAAGAGAAAGTAACCCACATTGGGACAAACTTTATATTTTTTCTGAAAGTGGAGGTAGAGGAGTCTGCATTTTTCTGGCTCTCTCCTGTACTTCCTCTGGCATCCAGAGTTCCACC
>NW_006922108.1:682022-695354 GCF_000298275.1 Orycteropus afer afer | reverse complement strand
AGGGAGAACTTTTACTGCTCTAAATTGTATTTACTTCTCTGAATTCCTCAGCCTTGATACTAGGTTCTCTGTGGGAGCTCGATAAATATTCATTGATGGGGATGGTAATGAATACTAGATTTTTTTGGCTCCCTGCTTTCTGACTTTAATCCAGCCATTTCCTTCTCTCTTCCCTGGGGGAACTGGCAATCTGTTTAAAGCATGTTTGCACTTTGGAATCAGGAGGAGAAGCCAGCATAATTATTAGCTCCCTGTGATTCCTGAGCTGTCACTTAATTCTTAGCTCTTGCCATTTTCTCTACTATACACACAGAGCTAAGTTTACATATAAGTGAATTAGGTATCACCTTTGAAGATTTACTTCAGACATGAAAGGATGGACAGGACAGCTCCTTTCTCTTTCAAAATATTGGGCTCCTAAATACAGGAGGGGACACTTGCCTGAAATGATATTATTATAAACCCATCCTCTTTACTCTAAACTGTATTCTCTCTGTACAAAGCTAATTCACATTGTTGTGAGTGTGGTAGAAAATCAGCAAGGACTTAGTTTGAAGACCTTGGTTGTGCTCTCAGCTCTACCAGTAACCTATGTGAATTTCCAGAGTCATTTCACCACTTGGAACTCAATTTATCTATCTGTAAAGCAATGGGTGTGGAAAATAATATGATTTCTAGTTCTTGTTGTTGTTTTTTTTTAAATTTATCTCAGGCAAATTAAAACAAAAGAGTAAGGGATAGAAACTCATGTAGGCAAAAACAAAACATGTGTCAAAGATGTTATTTAACTCATCACTTAAATCAGGGAATGGATAAATAAATGCAAATGGAAGCCAAATTATCTGCCTCCAAACTGAGGTAGTCGATTGAACCTCTACTAAACACAATTTGCAAGTCTCTAGGAGCACTGGTGGCATAGTGCCTAAGGCATCTGACTACTAACCAGAAGGCTGGCTGTTCAAACCTATCAGCCACTCCTCGCAAGGAAGATTGAGCAGATTACTGCTGTCGAGATACTGCCTTGGAAATACCAGGAGGGGTCACTATGAGTTGAATTGACTCGATGACAGTGTATTTGTTTTGGTTTTGTTTAGACAGAAACTATTTTACATTGCTATCAATTATCTGCTCTCGTAATTTTTTTTTCCTACACTGAAAATCGAATTCTAAGTATAGCATGTGATCGGTATAGGGTACTCAAGATTTTTGGCCAGTAATAGGTTTCAAAAGGAGCTCTGTTGGTGTAGTGGTTTAAGCATTCAGCTGCTAGGGAAAAGCTCAGAGATTTGAAGCCAACAGCTACTCCACAGAAGATGAGGCAGTCTGCTTCGATAAAGATTTACAGCTTTGGAAACCCTATGCAGAATTTCTACTCTGTCTATAGGGTTGCTATCACCCAATGGCACTGGGTTTGGGTTTTGGAATATGTCCCATGGATTTCATTCAAGAAAAAAGACACATCAAAGGAGACTGATGAAGAATAAATGCTACAGTCTACAATATGGATTAAACCTCAACATAAAGTGTGCAAAAATGTTATTTTGAAGACTAAAGTGTGCCTAACCCAAGCCATGATATTTTCAATTGCCTCATATGCATGTGAAAGCTAGACAATGAACAACAAAGACAGAAGAAGAGTAGATGCCTTTGAATTATGGTGTTGGCAAAGAATACTGAAAATACCATTGGACTACCAGAAGAACGGGAGCTCTGGTAGCATAGTGCCTGATGCACTTGACTGCTAACCAGGAGGCTGGCAGTTCAAACCCACCAGCCGTTCCTCGGAAGGAAGGTTGGGCAATCTACTTCCGTAGTGATACTGCCTCGGAAACCCAAAGAGGGGTCGCTATGAGTGGGGTCCTACTCAATGGCACATAACAACAACAACAACAACCAGAAGAACAAACAAATCAGTCCTGGAAGAATTGCAGCTGGAATGCTCCTTGGAAGCAAGAATGGACAGATTTTGTCTCATCTACTTTGATCATGTTGTCAGAAGGGACCACTCCCTGGATAGCATATCATGCCTGGTAAAGTGAATGGTCAGTGAAAAAGGGGGAAGATCCTCAACAAAATGGATTAACACAGTGGCTGCAATGATAGGTTCAAGTATAGCAAGTATAGTGAGGATGTTGCATGACTGGGCAGCATTTCATTCTGTTGTCCATAGAGTCACCAATTCGACTGTATGTAACAAAAACAGCAACAACATGAAAGTTAGTCTATTTTTCTGTTTTCCTTCTCATTTCAGGCAGAGTCTTAAGCTACTCAAAAACAACAGGGATGCATTCTATGAGAGACCTTCATTTTATCTTGCATCAGTGATAATCAAAATTCGGATCTCTTACAACTTGTGGATTTCTCCAATACTCCACGTTTGATCAATACATCCATGGCCTTCGCTGTTCCTTAACTATACCTGCTTGACAATTGCCTTTGATGGTATGCTTCTTTCTCTAGCTTTACTGAGGTTTGTCTGTCTGTACATTCTTTTCTTCCTTCTTCTTTGGTTTTGGTATTTCCAACAAAAAGGAAAGTACTTAGAAGTAGATCAAACTAAAGCAGAACTATTCTTTCCATTTATTGGTAATAAAAATTTTAAAGCAAACAGATAAGTTTTTTTTGTTTGTTTGTTTTGTTAAAAATCCTACATTATTTTAGCAACATTGTGGGTGTTGGGGGAAATTGTCTTCTATTGGAAAGCAACCTCATAAATTGATGCTATCTCTGCTTTCAATGATTTTTCTTTCTTTTTTTTTTTTAAATAAAGGGTAAAATTGGCTTTCAGTTTGAAAGTGCTAACATTACATTTTATGTTCAGATGAATGGATACTGCTAACAGTACTTGTTTTGATGAACACAAGGACCTTTGGTTTCAGCCTTTAATTTATTTTTAAGATCTTATTTTTTTTCCCTCTGGAAGTGCAAGGGAGGAATTTTTTTCTTCTAAGGTCATTTCTAATTTAGTTTCCAGATCAGAGTTGGCTGATATACTAATTTTTCATCAGATGAGAAAATATTGGCAACTTAGTTGTGCTTCAAGAAAAATTTTATTGGACTGAAACCCAAAATCATTTAATCTGAGTGGATAACACATTGGCAAATACTCTCCTCTTGGATGTATTTATGTATTTGGTCACAATATAACTTCAATAATTGGTGCCTCACTTGGCATTGAAAATGTCTTTTGTATTAGGGAAAAGTGTCAGGTAAGACTAACTTAAATGTGGACTAATACAAAGTTTAAATTCATGAAAAGTTTGAGAAACAAAATACTTTAAAATCATATTTTAATGCATTTATATTGGTCATCACTAATTCTATTAAGATGGTAGCATATTTCTTACAATTAATAGATTTTAAAATTGTATTAGCTGAATAATGATTTATTTTCAATGTATTCAGAAATACTTTAAAGCAAACTTTCTAACTAAGCAATTTATCCATTTAGAAAAATGTATTTTAACATTATTAATTAGTTAAGTATGTCTGACTTATCTGGATCACCCCAGCCCTAGCCTTTTACACTGTGAGATTGTGTTGACAATGATAACAATAAAATAACAGATAATTACTGACTAATATGTATTTTGATGTTAGTTATCATTGAGTTAGCTCCAACTCATGGTGACCTCACGTACAACAGAATGAAATGTTGGCTTCACAATCATTAGTATGCTCACGCCCATTGTTTTGGGCTTTGTGTGTTTTGAGTGATTTCCAACACAGAAGACATATCTTCCAGAACTTTCTGAAACAATATTCTGTTGTGACGCATAGAGTTTTCCTTGGCTAAGTTTTGGAAGTAGATCACCAGGCCTTTCTTTCTAGTCTGTTGTAGTTTGAAAGCTTTGATTAAAGCCTGCTCAGCATTGGTGACTCCACTGGTATGTGAAATATGGGTGGCATAGCTTCCAGCATCACCACAGCATGTCAGCCACAACATTATGACCAACTGACAAATGAGTGGTAGAATTAACGTGCATTAAGTACTTAAAAAATATCTAAATAAATAAACTGATTGAAGTCATAACAACTATATGAAGTAAATACATTTATTATCCCTGTATTACAAGTCAAGAAATTAAGGCTTAGAAAAGTTAAATAACTTGCCAAGGTCAAATAGCAAACAAATATTTAAGCTGATTTTGAACCCAGGCAAGCTGGCTCTATATTCACTTCTCTTGAATACTGTGCTATTCTGTCTTTCAGTAAATAGCTTGATATTTCTTTATCAGTTGATAGCGTCAAAGCTAAATTTCAAGGAAGGGATTTGGTATTTGTGAAATGTCTACCGTGTCTAAAGTACTCTTCTGGAAAATCTATGTGACTCATTATTTTTTATCCTCACCACAAATATGAGAGAGGTAATATTTTCTTCAATTTTTGGATGAAGAAAATAATTCTGGAAAATCTTAATTAAAAATCCAGGTGGCCAAGTTGGGAAATAGGGGGCTCAGTAGTCACTCTCAGGTCTGTTTTTTCGATTACATAGCATCACTTTTAAATGTTATCTGAAATTTCACTGTTTTTGTTGTTTTTAGGTGCCATTGAGTCAGCTCCAACTCATACTGACGCTATATACAGGTGAATGAAACACTGCCAAGTCGATTCCCACAATCCCCACAATCCCTGCCAAGCTTGAGCCCATCATTGCAGCCCCTGTGTCCATCCATCTTGTTGAGGGTCTTCCCCTTCTTCACTGACCTTATTGTTTACATAGCATGATATCCTTCTCCAGGAAATGGTCCCTTCTGACAACATAAGCAAAGTAGCCAAGGTAAAGTCTGGCCATTCTCACTTCTAAAGGGTGTTGTGGCTGCACTTCTTCCAGGGCAGATTTGTTCATTCTCCTGGTAGTCTGTGGTATTTTCAGAATTCTTTGCCAACACCACAATTCAAAGGCATCAACTCTTAGGTTTTTCTTATTCATTATTAAGCTTTTACATGCATATGAGGTAATCAAAAATATGATGGCTTGAGTCAGGCACACCTGAGTCTTCAAAACGTTATCTTTGCTTCTTCTTCTTCTTCTTTTTTTTTTTTTTTTTATTGTGATTTGGGTGGAAGTTTACATAGCAAACTCATTCTCCATACAGCAGTTCACATACTCTTTGTCTCATGACATTCACTACAAGTTCCCACAATGCAACAGCTCTCTTACCACATCCTCCTCATGCTTACCTCTTCCTTGTGTCTTTCCCTTCCATGCATTCCTGCCCCTGAGTTGTCTCCCTGTGCATTCACAGCCATTCTGTTCTCCCATAATTGATCTCTACAAGGACTGTATATACCTAATGCAAATGTTCAGCTTACATACCTGTCTTTGGTTTGGCTGGAAGTCACAGGTGTGGGGTCAATTCCAGCCCTGAAGGGCAGCTAGGAGCCATAATCTAAGGGGTTCCACCAGGCTCTATCAGACCAGGAAACTTGGTCTCTCTCTTTTTTTTTTTAATATTTTGAGTTTTGTTCCACGTTGTTCTCCCATTCTATCCAGGATCTCCTACATAGGTCCCCCTCCAAGTGGTTGACAGTGGTAGCCAGGCACTATCTAGTTCTTCTGGTCTCATAGTCATGTAGGCTGAGGATTGCATGTTGTACCAGTCCCTTGGACTAGTGGTTTCCACGCATCTTTGGTTTTCTTCATTCTTCTTTACTCTGGATGAGGAGAGACCCATCGTTGCATCTAGATGGCTGCTTGCAAGCTTTTAAAATCCTGGTCATTATTGTCCAAGGTAGGATGTGGAACAATGTTTTTGTGTAGTATATTATGCCAATTGAGCTTGATGTACCCCGCAACCACTGTTCCAAGTCCACAGATTCAACTACTTGCTCCCTCTGGGTAGATGTCTGTGACTAAGAAGTGACTACAAACTTATCCCTTGTCAACTCTACTATACACCTAGAAATTCTTACAGAACATACAAATACACTTGTAGAAACATTGTCTGTAAACCCTATATATGGTCATGGGAACATTCCTCCATGCATAATTATAGCTAATCATTCAGCCTGTCCACCCATCTAGCCACCCATGTTTCAACGTTTGCCATCACTGAGAAGGAAGTACTGTATGGGCAAAAGAGTTCATCTTTGTTGTCTGTATCTCCCATGCACTCTCTATGTTGTTCTCTTCCTCAAAGCCACTGTGTTGATCACTCACATTTGATATATTGCCCTTCCCTTCACCCCCAAAAATACTTGTCTGTAGCTATCAAGCAGTGTTCCCTTCCCTTCTCTCTCACCTCTGCTACAAACAAAGATAATTTCCTTCCATACATAAACCATTCCTTGACTTTTTACAATAATGGACTAACACAGTATTTATCCTTCTGTGATTGACTTATTTCACTCAACATAATGTTCTCCAAGGTCATCCACATTATGTGGGGTTTTGCAGATTCTATGTTTTTCTTTAGGGATGTATAGTATTCAATTGTGTGTACGGACCATAGTTTGGTTATCCATTCTTCTGTTGATGCACACCGAGGTTGTTTGCATCTTTTTTCCTATTGTAAATAATGTTGTGATGAATATGGGTGTGCATATATCTGTTCTTGTCCTGGCTTTCACTTCTTTAGGATATATACTTAGTAACGGCATTGCTGGGTTAAATGGTATTTCTAATTCCGACTTTTTAAGAAATCACCATACTGCTTTCCACACTGGTTGTATCATTTGTCAGTCCCACCAGCAGTGTATGAGAGTCTAATTTGTTATTTTCTGTATTGCTGAACTGTGCTACAAGTGCTGGGGTAAGATGGTCTCTCATTATTCTTTTGTTTTGCATCTCTCTAACAGCTAATGATTGTGAACATTTTTTCATGTGTTTGTTGGCCGCCTGAATATCCTCATTGGTGAACTGTCTATTCATGTCTTCTGCCCATTTTTCAACTAGATTATTTGTCTTTTTGTTGTTGATAGTTTGCAGTTTTCTATAAATTTTAGAGATAAGGCCTTTGTCAGATATGTCATTGTCAAATATTTTTCCCAATCTGTAGGCTCTATTTTGACCCTTGGTGAAGTCTTTGGAAACACATCAAAATTGAATTTTTAGCAGGTCTTATTCACATAATTTATCTTGTTCTGTTTGTGCATTTTGAGTTATGCTTGATAGTCTATTTATGCCATATATTAGGGCCTCTAAATTTTCCCCTAGTTTTTCCTTGAGGAACTTTACAGTTTTAGGTTTCACATTTAAGTCTTTGATCCATCTGGAGTTAGTTTTTGTATATGGTGTGAGGTACAGATCTTGTTTCATTTTTCTGCAAATGGATATCCAGTTTTGCCAGTATCATTTGTTACACAGACAATCTCTTCACCCATTTAATGGATTTCAGCCCTTTATCAAAGATCAGCTGACCATAGGTTGATCTTTCTATTTCTGGGTTCTCAATTCTATTCCATTGGTCTATGTGTCTGCCATTGTACAAATACCAGGCAGTTTTGACTATTGTGGCTATGTAGTAGGTTTTGAGATCGAGTGTGGGACCTCCTGCTTTGTTCTTCTTTTTCAATAGTACTTTAGTTATCCGAGGTCTCTTTCCTTTCCATAAAAAGTTAGTGATTGGTTTTGCCATATCCTTAAAGAATGTGGATGGGATCTGCATTGAGATTGAATTGAATGTCTAGATTACTTTGGGTAGAATTGACATTTTCACAATGTGCAGTCTTCCTATCCGTAAGCATGATATGTTTTTCCATTTATGTAGATCTCTTATGCTTCCTTGAAGTAGTGTTTGTACGGTTTTTTATTTTTTGTACAGGTCTTTTGTGTCCCTAGTAAGTTTTATTCCCAAGTATTTTATTTTATTTTTTGGTAGCTATTGTAAATGGTATTGGTTTCCTTATTTCTTTTTCAGCAATCTCTTTGCTGGTGTAGAGGAATCCAAGTGATTTTTGTATGTTGATTTTGTATTCTCCCACTATGCTAAATATCTCAGTTCCAGTAGGTTTTTTTTTTTTTGGTGAGTCTCTTGTTTTTTTTTAATGTATTGGATCATACCATCAGCAAATACTTTTCTTACCAATTTGTATCCCTTGATTTCACTTTCTTGTCTTATTGCCCTGGCTAGAACTTCCAAACCAATATTGAAGATACTTGGTGATAGAGGGAATCCTTTTCTGGTTCCTGTTTGCAAGGGGAATGCTTTCAGTCTCTCTCCATTGCAAAGAATATTGTCTGTTGGTTTTGCATATATGTCCTTTATTATGTCGGGGAATGTGCTTTCTATTCCTATTTTGCTGAGCGTTTTTATCAAGAATGGTTAGATTTTATTTTATTAAAGGCCTTTCTAGATTGATTGATAGGATCATGTGGTTTTTTCCTTTGTTTTATTTATGTGATGGATAACAATGATTGTTTTTCTAATGTTGAGCCATTCTTTCATACCTGATGTGAACCCCACTTAGTCACAATGTATTATTCTTTTGATATCTTACTGGAGTCTGTTGACTAGGATTTTATTGAAGATTTTTGTTTCTATCTTCATGAGGGATATAGGTCTGTGGTTTTCCTTTTGAGTGATGTCTTTGCCTGGTTTTGGGATCAAGGTTATGCTTGCTTCATAAAATGAATTAAGGAGGATTGCATCCTTTTCTATGTTCTGGAATAGCTTGAGTAAGATTGGTTTCAGTACTTCTACTTCTCTGAATGTTTCATCGAATTCTCCAGTGAAACCAACTGAGCCAGGACTTTATTTTTGTTGGTAATTTTTTATGAGCTGTTCAATTTCTTCTTTTGTTGTGGGTCTGTTCAACTTTTCCACCTCAGTCTGTGTTAGTTTAGGTAAGTAGTGTATTTCTAGAAATCTATCCATTTCTTCTAGATTTTCAAATTTGTCGGTTCTTCATTGTATCCTTTTCTCTTTTTCCTTTTTTGGTTCTGTTGTGATGTCGCCCATTTCATTCCTTATTTGTGTTATTTTCCTTTGTTAATTTGCCAGTGGTTTTTCAATTTTATTAATCATTTCCAAAAAAGAACTTCTAGTCTTGTTGATTTTTTCTATTGTCTTTCTGTTTTCTGTGTCATTGATTTATGCTTGAATATTATTTCCTTTCCGTTGGTGACTGTAAGATTTTCTTGTTCTTTTTTATAATTGTTGGAGATGTTGGTTTAAGGTGTTGATTTTGATGTGTGCCTTTGTTGCTATGAATTGGCCTCTGGTGACTGCTTTTGCTGTGTCCCAAAGATTTTGGTATGTTGTGCTTTCATTCTTGTTTGATTCAAGGAATTTTTAAATTATATTTTGAAATTTTGTTACTGATTCCTTTGTTACATGTAGTTTTCTGTGCTGAGCTCATTTTGTTTATGAAGCATGATATCATTTCCTTAATTGCTGCTACTTTAGTATTTGCTAAATATTCATGCTTGTCCTTTTTTTATTGTGATGTGGAGGTTTATCGTTTTCTTTGAGGTTGCTCTGTGCTTTATAATTTTCTCCCCAAGTTTAGAACAGTCCATTCTATCTTGCAGCTCTCTTGACTTCCTCATCATTTAGAAGTTCTGTAACTGCACTGTTTTTTACCTCTTTTTGGTCAGTTGTAGTCCTCATTTGCTAAGTGATTCTCTGGTTCCCTGTTTACAATATTGTAAGCTTATTTACTTTGGATATGTCCATAGCTGTGTTGGTTACTGGGTTATGTCATCATATGTCTTAACGGTCAGTTGTTGTTTGCTGTTATTGGTTTTCTATTCAAAGGACTCCCTTTAGTATCTAACGAAAGGTTGGCCTGGTTTTAACAAAATCCCTTAATTTCTGCTTATCTGGAAAGGTCCTATTTTCACCATCATATTTGAGGGAAAATTTTGCTGAGTATAATTCTTTGTTGGAAATTTTTCTTTTTCAGGGTTTTGTGTATACCATCCCATTGCCTTCTCGAGTGCATGGTTTCTGCTGAGAAATTAGAGCTTAAGTCTTATTGGTTGCCCTTTGTAGGTAACTTTTTCATTTTTCCCATGCTGTTTCAGGATTCTTCTTTGTCTTTGGTTTTGGTGAGTTTGATGATATGACTTTGCGATTTTCTTTTGGGGTCTATCCTTTTGTGGTTCATTGGACTTCTGGAATTGATATTTTCTCATCTTTCATCATACCAGGGAAGTTCTCTTTCAACAAATCATTGACAATTTTCTCAGTGGCTTTATTTTTCTCTTCCTGTTCTGGAATTCTGGATTATGTATATTAATACTTTTAACGGTATCCCACATGAATCTTAGACTTTCTTCATTTTTTTGTGATCTTTTATTCTGATTCATCCCCTTCCAAAGAAGTATTCAAGTATTTGTCTTCCATCTCATTATTTCTGTCTTCCATTGTACCAATTCTACTCCTTTGCCCTTTCAATGTGTTATCAATTTCTGAAAGTTTGGTATTAATCTCCTGGAATTCTATCTGTAGATTTTGTTTCATTTCTAATTTTTCATTCACTCTGTCATTTTGTTCTTGTATTTTCTTTTGAAATTTTTCTAGTGCTTTGTGTCTGTTTTCCTTAATTTTGGCAGTGTTTTCCTTGATCTATCTCTCAATCCATTGATGACACCTGAGTATAATTCTATTGAATTCCTTATCAGGATGTTCCAATGCTGTTGTGGTGGTTATGTTTGTGTGTCAACTTGGCTGGGTCTGGTTGAGTAGCTGGGCGGCTGGTGGTAGTTATTCCTCATAATAAGACTGGCAATCAACTCCATGGTGGGATGTACCACAAGCAGCAGAGTAGCTTCCTTTGGGATGTGCTCTGCTTCCTGTATTTAAGGAGAAACCTTGGGAATGGTCTCTAGCCTATGGTATGCTTGGACCCTGCATGTAGCCATGTTGTTGCTCAGCAGCTTGCTATGCCCTGCCAACTTTGGGACTTACAATGGACTTAAGTTAATGGCCTGCCATGTGGTTTGGTAATATCAGGACTGTTCCTTTTTACTTGTCAAACTTGGGACTTCTCAGCCTCAGCATTCAGCAGCTGTCTGAGTGAAGAAAGGCCTCTAGCTCCAATGGGACAGGAGCAGGAGGCAGAGCTGGACCCCAAAGTTGAGGGGTGTGATAGTTGGAGCTGTGTGTCAACTTGGTTGGATCCTAGTTCTGTGTGGTTGTTCTCATGATGAGATCGGATGACTGTGTTCTGAGTGGTTAATCTTTTCAAGGGGAGTTTCCCTAGGGGTGTGGCCTGCTTTCAGGATATCGTGGGAAAAGAGACATTCTTCTGTGGATCAGGATTCTTTTGTGCTGCCTACAACTGTCTGTGAGTGAGCAGCCCACCGTTTGGCCTGGAGATCTTGGATTCATCATTTGTTGGAGTCAACAGTTGGTGTACTGCCTGCTAACCTTGAGCTTCTCAGTCCCTGCAGGGAAAGTCTCCAGCCTGATGTTTCCTACAGGGACTTTGGACTTGCCGGTTTCTATATGTCTGTGAGCCATTTTCCTAAGATAAATTTCTCTCTTTCTTTATATATGTGTGTGTGTGTTTTTTTTCTCCAGAGAACCCAGTCTAATACAAGAGGCTTTTTTACTAGAGCGTAGCACCTTGAACTTGAACTTAAAGACTCCAAATTGTTAAGGCCATCCCATTTATGGTATATTTCTTATCAGAGTGGCACTAGGTAACCAGAACAGCTGCTTATTCCTCAGGACTGCATTCTAGGTCTGTATCCTCCTCCCTGTTTCTACCATTTTATCTTGCTTCTTTTTGTGGACTGTGATTATCTGTTGTCTCTGAGTCAATATTTAATTGGTGATTTTTTGTTGGAGTTACTCATCCAAGATTTTCTTTTTTTTAGATGTATCTGAGTAAGCATGGTACTGTGCTCCTCTATTTGCTAGTTGGCAGCACTTATGCACTCACCACCTGTCTCCTGGTGGGTGTGAGAGAGAATGGGAGTGGCTGCATCGATCTCTGTTAACTGTTTGTGAAGAGCAGTTAAGTGTGAGCCAGGCCCTTATTGGTGGTTGTGTATCATTGGCCAATTGGTGCAGAAGAAAGTGGTGACATTCACTCAGTAAGTGAAGCTGCAGGAAGTGTGGGTGTGGTTGGGTTGTATGGGCATGGTTGTTGTCTCGCACTCAAACAGACAAAAACAGCAATTGAAAAACCATCAAAAAAGTAAAAGCAAGAGGACAAAAAATACACACTCTATAAAGACATAGGAACAATTACCTATTCATAAAAATATACAAATAAAAAATAAAAAGATTAAAAGCAATAGATGATAGAAAATATTTAAAGAAAGGCTTTAACAAGCTAAAAGAAATATGAATAGAAAAAGGGAAAAGAGAAAAAAAAAAAAAATAACCCACACTATCTGAGAAAAGAGTTAGAGTAGGAGAATAATCAAGAAAAAATTGGAAAAAATACAAAAAGAAGATCAAGGAATAGGGAGAGACACAAGAAAGGAAGAAATGGCAACCAGGAAAAGGGAAGAGAGAAAACACTTAAAACTCTAACCTGGGGAGGGAAGAAGAAAGAATAATAATAAAAAGGATGAAAAAAAAATGTATATAATAATAATTTTAAAACAGACAAAACCAAATAAACTAAATATATATATATATATATATCTGAGTGGGGTGGGTGGGGCAGAGCAGGGCATCCAGGCTCTGTCAGAGCACACAGAGTGGCATGGAAATCCTGGTGCCCCAGAAGGTGGGTGGGAGTGAGAGATGGCCACACCTCTGTTCACCAAGAGGGTGTGGGGTATAAGAGTAATAAGGTGACTATCAGACCTTTCCAGTCCTTAGTGTCTGGTATGTCCTAGGCTGACAAGTGGAACCTATTCTTAGGTACCTGGAATCTGAGAATGCTGTCGCTTTAAATATCCAAAATAGTTGTACTGCTTGTTAACATTTAAAATGGCTGCACCCTCCAGACATCCAAAAGTCCACAGCTCAGCCCATATCCCTCTTCTCTGCTTCCCCTTTTATTCACCAATCATCAGTGCAGTCCTGCATGCAGTCCCTGGCTAGCAGGGCTGCTTTTGTTAATACTTACGTGCTAATACCACTTGGCAATATCCCACCTGTACTTGCCGTCAGGATCACTGACAGTCCACAGCTCCATATGTCTCCTTTTTCAGTGTTTGCCTGCAGGTTCTACTCATTAGAGTTTAGTCCACTCTTGTATCCTTCTTTCCAAAGCTCAGGACCCCAGGATTTTCCTCTGTATCTGTGTTAAATGGTTCCTCTTTTCTTTGTTGAAGAGAGTCTGTGTAGTTTGTCTGCCTAAATCCTCCATCTTACTGGCACTCCAACATCTTTGCTTCTTAATATTTTGTTGTTGTTGTTGTTATGTGCCGTCGAGTCGGCCCCGACTCATAGCGACCCCTCCTTGGGTTTCCGAGGCAGT
>NW_006922108.1:657261-681922 GCF_000298275.1 Orycteropus afer afer | reverse complement strand
GAGGAGTGGCTGGTGGGTTTGAACCACCAGCCGTCTGGTTAGCAGGCAAGTGTCTTAGCCACTATGCTACCAGAGCTCCCTCTTAATATTTTAGAGGGGTCTTTTGCAGCAGATTTGCCACCTGCAGTATGACATCTGATTTCCTGACTATTATTTCCATGGATGTTGACCGTGAATACAACTAAAATGAAAACACTGTCAATTTCAGTCTTTTCTCCATTCATCTAATGCTGCTTATTGGTCCAGTCTTGAGGACTTCTGTAGGAGATCTGGTGGCATAGATCCTGAGACATTTGACTGCTAACCAGAAGGCTGTCAGGTCAAATCTAGCAGCCACTCCTCAGAGGGAAGATTGGGCAATCTACTTCTGTAGTGATACCACCTCAGAAAACCAAGGAAGGGTTACTGTGAGCCAGATCCTACTCAACGGCAGTAAGTTTGGCTTTTTGGTTTTTATGTTGAGGTATAAGCCATACTGAAGACAGTATTCTTTGATCTTTATAAATAAGGGCTTCAAGTCATCTTCACTTTCAGCAAGCAAGGTTGTGTCATCTGCATATCTCAGGTTGCTAACGATTCTTCCCTCATACCTGATGCTACATGCTTTTTCATATAGTCCAGTTCCTCAGATTATTTTCTCAGCATACAGATTCAACAAGTGTGGTGAAAGCTTATGAACCTGATGCACACCTTTCCTGATTTTAAACTATGCAGTATCCCCTTTTCTGGTCGAATGACAAAGTGAAGTATTACAATGAAATGTGCAAAGAGTGGGAGTTAGAAAATGAAAAGGGAAGAACATGCTCATCATTTTTCAAGCTGAGAGAGTTGAAGGAAAAATTCAGGCCAGGAGTTGCAGTATTCATTGCCTAATGCATAAGGCATTTCACTGCTTACCAGAAGGCTGGCAGTTCAAACCCACCAGCCACTCCTCAGAAGTAAGATTGGGCAATTTATCTGCTTAGAGACCCCCTGTATAGACATCTCTAATAGTTCAGCCTGTCCACCCGTCTATCCACCTGTATAGCCACGTTTGCCTTCACTGATAATGCAGTCTTGTATGTACAAAAAGGTTAATCTTCATTGTCTGTACCTCCCATTCAACTCTCTATGCCTTCCTCTTCCTCAATGCCACCATGTTGATCACTCACATTTGGTACATTGCCCTTCTCTTCACCCAAATCAAAGCTTGTTTCTATGTATCTAACAGTGTTCCCTCTCCTCCCCTCCTACCGCTGGTAACCAACAAAGAAAATTTCCTTCCATATAGAAACCTTTTCTTGACTTTTTATAAAATGGACTAATATAATATTTGTCCTTCTGTGATTTAATTATTTAATTCAGCATAGTATCCTCCAAGTTCATCCATGTTATGTGGTGTTTTTCAGATTCTGCATTATTCTTTAGGGTTGGATAGTATTCCATTTTGTATAGGTACCATAGTTTGCTTATCCATTGTTCAGTTGATGGATACCTAGGTTGTTTACCTCTTTTGGCTATTGAAATAGTGCTGTAGAACATGGATGTGCATATGTCTGTTCTTGTCCTGGCTCTCACTTTTTTAGCATATATACCTAGTAATGGAATGGCTGGGTCAAATGGTATTTCTAATTCCAATATTTTAAGGAATTGCCATACTGCTTTCCAAATTGGTTGTACCACCTTACAGTCCCAACAGCAGTGGAGGAGAGTTCCAATCTCTCTGCATCCTCCTTGCCAGCATTTATTATTTTCCGTGTTGTTGAACTAACCTACTAGTGCTGGGGCAAGATGGTATCTCATTGGTGTTTTGATTTGCATCTCTCTAATGGCTGACTATAGTGAACATTTCTTCATAAGTTTGTTGACCACCTGAATATCCTCCTTGTTGAAGAGGCTTGATGTTTGATCCAAGAACTTGGGACTTGCCAGCTTCTATAACTGTGTGAGCCATTTTCCTAAGATAAATTACTCTTACTTTATACGTATATATAAGCTTTACTGGTTTTGCTTCTCTCGAGAACCCAGTCTAACACATTTGGTACTGGGAGTGGTTCTAGAGAGACTAAATCATAAGGATGGGTTTCCTAAATTGGTTCTCACCAATTCTGTTTTTGTTCTCCAATTTGATTAATTCTAAAGGCACTGGTTACCCTGCATCCTTTAGTAAAGAGGGCCCTGCTAATCAATGGCACGAGGTGGCGACATTAATATGCAAAATAACACTACTAATAGATCAAGTATTTTTGAGAGGTGAGGCTCTGGGTAATCACATATTTTATACTTTTCTGCAATTTTGTCAGCAGGAGTAGTATAAGGAATCTGGCTGGTTGGTCCTACTTATGTTAGACAAAGTGGTGAAAAAGTGAGATGAGTTTAGTGCTGCTGAGTCACAGCTTAAATGCTGCATAAAAGACCTCAATGTTTCCAGTTGTGCTCTGAAGGAAAGCTTTATTTCTTCTAGTAATAGAGCTGATATTGTCAAAACTAAACCTGGAGTCTTATTGTAAGGGTGGCTGAATTACAATGCCAATTAAAATGCCAACCCAGGATGGTGTCTGAAGTTAAAGTGAGGTCATTGATTGGGAAAAAATGGGATCCTGAAACCTGGAATGGGACATATGGGCAGACAGTCCAAAAGATCAGGATATGGAACATGTAAATTCTGTTGAATCCCTCCCATCTGAAGGGGTTACTATAAAACTATTTTCCCTTCCACCCTGGTTTGATGGGATTAACACAATTGTTCCTGCTGGGTCATTGCCTGAGGCAGGGGCCATGGAAGACATTGTTGAATATTCTCAGTAACTTCCCAACACCCCTTGTTGCTGCAAGACCTATAACTAAACTTAAGTCCAAGCAAGTCCCAAAGGTGAAATACAAAGTGTGACTGATGTAATGTGCTACACCCAAAAAGACCTACTTGATTTTGCTAACATGTACAGAAAGAAACATGGAGAATATGTATGGGAATGGCCACTGAAGGTGTGGGATAATGGTGCAAGGAATGTAACATTGGATCCATCTCAGTTTGTTGATTTAGGCCCATTACATACGGATTCATCATTCAATGTTTCACCTTGAGAGGTTAGGAAAGGATCTAATTGTTTATTCGGTTGGCTTAATGAAGCATGGATTATGCAATGGCCTATCTCAAGTCAAGTTTAAGTACCAGACCTGCCTTTTTATATTGTAGAAGAAGGTATTCAGAGACTTAGGGAAATTGGCCTGTTTGAATGGATTTATCAGATTAGACCCTTTAGAGCCAGAAATGGAGAGTCCAGAAGACACCCCTTCCACCAGTATGGTGAGGAATAAATTTGTGAAGGGAACCCCAGCATCTTTGAAGACTGCTGTGATTGCTATTTTATGTAAGCCAGATTTGATGGTGGGAACTGCCTTAATTGAACTAAGACACTTAACTCCGATGGGGCTGATTGGACGCCATGGTAGTAGGGGCCAAGTGGCAGCAGTTAATCGACAAAGACAAGGTGGGCATGGTTGCCATAATGGACAGCAGAGTCAGAACAGTAATCAGAATACTCTGACTCATGTGGGATTATGGCATTGGCTACTTAGTCATGGTGTTCCTAAGAGTGAAATACATGACAAACCTACTAAATATTTACTAGATCTGTATCAACAGATTTCTAGGTCACATGAACAGCAGCCTAGATTGAATTGCCAGAATACAGAGTTGGCCTCTCAATAAATTTCCAGAATTGAGTCAGTTTACAGACCACAACCCCTTGAATAAAGGGGAGGCTGGGTTGCTTGAGGAAGGACCCCATTACATTGCCAAAAATTTATAAAGTCAGTCTTTCTCCCAGCCTTCCCCAACAGGATCTGAGGCCTTTTACACGAGTGACTGTTCATTGCAAAAAAGGAAATAATCATATTTTTTGGAGATTACTGAACACTGGCTCTGAACTGACACTAATTCCAGGAGACCCAAAGCATCATTGTGACCCTCTAGTCAGAGTGGGGGTATACGGAGGTCAAGTGGAGACTTACTGGAGACTTAGCTAAGGTACATCTCACTGTGGGTCCAGTGGGTCCTCAAACCCACTCTGTAGTGATTTCCCAAGTTCCAGAATGCATAATTGGAATAGATATACTGAGCAATTGACAGAATTCCCACATTGGGTCACTGACATGTACAGTAAGCACTATTATGGTAGGAAAAGCCAAGTGGAAGCCATCAGAACTGCCTCTACCTACAAAAATAATAAACCAAAAGCAATACCACTTCCCTGGAGGGGTTGCAGAGATTACTGCCACCATCAAGGACTTGAAAGATACAGGGGTGGTGATTCCCACCACATCTCCATTTAATTCACCTATTTGACCTGTCCAAAAAACAGATGGATCTTGGAGGATGACAGTAGATTATTGTAAACTTAAAGAGGTGGTGACTCCAATTGCAGCTGCTGTTCCTGATGTGGTTTCATTGCTTGAACAAAGTAGTACATCTCCTGGTACTTGGTATTCAGCTATTCATTTGACCAATGCTTTTTTCTCAATAGCAATTTCAAAGGACCATCAAAAGCAGCTTGCCTTCAGCTGGCAAGGCCAACAATATATTTTCACAGTTCTTCCTCCAGAGGATGTCAACTCCCGAGCACTGTGTCATAATTTAGTCTGTAGAGATCTTGGTCACCTTTCCCTTCCACAAGACATCACACTGGTCCATTATAGTGATGATATTATGCTGATTGGACCTAGTAAGGAAGAAGTATTGATGACTCCGGACTTATTGGTGAGACATCTGTGTGCTAGAGGGTGGGAAATTAACCCCAAAAAATTCAGGCACCTTCCACCTTAGTGAAATTTCTAGGGGTCCAATGGTGTGGGGCATGTTGAGATATTCCTACTAAAGTGAAGGATAAGTTATTGTATCTGGCTTCCCTTACAACTAAAAAGTAGGCAAAACATTTGGTGGTCCTCTTGAGATATTGGAGGCAACGTATCTCTCATTTGGGTGTGTTGCTTCAGCTTATGTATCAAGTGACTCAGACAGCTGCTAGTTTTGAGTGAGGCCCAGAGCAACAGAAGGCTCTGCAACAGGTTCAGGTTGCTGTGCAGGCTGCTCTGCCACTTGGGTCATATGATCTGGCCGATCCAATGGTGCTTGAAGTGTCTACAGCAGATAGAGATGCTGTTTGAAGTCTTTGGCAGGTCCTTATTGATGAATCACAACACACTCACTTGGAATTTTGGAGCAAAGCCCTGTCATCCTCTGCAGATAACTTTCGAGAAACTGGTTTTGGCTTGTTACTGGGCTTTAGTAGAGACTAAACGCCTAATCACAGGCCACCAAATCACCATGAGGCCTGAGCTGCCCATCATGAACTGGGTGCTGTCTGACCCACACAGTCATAAAGTTGGATGTGCACAGCAGCACTCCATCATTAAATGGAAATGACATATCAGAGATTGAGCTCAAGCAGGACCTAAAGGCACAAGTAAGTTGCATGAGGCAATGACCCAATATCTGTGGTCTCCACTCCAGTCACATTACCTTTGCTCTCCCAGTCTGCACCTATGACCTCATGGGGAGTTCATTCTGATCAGTTGACTGAGGAAGAGAAAACTCGTGCCTGGTTTACAGATGGTTCTGCAAGAAATGCAGGCACCACTCAAAACTGGACAATTGTACTGCATCCTCCTTCTGGGACTTCCCTAAAGCACAATGATGTAGGGAAATTCTCCCAATGGGCAGAATTTCAAGCCATGCATCTGGCTCTTCACTTTGCATAGAAAAAGAAATGGCCAGATGGGCAATTGTATGCAGATTCAAGGGCTGTAGCTAATGGCTTGGCTGGATGGTCTGGGACATGGAAGGAGCATGATTGGAAAAAATTGGTGACAAGGATGTATGGGGAAGAGGTATGTGGATAGATCTCTCTGAATGGCCCAAAAGGGTTAAAATATTTGTGTCTCATGTGAATGCCCAGTGTGGTGTAGTGAATTATCTGGTATGGCTTTTCTAGCCATATGTCTTTGTAAACTCCATGGTGGAGTTTGCTGTAAGCAACCGAAGAGCTCCTAATTGTAAAAGTTATCCACCTGGGGTAATTCTGTTGGGTGCAACACAAAGCAATGTTCTGGGAGGTTCCTGCTTTCTCTCAGGTGTTAAGAATTCTGATGTTATGATTGGTTGGTTTGACCACTCTGCAGGGCTCAAAAGGAGGCCTCCAAGAGGCAGAAGTCTCTCTCTGACTTCTGGCTGAGGAAGGACGTGCTCCTGAGAGACATGTGCTGCTGGGAAAGAGACTAAATAGACATACACTGCTGAGACAGACATCGAGGGACATGCACTGCTGGGAGAGGTACTGTGAGAGACTGTTGGCTGAGAGATGGCTGGCCAGGAGAGAGACTAAACATTTTTCCTGAACTTGAATTGTAGCCTGGTGCTTCCCTAATAAACCCCATAATCTGTGAGTTCTGTGTGGCCACTGTGAAGTAAATTATGAAACCCAGAAGAAAGGTGCTGAGTTAGGAATGGTTGGTGTCAGGGTTTGTGGAAGGTCTGGAGGGAGATAGCATGTCTGGCCTCACAGGAATAGGCCTTGGGCTGCTAATGGTGATTCTGTCTTCCTCTTCTGGGATTAGAGGAGGTCAGGAGATGTGGCCTCCTTGCCTTTTCAGCATCCACCAAAAAGTGATCTTGGCAGAGGAGGACTTTAACAATCAAGTGCATAGGATGACACGTTCTGTGGAAATCAGCCTTCATTTTCCCCCAGCTACTCCTGTCATTGCTCAATGGGCTAATGTACAAAGTGGCCATGGTGGTGGGAATGGAGGTTATACATGGGCTGAGCTACATGGACTTCCACTTACCAAGGCTTGTTTGGCTACTGCCACTGCTGAGTGCCCAATCTACCAGCAGCAGAGACCAACACTGAGTCCGCAGTATGGAACCATTCCTCAGGGTGATCAGCCAGCAACCTTGTGGCAGGTTGATTACATTGGACCACTTCCATCATGGAAAGGACAGGGTTTTGCTCTTACTGGAATAGATACTTATTCTGGAGACGGATTTGCCTTCCATGCACACAATGCTTCTCCCAAAACTACCATCCATGGACTTATAGAAGGTCTTATCCACTGTCATGGTATCCCACACAGCATTGTTTCAGATCAAGGGACTCACTTCACAGCAAATGAAGTGCAGCAGTGGGCATATGCTCATGGAATTCACTGCTCTTGCCATGTTCTTGTCATCCAGAAGCAGCTGGCTTGATAGAATGATGGAATGGCCTACTGAAAACACAATTATGGCACCGGCTAGGTGGCAATACCTTGAAGGGTTGGGGCAATGTTCTACAGGAAGCTGTATATGCTCTAAACCAGCATCCAGTATATGGTGCTGTTTCTCCAGTAGCCAGGTTTCATGGCTCCAGGAACCCAGGTGTGGAAACAGGCGTGATACCACTCACTATTACCACTAATGATCCTCTCAAAAATTGTTTGCCTCTTGTCCCTGCTACCCTGGATCTGGATATCTTAGTCCCAAAGGGAAGAGCACTCCCACCTGGAGACACAATACTGATTGCATTGGACTGGGAGTTAAGAATACCACCCAGACATTTCAGTTTCCTCATGCCTCTGGCTCAACAGAAAAGAAGGGTGTTACTGTACTATCTGCTGTGATAGATCCTGATTACCAAGGGGAATTTGGATTTACATTACTTAATGGAGGTAAAGAACAATGTGTCTGGAATACAGGAGATTCTTTAGGACATCTCTTGGTACTTCCTTGCCCTGTGATTCAAGTCAATGGAAAATTACAATGAATACTAATGGCCCAGACCCTTCAGGAATGAAGGTTTGGGTCACCCCACCAGGCAAAGAACCATGACTAGCTGAGGTGCTTGCTGAGGGCAACAGAAATATGGAACAGGTGGAGGAAGATGGTAGTTCTGAATATCAGCTATGACTATATGACCACTTGCAGAAATGATGACTGTCATTGTTATATTTCTTCATTGTATATGTGCATCAGATATTTTTGTTTCCTTCTGTTATGAACTGCGAAATGTAAATAATTTTAATGCATTTTGGTTGTACAAATGCTACCATATCATGTTAGGCACAAATATGACCATATAATTGTCCTTATTTAGAGATTATATATGGTTAAGAAGATGTGTAAAATTGCCAAGTTGAAAAAGGGTGGATTGTGATGGTTGGAGCTGTGTGTCAACTGGGTTAGACCACAATTCTGTGTGGTTTAAGCAATCGTGATGTGGGTAATTCCTATGATGGTATCAGATGTGTATGTTCTGAGCAGTCTATCTGTTGAAAGGGAGTTTCCCTAGGGATGTGGCTTGCTTCCTATATATTTATAGACATCCTGGGAGAAGATAAACTCTTCTGTGTATGGAGATCCTGTTGTGCTGCCTACAATTGTCTGTGAGTGAACAATACACCATTTGGCCTGGAGATCTTGGATTCATCATTTGTTGGAGTCAATAGCCAATATATTGTATGCCAACCTTGAGCTCACCAGGCCCTGGAGAATCGGGAAAAACCTCCAGCTTTACGTTTGATCCAAGAACTTGGGACTTGCCAGCTTGCCATTTTCCTAAGATAAATTTCTCTTTCTCCATATGTATATATAAGCTTACTGGTTTTGCTTCTCTAGAGAACCCACTAACACAGTATTGATTTCCTTATTTCTTTTTCAGCAATCTCTTTGCTGTTGTAGAGGAATCCAACTGATTTTTGGATTTTAATCTTGTATCCTGCCATGATGCTAAATCTCTCAATTAGTTCCAGCAGATTTTTGACTGAGTCTCTTGGGTTTTCTAGGTATGGGATCATATCAGCAAATAGGGATAGTTTGACTTCTTTACCAATTTGGATGCCTTTGATTTCCCTTTCTTACCTTATTGCCCTAGATAGGACTTCCAATCCAATGTTGAATAAAAATCGTGATAGAGAGCATCATTGTCTGGTTCCTGTTCATGAGAGGAATGTTTTCAGTCTCTCTCCAATGAGAATAAGATTGGCTGTTGGTTTTGCATCTATGCCCTTTATTATGTTGAGGAATGTCTCTTCTATTCCTATTTACTGAGAATTTTGATCAGGAATGGGTGTTGGATTTTATCAAATGCCTTTTCTGCATCGATTGATATCATCATGTGGTTCTTCTCCTTTGTTTTATTTATGTGGTGGATGACGGTGATTGTTTTTCTAATGTTGACCCATCCTTGCATACCTAATATGAACCTCACTTGGTCATAATGAATTAGTTTTTGGATATGTTGAAGTCTATTGGCTAGGATTTTGTTGAAGATATTTGCATCTATATTCATGAGGGATTTTGGTCTGCAGTTTTCCTTTTGAGTGATATGTTTACCTGCTTTTGGTGTCAAGTTTATGCTTGTTTCATAAAATTAATTTAGGAGGATGCCATCCTTTTGTATGTTTTGGAATAGTTTAGTAGGATTGGTTTCAGTTCTTCTCTGAATGTTTGGTAGAATTCTCCAGTGAAACCGTCTGGGCCAGGACATTTTTTTTTGTTGGTAATTTTTTGATGACCTGTTCAATTTTTTTTTTTTTTTTAATCTATTTAATTTTTTCACATCAGTCTGTGTTAGTTTAGGTAAGTGGTGTGCTTCTAGAAATATCTACATTTCTTCCAGATTTTCAAATTTGTTGAAGTACAGTTCTTCATAGTATCCTGATACTATCTTTTTTATTTCAGTTGGTTCTGTTGTGATGTCACCCATTTTGTTTTTTATTTGTGTTATTTGTATTCTCTCCCTCTTTGCCTTTGTTAAATTTGCCAGTGGTTTGTCAATTTTATTAATCTTTTCAAAAAACCCACTTCTAGTCTCATTGATTTTTTTTTTTTTTCTATTGTCTTTCTGTTTTCTGTTCCATTGATTTCTCCTTGAATCTTTATTATTTCCTTTCTTTCGGTGACTGTAGGCTTTGCCTCCTATTCTTTTTCTAGTTATTGGAGAAGTTGGTTTAAAGTGCTGATTTTGGCTCTTTTTTTCTTTTTTGATGTGTGTATTTAATGCTATGAATTGGCCTCTGATAACTGCTTTGGTTGTGTCCCAAAGATTTTGGTATGTTGTGTTTTCATTCATTTGATTCAAAGAATTTTTGAATTTCATTTTTTATTTCTTTTCCTACCCAGTCTTTCTTAAGGAGGGTGTTGTTCAGTTTCCATGTGTTTGCTCTTTTTCCATTGATCTTCCTATTGTTGATTTCTAAATTGATAGCATTATGATCTGAGAAGATGATTTGCAGTATTTCAATATTTCTAAATTTATTAAGGATTGCTTTATGGCCTAGCATATGGTCTATCATGGAAAATGTTCTATATGCAATGGCAAATAATTTATATTGTGCTTTTGTTGTGTGAACTGGCCTGTATATGTCTATAAGGTCAAGTTGGTGGATTGTATTGTTTAGCTCTTCTGTGTCTTTGTTGAGTTTCTTTCCAGTTATCCTTTCATTGAAAGTGGCATATTAAAGACTCCCTCTATGACTGTGAAGTCATCTATTTGCTTTTATCACTCTTTTAAAGTCTGATTTATGTATTTTTGGGCTCTTTGATTGGGTCCATTGGTTATATCTTCTTGTTCAATTGATCTTTTAATCGTTATATACTGTCCTTCCTTGTCTCATATGGTGGTTTCGTCTTAAAGTCAATTTGATCAGAAATTAATATTGCCTGCCATTCCTGTTCTTTTCTTGGTTGCCATTTTCATGATAGATCTTTTTGCATCCTCTGATTTTCAGTCTTTGTCTCTCTTGTAGAAAGTATATTGATGGGTTTTGTTTTCTTATCCAATCTGCAACTCCTTCTCTTGATTGGTGCATTTAATCCATTGACATTCAGTGTAATTATGGACAAGTATGAATTGGTTGCTGTCATTTTGTTATTTTTTTTTTTTTCCTGGTGTTCCTGGTTTTTTTGTTCCATATAATTTTCTGTGCTGAGCTCATTATGTTTATGAATTATGTTATCATTTCCTTTGTTTCTATTGTTTTAATAGTTGCTAAATATTTGTGCTTGTCCTCTTTTTTATTGTGATATGAAGGTTTATCATTTTTCTTTGAGGTTACACTGTGATTTTTAATTTTCTCCCCAAGTTTAGAACAGTGTATTCTATATTGCAACTCTCTTAACTTCCTCACCATTTAGAAGTTCTGTAAATACACAATATTTTCCCTCTTTTTGGTTTGTGTTGTCCTCATTAGCCTATTGATGTCTCTGGTTCCCTGTTTAAAATCTTGTAAGCTTATTTAACTTTGGATATGTCCATACCTGTGGTTGCTTGGTTATGTCATTTTGTGTAGTAACAGTCAGTTGTTGTTTGCTATATTATCAATTCTATGTTCAAAGACTCCCTTTGGTATCTCTTTTCAAGTTGGTCTGGTTTTAACACATTCCCTTTAATTTCTGCTTATCTGGAAATCTCTTAATTTCACTATCATATTTGAAGAACAATTTTGCTGTGTATGTAATTCTTAGTTGGAAATTTTTCTCTTTCAGGGTTTTTTGAATACCATCCCATTACCTTCTTGCTTGCATGGTTTCTGTTGTGAAATTAGAGCTTACTCTTATTAGTTGTTCTTTGTAAGTAACTTTTCATTTTTCCTGTGCTGCTTTCAGGATTCTTTCTTTGTCGTTGACTTTGGTGAGTTTGATGATGATATGTCTTGGTGATTTTCTTTTCATGTTTATCCTGTTTGTG
Source organism: Orycteropus afer afer (assembly GCF_000298275.1). Taxonomy (NCBI): domain Eukaryota; kingdom Metazoa; phylum Chordata; class Mammalia; order Tubulidentata; family Orycteropodidae; genus Orycteropus; species Orycteropus afer. Next base: position 670,220 of record NW_006922108.1, on the reverse strand, counting down.
GTTTGTTGGACTTTCTGAATTGATATATTCTCATCTTTCATCATATCAGGGAAGTTCTCTTCCAACAAATCTGCAATTTTCTCAGTAGTTTTATTTATCTCTTCCTGTTCTAGAATTCCATTGACATGTAGGTTATTCCTTTTCATGGTATCCCACATGAAACTTAGGCTTTCTTCATTTTGTTTTGATCTTTTGTCTGATTGGTCCCTTTCCAAAGAAGTATTCAGGTATTTTCTTCAGTCTCATGAATTCTGTCTTCCATTGATTCAATTCTACTCCTTTGCCCTTTCAATGTGCTATCTATTTCTGACAATTTAGTATTAATCTTCTGGATTTCTATCTGTAGATATTGAATCATTTCTAATTTTTCATTTATTTTGTCATTTTGTTCTTGCATTTTCTTCTGAAATTGTTCTAGGGCTTTGTTTGTGTTTTCCTTATTTTTTTCAGTGTTTTCCTTGATCTGTCTCTTAATCCTTTGAAGATACCTAAATACAATTCTTTTGAATTCCTTATCAGGGAGTTCCAATGCTGCTTCTTCCTCAGGGGTGTGTTCTGTGTCTGTATCCTGCTCCTTTGTTTCTACCACTTTAGTTGCTTCCTTGTGTAGGCTGTGATTGCCTGTTGCCTCTGAGACATTGTGACATTGTTGTATTTAGATCTCTGTTAATTTTTTTTGTGTAAAGCAGGGTGAGTTAGGCTCTTCTTGGTAGTTGTTTGTCATTGGCCAGTTGGTGGAGAAGGAAGTGGTGGCTCTCACTCAGTAAGTGAAGCTGCAGAAGGTGTGGGTTTAGTTTGTTGTATGGGCACTGTTGCTGTCTCTCAGTGAGTCAGACAAAACTAACAAATGAATAACCATCAAAATAATCACACAGAAACAATAACCACTGCCACCCTCCCCCCCCCCAAAAAAAAAAAAAAACCTGCAATATCTGGGGAAAGGGGAATAAGAGATAAAAGGTAGTGTTAAACAGGCAAGGAGGCCACATCTTCTGACCTCCTCTAACCACTCAAAAGGAAGACAGAATCACTATCAGTAGCCCAATGCCTATTCCTGAAAGGCCAGTCATGCTGTTTCCCTCCAGCCCTTTCACCAACCATTCCTCCCAAAGCACCCATCACCTCTCTCCTGGGTTCGATAATGTGCTGCAGTGGCCACACAGAACTCACAGATTACAGGGTTTATTAGGGAAGCACCAGGCTACAATTCAAGTTCAAGAAAAATGCTCAGTCTCTCCCAGCCTGCTGTCTTTCAGCCAAGAGTCTCTCACAGTCTCTCTCCCAGCAGTGCATGTCCCTTGGTGTCTCACTCAGCAATGGGTGTCTCTTGCATTTCTTTCCCAGGAGTGTGTGTCTCTTTCAGCAGCATGTCTTCCTCCACCAGCAGTCAGAGAGAGATGTCTACCTCTAAGAGGCCTCCTTTTGAGCCTAGCAGAGTGGCCAAACCAACCAATTATCAGAATTCTAAGCACTTGAGAGAGAACGGGAACCTCCCAGAACATTGCTTTGTGTTACTCCCAACAGAAATACCCCAAGTGGACAACTTAACAATCAGGAGCTCCTCAGTTGCTCATGGCAAATTCCACCTTGGAGTTTACAAAGTCTTATGGCTAGAAAAGCCACACTAAGTAATTTTCTACACTGCAGGTAGTATAGGAGAATAACGAAGAAAAAAAATGGGAAAAAAAAAAAAAAGCAAAAAGACAAACAAGGAATGGGGTTAACCATGAGAAACAAACAAACAAACAAAAAAATGGAACCAGGAACAGGGAAGAGAGAAAAAGCTGAAAACTAGAACTGTGAAGAGAAGAATAAAGAATGATAAAAAAGGACAGTAATAATAACAACAGTAATGATAATAATAGTAATTCTAAAACAGACAAAAACAAACAAACTAACAAAATAAGAAAAGGAAACAAAAAATCTGGGCAGTGTGTGGCTGGGCACCCAGGCTCCATCCGAACATACAGACTGGGATGGAATTCCTGCTGGCCCAGAAGATTGGAGAGAGTGAGGGGTGGCTGCACCTCCATTCACCAGGAAGTTATGTGGTATAAGAGTAACAAGGCAAATATTGCACCTTTCCAGTCGCTGGCATGCAGAATGTCCTAGTGGTTCCAGGCAAGTGAAACCTATTCTTAAGTCCCTGGAATTTGGGAGAATGTTGTCACTTTAAATACCCAAATGGTAGCACCGCTTATAAACATTCAAAATGGCTGTGCTCTCTGGATAGGCAAAAGTCTACAGCTCAGCCTGCCTTCCTCCTTGCTGCTTCCCCTTTTAGTCACGAACCCCCACAGCAGTCCTCCATGCAGTCCCTGGCTAGCAGGGCTGATTTTTAGGTTAATTCTTTTGTCCTATCACCACTTGGCAATATTCAAGCTGCCTGTACCTTTAGGATTACTGACGGACCACAGTTCTGTCTGTCTCCTTTTTTGGTGTTTTCATGCAAATTCATTTACTAGTTGGAGTTTAGTTCACTCCTATATCCTTCCCTTCAAAGCTCAGGGCTCCAGTATTACCTTCTGTATCTGTGTTAATTGGTTCCCCTTTTCTTTGTGAAGAGGGTCTGTGCAGTCTTTCTGCCTATTCCACCATCTTTCCGGAAATAATGAGTTAGTTTTACGGCAAAATATTAAATGATGTAGGAAGCGTTAAAAGAAGGTGGAAGGAATACAGAGAGTCTCTGCAAAAAGAATTCATCAATGTCTAGTTATTTCAGGAAGTAGCATATGATCAAGAATCAATGGTATTGAAAGAAAAAGTCCAAGCTACCCTGAAGGAACTGACAAAAAAATAATCCTCCAGGAAATGAGAGAATACCCATTGAAATCTTTCAACAAACAGATGTAGCACTGAAGGTGCTTATTGGTTTATGCCAAAAAATTTGGAAGATAGTTACTTGGGCAACTGACACGAAGAGATCAGTATTTCTTGCCCATTCCAAAGAAAGATGATCCAAAAGCATGTGGAAATTATCAAATATCATTAATATCATAAACAAAATTTTGCTGAAGATAATTCAAACAAGGTTGCAACAGTATATTGACACGAACCTTCCAGAAATGCAAGCTGGATTCAGAACATGTTGTAGAATGAGGAATATCATTGCTTGTGTCAGATGGATCTTAGCTTAAATAAAAAAAAAATATCAGAAATATGTTTTATTGACTATGAAAAGGCATTTGACAGTGTGGATCATAATTGGCATTTCCTTGGACATAGTTTAATAATAATAATAACAATAACAAAATTTACTTGAAACTAGAAATAGAACATTTAATTTTTAAAAAGACATTTTTTTCTAATAATCATAGTTGTAAATGACCTGGTTTTGATATAACCATGGCAAGCAATAGAGGAAAGGGGAGGAAATGGCAAAATGAGTTTTCTGTCTGTTCAAGTACATTTTTTTTTTTTTTTGACTGAAGAAATAGCAAGGAATGTTTTAGGAAAATGATGTTTTACCTCAGCTATAAAATATTTCTTTATTTTTATGCAAGCTCTTTACTTCTTTGAGCTACTTTTTCCATTAGATAATAAAATTGAACTCTCATGAAAATGTAATATTTGTTTTTGTCCCAATTGGAGAATCATCTGTTCAAATTAAATTTTGAGAACATGACCTATATAAAAACAAAAATTAAAATGCTTTGTGTGAAGTGGAGGAGGTAGACTTGGAATTTTCCCAATTGGAATGGAATTTTGCCTATTCTATGGCCTTGGGATGACTGCAAAATCACAGCTGCGAAAACAACTTTAAAAGTAGTAACTATCTTATGGAAGGTCTTTTCCATCTCTGATATTGTGTAAACAGTGACAGAGCATCTGAATAATTGTTTTCCATTAATGAGACACACAAATAATGACAGTCACATGCACACTGTGGTTTGGTGGAGGTAGACAAATTTACTTTGATTCAATTTTATTTCCATTCATTTACTTCAATTCAATATTAGAATGTAAGAAACAAAATTTACTTTATATGATTAATTTTAATCCACTTTAATTTGTTAAATGCTATTCTATTCACAAAGTCATATATTTAATCATTATTATTAATAGATCACTTGAGACACATTTCAAAATAATCGCAACACACTTGCATTGAGACATCATTGACTTAAGAACTGATCTATGCTTTAGATGTGTCTAATGATTTGATGTGTTTGGAGGAATGATAAGAATATATAAGTGATACTCTCTGAAAATAATAAAATTCTCAAATAGGTCTTGCACGTGCTCAGGAAAGAGGTCTCCTGAAGCTTAAGGTAGTATAGGTCCACGGGCTATCTACTTTAAGACATCTCTAGAAATAACCAAGACAAGTATAAACAATGGTGTTCACCAGGATATGGAAGATAATACAACAACAACAACAACAACAAACAAACAATAAAACAAATTATTAGTGGCTTAACAAAACAAAAATTAATTTTTTGCTTATATAAATTTTTCTAAGGGTCTAGAAAATTCTCCAATTACAACAATCTTTCACATGAAGACTAAACATTTGTACCTTTATGTCAGTATTTGCTTCCTGGGTCTTTGCAACAGTGAGAGAATATTTTTGTTATGTATGTGACATTCTCTTCTTAAATTTCACTGACAAAATCACGTAATTTGGATAAGATCAACATCAATAAGGTGGGATATTGTGATCTCCCTTTGTCCCTGGAAATATTAGTGAGCAGCAACAATATATACCAAATTGGTAAATCAGTAAAAGTTTAAATTGGCCAAAGTTCAGTGTCTCCCACAGATAAATATCTAATATAATCCATTTAGTCTCTGGATTTTTGTTCTTATTACATTTGGATATTAATTATTCTAGGAGACATTAGTATTTTCTGAAGCTACTAATGATTTTTTAAATCTCACTGGACTTACAAGTTGTAAGAAAATTGTGTGTCTATGTGTGTGTGTATGCATGTGTGTGAAAATGATACTCATTCCTTGTCAATTAAAAAAAGAGAAGTATAGGAAAAAACAGATACCTGAAGTATACCAATTTACTTAGCTAGTGCATCTAGTGTCTTTCACCATTGTGTTTCGTTCTTCCACTATTATCATCCCTTTCCTTCTTCTCATCTCCAACCAGAAATATTACACCCCATGATATTATATACCAAAAACCAAACCAAATCCACTGCCATCAAGTCGATTCCAATTCATAGTAAACCTAGAGGACAGAGTAGAACTGCCCAATGGAATTTTCAAGGCTGTAAATCTTTACAGAAGCAGACTGACTCATCTTTATTCTGCAGAGTGGCTTGTGGATGTGACCTTCCAATCTTTTGGTTAATAGTCAAATGCATTAATCACTGCATCACTCTGATCTTACATAGTAGATTGTTATTGAAAGTTTGGGTGTCACAGTGGTAGGTGGATGTAGAATAGGACAGAAAGAAGAACAAATTTAATGTAATATTAGTCCTCATTCTTAAAAGTACATCAGGTATCTCCATATATTATCTCTCTAGGCCAAGTCTATTCTCCAGGCCAAGTCTCTCACTATATTATTAGGTTTCCTCTATCCTTTCCCCAGCTGTTTGTCAAAAGCCTATCTACCATTGTCAATCTATTAAGTAATGCAATTATCTCCAGATACAATTATGACAAGATCACTATTTGTATATCCTGGAACTGATCAAGGTATATTCAAATATTGTTATAAATAAGTGGAATTATATTTCTAATAAAACAGCAGCTAACCCAATATTTTAAAGAATAGACAAAATTATAACTATGTTTTTCAAAGCAACCTGCACTTATCCTTAAACAATGGTTGCCCTCAGAATTATCTAGATATTTTTATAAGAAACAGAAAAGGAAAGAGTGAAAGAAGATTGCTAGAACTTTGACTTTCATTCTGTTTTCACTCTGAGAAATGCAGCTATTTTTATCTAAATAAGAAGGTAATCTATTCTAATTCAGAATGCTTAGACATATGAAGAACTCATCAGCAAAAGCATGTAAATAAGAGAGTTTTAATTCTTTTGATATGTTCTGCACGGTGCCCCAAAACACCTCCAGAAGTCATTGATGTAGGATGGAGTTTTTCCTGTTACGTTTGTGATATTTGCTGTATACAATGGGCTTTACAAGATCTCACACTTGTCCTAGGATTTTCATCTAATACTGGCCACAAACTTGTTCTTTTCTTACTGAGTAAATTTCAAAGGCTCAGAAGTTGCATGTGAATCAAGAAAGCTCCACAGAGTTCAGACAAACCTTGAACTCCAAGTGGCAAAGAACAGAATAGAAAATTTCAAAAAATATACAAATAAATAAAAATAAAACATTTTTATTCTCAGGGTCAGCTCAACAGGGAACAAAAAGTATAGAGCAGTTGAGAATGAAAGCTAATCAAGAGAGGAAACCCTTACAAACAACAGCACAGCACTATAGCTGTGTTTCACAAACGGGATATGAGTTGAGTTGGTTCTTGTTTTAACCGAAGGGTCCCTTTTGGTTTTCTTTGATGTTCATATCCAGTTCAGAGAAATGTTCCGCTACAGGCTTCTTTCTTACATCTCATAAATAAATCAGAAAGATAAAAATAGCTGCATTTCTCGGAGTGAAAACAGAATGAAAGTCAAAGTTCTAGCAATCTTCCTTCACTCATTCCTTTTCTGTTTCTTATAATAATATCTAGATAATTCTGAGGGCAAGGATTGTTTAAGGATAAGTGCAGATTTCTTTGAAAAACACAGTTATAATTTTGACTAGTCTTTAAAATACTGGGTTAGCTGCTGTTTTATTAGAAATATAATTCTACTTATTTATAACAATATTTGAGAATATGATCATGTTACATATCTCCCACAAGAAGATCAACAGTAATACTGTTACCTAAGTCCTAAGATACGTGGAGCTACGAGAATAAACTAAAGATTTTTGTTTGTTTGAACATATATCTAAGGATAGAATAATAAGATAATCCCTGAAATTTAGAGCAGCATTTCATAAGGAAGGCATGTAAATGCAAGTCTCCAAGTAAGGAGATTCTGGGAAGCAAATTCCTTCTGTTTCCTCTGCATATAATTCAACATACTTTACTTACTTGCAGGAGTATACTTAGGAACAGTTTATTCCTCCAATGATTGCCAACATCTCCTTGATATCCTGCCCCTTTGTTTTCAAAAAGAAATTTTGAGGAGCTTTAGATATTAAATACAGAATATGTTTCTTTTTCTGAGATTGTCTTAAAGCTTTGATACATGGTGCATTTATTTAATACAAAGAGATCAATGTGGTTACTCTGGAGTAAATTATAGTATAGAATTCCATATTAATTAAAGTTCACATAACATTTCAGAAACTAAAGAGCTATATCGTTCTTATCCTCAGATCTAGTTGCTTAGCAATTCTAAATTTTAGCTAGAGAATATCTCAAAATTACAAATCTTACCTTAATATGCCACTGTAGTGATCAGCTTTGTCTTAGGATATAGAAATTTGAAAAGTCCATCATTCCAATTTATAACAACCAGGCAAAAAAAAACCTGGGCAATCTATAAAATCACAACCTTCTTGAACATATCAGAGAGCTTAGATCACTGGGAAGCCAACTGACTCAAAATAAAAGAAAAAACAGGTGCCTTCAAGGAGAGTGACTGTGAGCACTTGCTTATCTAAGGTAGACACAAGTTATCACATAGACATTAAGAAGAAATTTTAATAAGTTGAGTCAATTGCTGAGGGTTGATTGTGGGATAGCCTGAATGAATAGAAGCCCAGGAAACTGGAGACATAAGAGAAATTCATAACAAACCCATAATGTCTTTTCCATAGACACCATTGGTGCTCATAATAAATATTGAGGACATGGTAAGAGACAAGAAAAAGCATCTATTATGGTGAAGGCTTTAGGGAAAGGGTCCAAGAGCTGCTTTGGGAGAGGCGTGAACTCACAACTGGATAGCTCTTCCCTCTTATCACATTTAACAAAAGCCATAAACATCTGAGAGAAGGGCACTGAGGATTAGAAGAACCATCAAAAAAATGAGATAAAGGTAAAGCAAAAATTCCTCTTTCCTTGGGGTAAGGGCAGAAAAAATATTTTGGTCCAGAACACCAAAAAGCACTCCTCCTCTTCAAAGCTAGCATATGTAATGTAACAAGTAAAGGAATGCAGTGCTTGGGAAGGGGAAGATCATGAAGAGATACCTTCTTTGTGATACAGATACAAAGAGAATGCATAAGTTGAGAGTTCAGCAGACCTTAGGAAACAGTATCTAAACACCACACTAAACAGAAGGTGATTCTAGCAGAATTTGAAGCATGGTGATGTAGTAACTGAAATGATGTTGTTGTTCTTGGTAGGTGCCAGCAGGTTGGTTCCCACTCATAGAGGCCCTGTTCCCAACAGAATGAAACTATGTCAATCCTTCTCCATCCTCATAGTCGTTGCTATGTTTGAGCCTATTTTTGCAGCCACTGTGTCAACCCATCTCGTTAAAGGTTTTGCTCATTTTCACTGACCCCATACTTTACCAAATTTGATGTACTTCTCTAGGAACTCGTCCTTCCTGATAATGTGTCTGATGAACCCAAGATGACGAAGTCTCACCATTCTTTCTTCTAAAGAGCATTCTGGCTATACTTCTTCCAAGACAGTTTTGTTCATACTTTGTCAGTACATGATATATTCAACATTCTTTGCCAATACCATAATTCAATTCTTCTTTGGTCTTCCTTATTCAATGTTGAGATTTCACATGCATATGAGGCTATTGAAAATACCATAGCTTGGCCAGGGACACCTTAGTCTTTGCTTTTTAACAGTTGAAGAGGCCTTTTGCAGTAAATTTGCCCAAATCTATCATTTAAGTTCTTGACTGCTGCTTCAATAAATATGGATTGCAGGTTCAAGTAAAGTTAAGTCCTTGATAATTTCAATCTTTTCTCCATTTATTGTGATTTTACTTATTGGCCTAGTTGTGAGGACTTTTGTTTTCTTTATGCTGAGGTGTAATCCACATTGAAGGATGTAGTACTCTTTTATCTTCATCAGTAAGTGATTCAAGTCCTCATCACTGTCAGCAAGCAAGGTTGTGTCGTCTGTACATCTCAAGTTGTTATTGAATCTTCCTCAAATTTTGATACCCTATTTATTCTTCTTCATATAGGTCAGATTCTTGCATTATTTGCTTAGCATACAGATTGACTAAATATGGTGAAAGGACACAACCTGATGCACATTTCCTGATTTTAAGCCATGCAGTATCCCCACAGTCTCTTTGATGGACTGCCTGTTTGTCTATGTACAGGTTCCACATGGGCATAATTAAGTGCACTGGAATTCCCATTCTTCACAAAATTTTCCATAATTTGTTGTCATCCACCTAGTCAAATGTCTTTGTGTAGTCAGTAGACTACAGGTAAATATCTTTCTGATATTCTTTGCTTTCATCCAAGATCTACCCGATATCATTGTTTTTCACCAATTCCTTCAGTACACCTTTGAATTCTTCCTTCAATACCATTGGTTCTCAATCATATGCCACCACTGAAATAGATGAACATTGACCAATTCTTTCTAGTATGGTGATTCTGTGTATTCTTTCCATGTTCTTTTGATGTTTCCTGCATCATTCAATATTTTGCCCACAGAATCTTTCAATATTATAAGTTAAGGCTTGAATTTTTTCGTCTGTTCTTTCAGCTTAAGTAATGCTGAGTGTTTTCTTTCTTTTTGATTTTCTAATTCCAGGTCTTTGCACATTTCATTATAATAATTAACTTTGTCTTTTTGAGCTGCTCTTTGAAATCTGTTCAGCTCTTTTATCTTATGATTTCTTCCATTTGTTTTAGCTACTCTCTGTTCATGAGCAAGTTTCAGAGTTTCTTCTAACATCTATTTTGCTTTGTCTCTTTTCCTGTCTTTTTAATGACCTTTTGCTTCTTCGTTTCTGATGATCTTGATATCATCCCACAATTTGTCTGGTTTTCAGTCATTGATGCTCAATGTGTCAATGCTGTTCTTCATATGGTCTCTAAATTCAGGTAGGATATAACCCATGTGGTATTTTTGTTTCTCGTGGACTTGTTTTAATTGTCTTCAGCTTCATCTTGAACTTGCATATGACCAATTGATGGTCTGTTCCACAGTTACCTTCTGGCCTTGTTTTGGCTGAAGATGTTGAGCTTCCCCATTGCCTCTTTCCACAGATGTAATAGATCTGAATCCTGTGTATTCCATCTGGCAAGGTCCATGTTTATAGCCACAATTTATGTTCTTGAAAAATTTTATTTGCAATGAATAAGTGCTGCTCTTGCAAAATTCTATCATACAACCTCTGGCAAGATTTCTATCATCATGGTTATATTTTCCAACTCTTGGTGATTCTTCTTTGTTTCTAACTTTCACATTGCAATCACCAATAATGATCAATTTGTCTTGACTGCACATTTTGTTATTTTCAGACTGCAGAAGTTGGTAAAAATCTTCAGTTTGTTTGTGTTTGGCTTTGGTGGTTGGTTCATAAATTTGAATTATAGTAATATTAACTGGTTTTCCTTGTAGGAGTATGAATATAATCCTATCACTGATGGCATTGTACTTCAGGATAGATCTTGAAACATTTTTTGTGACAATGAATGCCACTCTTTTCCTCTTCAATTTGTCATTCCTGGCATAGCAGATTTATGATCTTATGATTGTCTGATTCAAAATGGCTAAAACCAGTCCATTTCACCTCACTAATGCCTAGGATATTGATTATTATGCATTCCATTTCAGTTTTGACAGATTTTTATTTTCCTAGATTCATTCTTCCACATTTAAATTATTACTGGATCTATGCACCCATTTCTTCCCATTTTGAATCATGCTCTATCAGCAAATGGAGGTCACAAAAACCTTACTCCATCCATGCCTTTAAGGTCTACTCTAGCTTGGGAGGTATCTCTTCCCCAATCATATTTTGAATGCCTTCCAACCTGAGGGGCTCTTCTTTAGGTACTATATCAGACAATGTTTTAGGGCTACTCATCAAGTTTTTCAGTAATATATCAGACAGTGTTTCACTGATATTCATAAAGTTTTCACTAGCCATATTTTTGAGAACCAGAATGCTCCTTTCTTCTTCTCAGTCTGTCTTAGCCCGAAGCTCTGCTGAAACCTCTCCACCATGGGTGAACCTGCTGGTATTTGAAATGCCAGTGATATAGTCCCCAGCCTCACACCAATAAGCAAGCCACAGTACTACAAACTTACAGATGAGTGGTGGGATTCAACAGTAAGACATACACATTTAATCTGCATATGACTTTAACAAGAGATAATCAAAATTTTTTATGCTAAAATAAAACAAAAAAGCCAGTGATATAGTTCAAAAGATAAAGGGAAAGACAGTGAATTCTAGTTGGAGATTTCAACACAACTCTCAGATTAATTGATAGGAAAAGTAGACAGAATATAGGTAAGGGTGTAGAAGACCTGACCAGCATTGCAAACCAACTTCATCTAATTTATATTTTATTGAACACACCATATAACAAGAGAAGAATACAGTTTTGTTTTGTTTTTTTTTTCCTTTGGGTGCATATAAAACTTTCCAAAAGATACCATATTCAGGGTCAAAAAACAAACAAAAAATATTTAAAAAGTTAAATCATCTGACATATCATACATAAATAATGTATAGTAAACTTGTACCAATGTAACAAAATATAATTTGACGGACAGAAAAAAAAAGTCCAGTGAAATTTTATCAGTTTTTTTTTTGTTGTTGTTGTTGCTAGATTTTTCTTTCCTTTTATAGTCTGTATAGGTATTGTCTTTGGTTTGACTGAACAGATTTTGAAAGAAAATGTTTCAGATATATTTGTGGGAAGAATGAATCATATATATTTATTATTATTATTATTTATTTTTGCAGTGTTTCCTCCCCTCCCCTACTGCCCCTGGCAACCAACCAAGAAAGTTTCCTTCCATATATACATATATAAACCTTTCTTTGACTTTTTACACTAATGAACTAATAGAATTTGTCCTTCTGTAATTGACTTATTTCACTCAGCATAATGCCCTTTAAGTTCATCCATATTATGCAGTGTTTTGCAGATTCTACATTACTCTTAAGTGTTGCGTAGTATTCTGTTGTGTGTATGTACCATATTCTGTTTTGGTTACCTCTAGTGCCATTATAAGAGAAATATACCACAATTGGGAATGGCTCAAACAAACAGTAGTTTATTCTTACAGTTTTGGAGGCTAAAAGTCTGAGTTCAAAGTGCCAGGGTCTAAGAGTTGGGTGAAAGCCTACGATCTTGGGCTTCAGCTCTGCTTCTTGCTCTTGACCCACAGAAGCTAGGGGAATCTCTTCACTCAGACAGTTGCTGGCTGCTGAGGCTGACAAACCCAATTTCGACAAGTAAAAAGGCCCGGCGCTGATATTACCAAACCACATGGCAGGCCATTGATTCAAGTCCATTGAAAGTCCTAAGATTGGCTGAGCATGGCAGGCTGCTGCAGAACAACTTGGATGCATGTGGGGTTCAAGCATTTCATAATCTGGAGACCTCCCTGAGAATTACTTCTTATATATACTGGAAACATCCCACATCCCTAAAGCAGGTACTCAGCTGCTCCAATAGCTTCCACCATGAAATTAATTACCAATCTCACCATGGGGTATAACTACATCCAGCTGCCCAGCCACTCAACCAGGCCCAGCCAACTTGACATACAACCTAGAATCGTATGTATTTTTTTAAGTGAGAACTAAAAACTTAAATTTTATAGATTAAGACTGATTCTAGAGATAAGGATAAAGTATCATTGAGCTGAGATTTGGATTAATAGAACTATTCTTGATAGTTCTATTCCATATAGAACTATTCCTGAAAAGTCCCACTCTATGTTAAAACAAAAGGAAAATTAAAATAAGTAAGCAAAACCAGCAAATATTAGAGAGGCGGGGCAAGATGGCGGACTAGGCAGAAGGATT
>NW_006922108.1:631287-650787 GCF_000298275.1 Orycteropus afer afer | reverse complement strand
CCCCATATGTATGTAAAACATTTCAAACATTAATGGCTTAGAGGTAAATGTATTGAAGATTGCTGTTAGAATATAGCTGTGCAGTTTGGGCTGGTGATATTCCCTTAGCAACCAGAGCACTTAAACTGTCATGAACTGAAGTCACTTAGCAGGAGACTATGGAAAGATCAACTAAGCATAAGTGATGGAGGCAGGGGGTTAGAATGATGTATTCATGGACTACACTGACCATCAAAAAGAACACAACCAGAAACAAATGAGTGAGCTGGGAGATCAATTTAAGGAACTTACCCAGCAGTTTTCAGAAAGAAATAAAGAGATGAATTGAGGGAGGTAGAAGTTGAAGTGTCAAAATCAGTATAATAGAAACCCCAGGATCACTAATAATTAAACAGTGGGGAGGAAATATCTAATAAATAGTACCTGAGGATTTTTTGCAATTGAAGAAAACAAATAATACTTCAATTTTAACAGTTTATACAATGTAAACAGCCTAAGTGTTGTTCGATGTGGGGGGCAATGCACACAAATTATAGAAATGTTTAAATCATCAAAGACAGAAGCAGATCTAGTAAGGAACAAGGTAGCAACATTGGACTGCTCACCTCTGAATATGAAGTCAGAATAATGTAAATTCCTCATGGGTACATTCAATTTTTTTTTCTTTTATTTACAGCCAAAAACTTAGATTTGAGGACAAAATTAACACCATAATCAGTCAATAAACAATTTTTTAAAATTTGATTTTAACTTTTATCTCAGCCATGTGTAGTGTTTGGTTGAATGGCTGAGTGAAATTGCTTAGAACATATTCTTTCAGAGGTACTAATACTGGGAACTATAGTAAACAGAGTATAGACATGTTGGGGAGCAGTAACGGTGGAGGAAGATACTTAGTTCAGGAATACAATATAATGATATTGTTGTTGTTATGTGCCATCGAGTTGGCCCCAACTCATATCGACCCCTCCTTGGGTTTCTGAGGCAGTATCACTATGGAAGTAGATTGCCCCATCTTCCTTCCGAGGAGTGGCTGGTGGGTTTGAACTGCCAGCCTTCTGGTTAGCAGTCAAGTGCCTTAGTCACTACGCTACCAAAGCTCCCATAATGATATAATATACTTGTTTTAAATAAGAGGTCCACAACAGAATCAATTTTATACCTGTTGTTGTTGTTAGGTGCTGTTGAGTTGTCTCCAACTCATAGTGATCTTATACACAACAGAACGGAACACTTCCTGGTCTTGTGCCAGCCTCATAATCCTTGCTATATTTGGGCTCATTGTTAAAGCCACTGGGCCAATCCATCTCATTGAGGGCCTTTTCCTTCTTTGTTGACCCTCCACTTCACCAAGCATGATATCCTTCTCCAGGGAATGGTTTCTTCTGACAACATGACCAAAGTATCGAGAAGATGTCTGGCCATTCTCACTTCCAATGAGCATTCTGGCTGCATTTCTTCCAGGACTGATCTGTTAGTCCTTTTAGTGGATGATGGTACTCTTAGCATTCTTCTCTAAAACCACAACTCAAAAGTTATATTCATACCTACTCCTCACTTATGGACCACCTTGCCATTTGACATTTTGAATTTACAACAATAATAAAAAAAATCTATCCAACTGTTCTGTGCATGAACAAGGCAGTGAGCAGAGTGGCAACAGCTGCAGTGCTTCCTCTCCTTTGAGGAGGGTCTCCAGGCAATTTCTCAGAATCTGGGTTGCACTGCCCTGTGCACTCTCTTCCCTCCTGCTAGTGTGGGCACCATCTCTAGCTGCTCTAGCTGCTTTAGTGCTCCAGAACCACAGGCTCTAGGCTCCCACTTAGAATTTAGTAAAGGAATACCTGCTCTAGATTCCTAGCTCTTATTTGGCCTGAGGCCCTTTAGCTCAAAATTGTTGTGATGTGGAAAGGGAGTGTGGTAGTTAAGTTCATGTGTCAATTTGCCTGGGCCTGGTTGAATGTCTGGGCAGTTGGACGTAGTATTCCCCATGGTGAAACTGGTAAACAACTCCATGGTGGAATCTACTGTGAGCAGCTGACTACGTGTCTTAGGAATGTGGTCTGCTTCCTGTGTATAAGAAGAAGTGTTGGGGAATGGTCTCTAGTTTATGGCATGTTTAAAGCCTTCATGTAGCCATGTCCTTGTCCAGCATCCTGCAATGTTTTGCCGACTTTGGGACTTTCAATGAACTTGAATTATTGCCCTGCCATGTGGTTTGGTAATATTGGGACTTGGCCTTTTTACTTGTCAACCTTGAGGTTGTCAGCCTCAGCAACCAGCAGCTGTCTGAGTGAAGAAAAGCATCTAGCTCCAATGGGCCAGGTTGTTGTTATTTGCCGTTGAGTCGGACCTGACTCATAGCGACCCCACCTTGGGTTTCCAAGGCAGTATCACTACAGAAGTAGATTGCCCCATCTTCCTTCCAAGGAGTGGCTAGTGGGTTTGAACTGCCAGCCTTCTGGTTAGCAGTCCAGTGCTTTAGGCACTATGCTACCAGAGCTCCCTGAAGCCTAAGTTTGAGGGGCTTTCACCCAACCCCTAGGGCCTGGCACTTTGAACTCGGACTTCTAGCCTCCAAAATTGTAAGAGAATAAACTCCTGTTTGTTCAAGCCATCCCATTTGTGGTATATTCTTGTCAGAATGGCACTAGGTAACTGAAACAGGGAGGAAAGAGAGGAAAGAAAGAGACATCTGAGAGGGTGTTTGGAGGAAGTGTATGCAAGTTTCCTGTCTTCCTAAAGTGATCTGAACTGTGCCTGAAGCCTGTGCCTGGGTGGGGCCAGGTGTGCAACCAAGTTTCCAGTGCTCTCACAGGAAGCCCTTAGCCCTGGTGACTTGCCAGGCCCAGAGGGCAGAGCAGGTTCTCAGATCATGAATGCAGGGCTCGCACTGATGTGGGTGGAGCCCTCAATGTTGATCCAGGAGGGAAGTTCTGACCCAGCAGAGCAGGAAGGTGAAGTGGTTAAGCCAAGAGCCCTTCTGTCACATAGCCAGGGATTATCTAGCTTTGTGTCCTCCAAGATTCCTTCTTCACAGAGGAATAATCTACTACTGGATTTATCACATTTATGAGCACATCAGTAAATCTTAGCCATTACTATATTGATGATCATATTTTCTAAATTAAAAAAAAAAAAAAGGAAAAATAGATGGTCTGAAAACAAAAATGTTTCATTTACTTGTAATACCAATGCTAATTTTTACATAACCACCTGGTTGTTTCTTTGGAATCTATTCATGTCAATAAGTGAGGAATGGGAGGAAAAGTAATAGGGACCTGTTTCAAACTCATAGTATGGTATAATTTTTTAAACAATCGGAATAAAAAAAATATTTTTAAAATTATATTAATATGCTGACAGTTTAGTAGTAAATTGACAAAATCTGCTAAAGGAAGAGGGACCCAGAGAAGTAAGCAGGACAGAAACGATTTTTCTCTTGAGATAATTTGTGGAAACTGAAGACTACAGAGGTTTTATTTTAGCGTCCTCTTATGTGCATAGGAGAGGAAGCAAGCCGAGGGTTTATCCAAATAAAGAGTCCAATAAGAAATCTAACCTTGGCATAAAGCTTACTCAGAAATACCGATCCCCATATGTAAAGATAAACTAGAAGTATATTTGATACACCAAGTAACTACTATGGGGTTTTTAAAACTAAATAGATCCCTGAGTGAAAATGAAAACCTTTCCTGGTAATTCATTACACACGCCATACTTCACCTATATTTGAAGGCCCAGTTTGCATAGCCCTTGTGCTCTAAAAGGCCTTGGAGGGGAGGAAAGGCAGGGGAATGACTTGTTCAAAGTGTTTGCATGTTCAAAGTTTTGCATGTTCTTGGGAGATCCAAACAAATCTTTGGAAGAACCCATCCTCAACCAGGCAGTAAAACTTTCAGCCTAATTAAATAGCTATGTTTTTTGTTTTTTATTTGTAGTCAAAAATCACCAAAAAAGCTCAAGATAAAAAGATTCACTAGCAAAAGCTGACAGAAACTATAGAGAGCAAAATCAAACCCTCAAATCTTCAACTATTGCAATTATCAGAGAAAGTAATTCAAGTTTTTAATTATATGCAAATAAAAGACACTGAAATGCAATAAAAGATCAATAAATTAAAAATATGTTATAGTCATAAAATATTCAAATATAATTTATAGAACTAAAAAATAAAGTAACTAAATTGAAATTTAAAAAGCAATGAGCAAGATTAATGGCTAGAGAATTAGAGATTTGGAAAACAAATAGAAAGCAGCAAAATGAAATAGAGATGAAAAACACAAAAGAAAGAAATAGAGAGAGAAAATTGATCAAATAAAATATGGGAAGAAATAATAATTGAGAATTAAAAAAAAAAAATGTGTCTTCCCTTTACCCTTCTTTCCCCACCCACCCCTGGTATCCATCAAGTAACATTTCTGGGTTTTTTTGCGAAAGCTTTTTCTTTACTTTTTTATCATAATGATCTCATATAATATTTTCCTTTTGTGACTGACTAACTTCATAAGCATAATGGCCTCTAAGTTCATCCATGTTGTGAGATCTTTTGCAAATTTATAATTTTTCTTAACATTGGGTAGCATCCCCACTATATGTATGTACCATAGTTTGTTGATCATCCACTGATGAACTTTTAGGTTTTTTCCATCCGTTTGCTATTGTGAATAGTGCTGGAATGAACATGGGTATGCATATATATTTTTGTGTTATGGCTCTTATTTCTCTAGGATATACACTTAGTAGTGAGATTGATGGATCCTATGGTATTTCTATTACCAGCTTTTTAAGGAAGTGCCATACCATTTTCCACAGTGGTTGCACCATTTTAGAGTCCCACCAGCAGCGTATGAAGGTTCCAATTTCTCCACATTCTCATCAGCATTTATTGTTGCCTCAGTTCTCTAGTGCTGCTAAACAAGGATACCACAAGTGGATGGCTTCAACAAACAGAAATTTATTCTCTTACCGTTTGGGAGGCTAGAAGTCTGAATTCAGAAATTTGGCTCTAGTGGCTGGGTGGAGGCCCCTCAGCCTTTGGTTTCAGCTCTGCCTTCCAGGCCCACTGGAGCAAGTTGGAGACTTCCCCTGACTCACATACCTTCTGGCTGCTGAGTTGACAGATCGAAGGTAGGCAAGTAAAATGGCATATTATTGGCTCACAGGCTATGATGACAACAATCTTAAGATACGTAGGCAACACAGCAGGCCACTTGGTTTGAGTCCAAAACTGAAGATGAACCCTCATGAACCAAATGCAGGATTCTTTCCACATACATTGGAAGCAGGCCACACCCTGAGGGCAACTCCTCTTCAACTGACTAACTGCCCACACCAAATTCCACCAAAGAATTGATTACTTCGCATCCAATGTTATCATCATACACCCAACTGCCAAGTCACTCAAAACCATGGCCCAGGCAAGACAACACACAAGTTTAACAATCACAATTATTTCCTGGTTTTTTTTTTTTTTTTTTTTGACTTTGCTATTAGTGCTGGGTTGAGATATTATCTCCTCATTCTGATTTGCATCTCTCTTAGTGCCTAAGGCATTTTACTGCTAACCAGAGAGTTGGGGGTTTAAACCCATCTGCTGCCTCATGGGAAGATGGGATAATCTACTTCTGTAAAGATTGACCACCTTGGAAACACAATGGGGGTCTGGTCTCTATGAGTCAGAATCAACTCCATGGCAGTGGGCTTGTTTATTTTTTGTTTAATGGTTAATGATCACAAGCATTTCTTAATGTAAGCTAAATGTCTTCTTTGGTAAAGTATCTATTCATTCCTATGCCCATTTTGTAATTGGATTATTTGTCTTTTTTTTTGTTGTTGTTAAGGTGTTGATATTTTCTATAAATGTTAGAGATTAGCCCCTTGTCTGATATATCATTGCAAAACTTTTTCCCAGTCTATGGGTTCTCTTCTTACTCTTTTGGTGAAATTTTTTCCTGCATAGAAGTGTCTAATTTTTAGGAGGTCCCTGTCACCTTTTTTGGTCTTCTGGTGTTTGTGTATTTTTAGTTATATTTGATAGTGTATTTATGCCCTGAATTAAGGCCCCTAAATTTTCTGTATTTTTTTTCTGGGATGGTCTTTATGGTTTTAGGTTCCATGTTCCAATCTTTGATCTAATTTGAGTTTGTTTTTGTGTATATAATGTGAGCTATGGGTCCTGTTTTCTTTTCATGCAAATTAATATTCAATTTTTTCAGCACCATTTATAAAGGAGACTATCTCTTCTCATTTAATGAGTTTTGGAGTTTTGTCAAAGATCAGCTGTCCGCAAGTGTGTGGATTTACTTAATGGTTCTCAATTCTGTTAATTGGTCTATGTGTCCTCATCGTACTAGTACCAGGTTACTGAAGTACTAGGGCTTATAGTAGGTTTTGCGATGGGGGAGTGTGAGGACTCCTGTTTTATTGAACTTCTTTAATATTGCTTTACTTATCCAGGGTCTCTCCTTTCAATATAAAGTTGGTGACTAGTTTTTACATCTATTTAAAGAAAACTGATAGAATCTAGATTGGGATTGCATTATATCTGTAGATCATTTTGAGTAATATTGACATTTTCATGATTTTAAGCCTTCCTATCCTTGAGCATGGTATAGACTTCCATTGATGTATGTTTCTTATAATACATTGATGTATATTTCAAATTTGTTGGAACACAGTTCTTTATAGTATCCTGATACTATCCTTTTTATCTCAGCCAGTTCTGTTGTGATGTCACCCATTTCATTTCTTATTTGTTTTATGTACACCTTCACCTTCTTTTCCTTTGCTAAATTTGCTTATATTTTGTCAATTTTATTAACCTTTTCAAGGAAACAACTTCTGGTCTTGTTGATTATTTCTATTGTCTTTCTATTTTCTCTTTCACTTATTTCTTCTGGAATCTTTATTATTTCTTTTTGTTGGGTGACTGTTGGCTGCTCTTTTTCTAATTATTGCAGATGTTGGGTGAAGATGTTGATGTTGGATTCTTTTTTTTTTTTTTTTTGATGTGTGTATTTGTTGCCATCTAACCACTGTTTTTGTTGTGTCCTCCAAATTTTGGTATGTTGTGTTTTCATTCTCATTTGATACAAGGTAATTTTGAATTTCATGTTTTATTTCTTCTGTCATTAAGTAATTTTGAAGTAAGGTGACATTTAATTTTCATGTGTTTGGTTTTTCCCTTGATCTCCCTATTGCTGATTTCTATTTTAATAGTATTACAAACTGAGAAGATGATTTGCAGTATTTTGATACCTTCAAATTTATTGAGACTTGCTTGTAGGCTATGATACGGTCTATTCTGGAGAATGTTCCATGTACACTGGAAAAGAATATATATTGTGCTGTTGGTGAATGGCATGTTCTGTACATATCTATAAGGTCAAGTTTGTTGATTGTATTGTTTAGTTCTTTTGTGTCTTTATGAGTTTCTTTCTTGTTATTTTGTTCTTTATTGAAAGTGGTATAGTGAATTCTCCAATTATTATAATGGAGTTGTCTTATCATTTCCGATAAACTATGTTTTACATATTTTGGAGCTCTTTGAGTGTGTAGATATTAATTATGATTATGTACTCTTGTTCAGTTGATCTTTTAATCATTATATAATGTCTTGTCTCTTATGGTTGTTTTTGTCTTAAAGTTCATTGCATTAGAAATAAATATTTCCAATCCTGCTCTTTTTTGATTAACAGTTCTTTGATATATTTTTTCCAACATTTGACTTTTAGTCTATTTTTGTCTTATGTCTAAGGTGTTTCTCTTGTAGACTACATATTGATGGGTCATATTTTATTATCCATTCTGCAGCTCTCTTTGATTGTTGCATTTAATGAATTCAGTGTAATTATCCATAAGTAAGAACTGATTGCTGTCATTTTGTTATTTGTTATTTTTTTTTTGTATGAGATGTTGCTGATTTCTTTGTTCCATATAATTTTGTGTGAACTCAGTTTGCTTAGGGCTTTTTCAGATCTTTCCAATTTTTGCTATTATTTGGTTAATTGCGAAATATTGGTCCTTTTCTTTTTTATTTTGATGAGAAGATTAATTTTCTTTAAGCTTACACTGTGATTGGTTATTTTCTTACCAAGTTTTAAACAGTTAATTCTATCTTGAGATTGTTTTGACTTCCTCTCAGTTTGGAACTTTTGTACCTGCATTATTTATTCTTTTGTTGTTGTTGTTGTTATGTAGTTGTCCTCATTTACAAATTGATATCTTTGGTTCCCTACCTATTTTCTTGGAAGTTTATTTTACTTTGGATACTTCAATATCTGGGTTGGTTTATTGATTATGTTGTCATGTGTATTGATCACAGGTTGTTGTCTGCTGTTGTTGGCTCTCTGTCCAAAGAACTCCTTTAAGCATCTCTCTTAAGATTGGTCTGGTTTTGACAAATTACAAGAATTTCTGTTTTTCTGGAAATGTCCTAATTTCCCCAACATATTTGAAAGACAATTTTGCTAGAAATATAATTCTAGCTTGGCAATTTTTTTTTTTTTTCTTTCGGGTTTTATATATGTCATATCATTGCCTTTGTGCCCAAGTGGTTTCTTCCAAGAAATCAGAGCTAAGTCTTATTGGTTGCTCTTTGTCAGTGTCATTTCATTTTTCCTATACTGTTTCCAGACTCTTTGCTTTGGTTTTGGAAAATTTGATTATAACATGTCTTAATGATTTTCTTTTGGGATATATCCTGTTTGGGGTTCATGGAAATTTTTGAATGCATATTTTCTCATCTTTCATCATATTAGGGAAGTTCTCTTCCAACAAATTATTGACAATTTTTTCTGTAGTTGTATTTGTCTCTTCCTGTTCTGGAATTCTGATCACATGTAGTTATTCCTCTTGATGACGTCCCACATAAATCTTAGGCTTTCTTCCTCTTTTTTTTTTTTTTTTTTTTGTACTTTCTGATTATTTCCTTAACCAAGTAGTATTAAGAGATTTGTATTCAATCTCACTAATTCTGCCTTCCGTTGATTCAATTCTAGCCCTTTGTCCTTTCGTATTTCCATCTATTTCTAAAATTTTTGGATTAATCATCTCAATTTCTATTTGCTGAATTTATATGGTTTCTGACTTTTCATTTATTTCATAAGTTTGTTTTTGAATTATTTTCCTGAATTATTCTAGATTTTTATCTCTGTTTTCCCTAATTTTGTCATGTTTTCCTTAATCTGTCAAAGTTTTCTTTGATCTGTCTCTCAATCCATTGAACATTCTGTGTCACCTTGACTGGACCTGGTTTTGAGTGACTGGGCAGCTGGATGTAGTTATTCCCCATGATGAGACTGGTAATCAATTCCATGGTGGAATCTACTGGAGCAGCCGAATAACTGTCTTAGGGATGTATTCTGTTTCCAGTAAATAAAAAGTCAGCTTTGAGAAAGGTCTCTGTAGTATTTTGGCTTGCTTGGACCCTGCTTGTTTTTGAGTCTTCATTCAGCAGTCTGCTGTATTGCCTTCCAATCTTTGGACTGTCTCTGGACTTTAATCAATGGCCTGCCATGTGGTTTGGTGATATTGAACTATGCCTTTTTTCTTGTGGACCTTGGGTTTGTCAGCCTCAGTAGCCAATAGCTGCTTAAGTGAAGAACTCCTCCAGCTTCAGTGAGTCAAGAGCAAGAGGTAGAGCTGAAGCCCAAGGTCAAAGGGGTTTCACCCAATCCTTAGAGCCTGGCTTTTTGAACTTAGACTTCTAGCCTCCTAACTAAGAGAAAAACTCTGTTTGTTAAAGCCACCCCTTGTGGTGTTTTCTGTTAGAACAGCACCAGAAGTAACCAAAACAAGTACCTAACTATAATTCTTTTTCAAGTAGTTCTATTGCCATTTCTTCACTTTACCTCACTTTGGGGAGGTTCCCTTACTCTTTTTTTTTTTTTTTTTTTTCTGTTCCCTTGTTACTACTACTTTATCTTGCTTCTTTATGTAACTGGGAATGCCAGTTGCCTCTGAGATATTATGATCTCATTGCATTTGTATTTAATTGATGGTTGTTTGTTGGTGTGATTAGACCAGCTATTTTTCTTTCTCCTTCTTCTTCTTCTTTTATTTATTTATTTTGCTTTATTTTGTTTTTATATACCCAAGCAGGCAGGACTGTTGTGATACTCTACTCACTCCATTTGCAATACTTAAGCACTCACCACTTGTCTCTACTGGGTGTGATAGAGGGTCAGTATGTGCAAAAATCTCTGTTTACTGTTTCTGCAGAGCAGTTGAAGACAGATTGGACTGGTTTTGACCACTGTCTAACATTTCTCAGTTGGTGCAGAAGCAAGTTGTGGCCCTTTCCAGTGAGTGGTGCTTCAGGAAGTGTGAATGTGGTTGGGTCATGTGGGCATGGTTTCTGTCTCTCTTCAGGTGACACACACAAATGACAACAACAAAATAAAACCAAGAGGACAAAAAGCACAAAACATGAATAACAAAACCACAGAAGAAAAATAAATAAATGAAGAGAAAAGTAAAAAGAGAAGAGGAAACCACAAGAAGGACAAAGAGAAAAAAAAAATTCTGGGATGGGGAAAGAGAAAAGAGAGCAAGACAAAAAGAACAATAAATAAAAAGAAAATAAAAAAATAGAACAAATGATAGGAAAAACAAAAATATAAAAAGAAGAAAAAAAGAGATATGGAAAAGGAAAAAAAGTGAAGAACCCAGGAAGAGAACAAAAGGAAATGATAAAAACAAAGAAAGGAGAAGAAAAGTAATAATTAAAAAATGAATAATAGAAAACTGGCAGGGGTAGGGAACCTAGGCATTGTTCTGCTGGCCAAGCAGGCAGTGGGGAGCAGGGCACTTTATTCCAGAAGGAATTCCTGTTAGCCAAAAGACAGCTGAGTGCATTGTGCCTGGTCCCAGAATGAGTTCCTGCTGTCCCCAAATGTTCTGGGGTATAGGGAGCCCAGTCCCATAAAAAGTTCCTGCTGTCCCAAAAGGTGGCTATGCACAAGGTGTCTATTTCCAGAAGTTCCTCCCATCCAAAAGGCTGCTGGAGGCAAGGCACCTGGTCCCAGAACTAATCCTGCCTACATAGAAGATAACAGGGAGCAAGTTGCCTTATCTCAGATGAGTCCTTCTGTCCCAGAAAATGTCTGGGGGCAGGACACCTGGACATGATAAAAGGTCTTACTGTCCTAATAGACAACTGGGAGCAAGGCACCTGGTTCTAGAGGTAGTTCCTTCTGGCCCCAAAAAGTAGCTGGGGACAGGGCATCTGGTCCCTGAAAAAGTACTGCTGTCCCAATATGCAACTTGGTACAGGCTCCCTGGACCCAGAAAAAAGTTCCTTTTGGCCTAAAAGATGGCAAGGAGTAGGGCACATTATCCCAGAACTAGTTACTGCTTATCCAGAAGATAAAAGGGGACAGAGTGCCCGATCACAGATAGAGTTCCTACTGGCCCAGAAGACATCTGGGCCAGGCATCTGGACCTGGAAAAAGTTCCTTCCAGTTCAAATTGCTGCTAGGAATATGGAGCCTGTTCCAGAAAGAATTCCTGCTAGCCCAAAGAGCTACTGGAGGCAGAGAAATATGGCCCAGAAAAAGTTATTGCTGGTTCAAAAGGCAGATGGGTACAGTGCAACTTTTCCCAGAAAGAAAAAATCCTGCTGCTGGAAGCAGGGCAACTGGTCTCAGAACTCATTCTTACCTACGGAGAAGACAACTGGGGGCATGATTTCTGATCCTAAATGAGTTTCTGCTGGCCCAGAAGGTGTTTGTGGAAGTGTGCCTGGATCTAGGAAAAGTTCCTGCCAGTTGAAAGATGACTGGAAGCCAAGCACTTGGTTCCAGAAGGAGTTCCTTCTAGCTCTAGAAGGCATCTATCTGGGAGGCAGGTGTAAAGTCCCAGAAAAAACTTCTTGCTGAAGAAAAAGGCTGCTGGGTACAGGGACCCCATTCTCAGAAAGAGTTTCTGCCATACCAAAAGAAGGGGTCTAGGGCACTGCTCCCAGATCCAGTTCCTGCCTGCTCAGAAGACAGCTAGTGGCAGGGTATCTGGTCTGGAATGGAATTCCTCACAATACTGAACATGGATAGAGGAGATGGCCAAACCTCCATTCACCAGGAAGGCATGGAGTATTAGGGGAATATCACATCTTTTTAAGCATCAGGCACCAGTCTGATTGCCTATGCAATCCTAAGCAGGTGGAGTATATTATCAGGTTGCTGCCCCAATTGAAATGTCACTTGCTAATATTCAAATATTTTTGTACCATCAGGCCAGTTGACAGTCCACAGCTGTGTTTTTCTTATTATTCCCTGTTTTCCATCAGTTTCTTCTACTAATTTGTATTTAGCCCACTTTATCCTTCCTTTTGAAGCTCAAGGTTCCAAGATTATCATATGTATCTGTTTCAGATGATTTCTCATGCCATTGCTGTAGAGGGTCCTGTTAGCTTGTCTGCCTATTCTTCTGCCTTGTCAGGAGTCTCCCCATAAAATAATGCATCTTATGGATTCCTGAACCCAAAAATTGCCAAGTAAGACAAATAAAAATAAAGGCACATTTAGATATTTCATAGTTATTCAATATAAACCAAGAATGAAAAGATTGATAAAGCAGTCAGAGAAAAGAAAGATTAACTAAGTATGACTGGCAGATGTCTTCTCAACAAGAATAACCCTGTCAATGCAGTAGCAGAATATTTGTGTTGTTGCAGACTTCTATATTTGACAAACAATTTTTCAGCAACAAGGATCAAATCTAAAATTTTTCAAACAAACAGAAGCAGAGTTTTCTACAACTATCACTTACGGGTAGAAATAGTAAGGATATAGTTTGTTCAGTAGAAAAGTGATCCCAGGTGGACCCTCTGAGAAGCAGAAACTAATGAACAAAGAAAGTGGTCAATATGTGGGTAAATATAAGCAGATTTTGATTGTATATAGTAAAATAATAATATTCATTTAAAATTCAATGCAAAACAAAAACAGTACTAATAGTAAATAAAGGTAAACAACAACAACAAAAGTAAATAGTATGTACTTTGAGTGATAATTAATATTGATGTGTTCTATAATCCTTATTATTGACATTAAGACAAAGAAATAGTTTAATTTAACTTGTATGTACATACTAAAATATCTATAATAATAATGCTAAAAAATACCTAAGAGTATGTTGTTGTTATGTGCCGTCGAGTCATACCTGTCTCATAGAGACCCCAACTTGGGTTTCCGAGGCAGTATTACTATGGAAATAGATTGCCTCATCTTCCTTCCAAGGAGTGGCTGGTGAGTTTGAACCACCAGCCTTCTGATTAGCAGTCAACTGCCTTAGACACTACGCTACCAGAGCTCCCACCTAAGAGTACACGAACTCCAAACTCAGTAAAGGAAAAAAAAAAAAAGTATAAATAATAAAAAAAAAAATTAAATTAAGAAGGGAGAGAAATTAAAAATGTAGTGATAATAAATAACATAAAACAAATTTATACAGAGAAATCGAAATGTGGCAATATACAATTAGTATAAAAAACCGAAATATTCTTTTTATATCACAAAAATCCAGATACGTATTATTATAAGAAAAATACATGACAAGTATGCAAAAAAAAAAAACAAGAATACAAAATATATGGTATGGAAGTTATTAAATTAAAGGTGTCACAATTACATTGATAATAAAGAATACAAATTTTAAGGTAACAAATGATACTAGGAAAAAAGTGAATCCTATTCAGTGATACAAATGTCAATTCACCAAGAAAGTCAGCAATAATAAACCTGCCATAACACCTGAAAACATAAACCAAACATTAACAGAACTTGGAGATCAATCATAGTCATGGGTTTAAAATACCTCTGAAATTAATTGAAGAAGATGTGAAGCACTTGCTGTTCAAAATCAAAGCTTAGAGCTTTCAGTATGTATTATTCACTTCAACATAAAGAAAACAAAAATCCTCACAGCTGGACCAAGAAGAACATGACAAACAGAGAAAAGATGAATTGTCAAGAATTCATTTCACTTGGATCCACAATCAAGGCTCATGGATACAGAAGTCAAGAAGTTAAAGAATGTATCACATTGGGCAAATCTGCTTCAAAAGACTTGTTTGAAATGTTCAAAAGTGAAGATGGCACTTTGTAGATTAAGGTGAGCCTGACCCCATCCATGGTATTTTCAATTGCCTCATATGAATGTGAAAGTTGGGTAATGATTAAAGAAAAACAAAGAAGAACTGGTAAATTTGAATTATAGTGTTTGCAAATAATATTGACTATGTCCCAGACTGCTAAAAGAACAAACATATCTGTCTTGGAAAAAGTACAGCCAGAATACTCCTTAGAAGCAAGAATGGCAAGTCTGTCTCTTGGTCATGTTATCAGAAGGGAGCAGTCCCTGGAGAAGGACATCATGCTTGGTAAAGTGGAGAGCTAGTGAAAAAGAAGAAGACCCTCAATGAGATGAATTAAAATGGCTGGAACAACAGACTCAAACATGGCAATAATTATGAGGTTCCTGCTGGACCATCTAATGTTTTGTTCTATTTAGGGTGGCTGTGACTTGGAACCAACTTGATGACACCTACCAGCAACCACTAATTGATAGATGAAACAAATGAAAAATCAAGAAAAATAGAGAAGAATTAAATAACACACTTAAAGAAATAATGTTTAATCAGTTCTGAAATGTCCCAGTGAGGTCTAAGTGAACTTGTTCCCCCTTGAAAACAATGAACAAACAAATGAGCAAAACAATCAAAACCAATCATTTCAGAAACTTGATGAATAAATAAACTGACAAAGTGAACTGAAGATTGTCTTTCCAAGGGAACTTAGGTAAGAATTTAGGATCTGTGACATTTTTAACTTCAGGCTATTCCTATACTGTCTCTGTCCTCATTTCAGTAGCAATACAGCTGAATGTTACTGCATTGCTGACAACAGAAATAACAAAGACTTTCTCTGGAGTGCCTCAGGGGAAAAGGTGTCCTCTCCACAGTCAATTTTTTTTTATAGTATGTGAAGGGAATTGACCTCAAAGATCCAGGCCCCTCAGGCCAGCCATGTTCATATGATTAGCTGAGCTCCTAGGCCAGGTGTCTCCATTTGGAGAACTCCAGGTTAGTAGCCTTCAGCAGCAGTATTCCCTCACAGGAAGAAGGAAGGATTCAAGGGAGTTGTATCTCCTATGACTCAGTGTTAGTGTTGTTAATTGTCTTCCAGTTGATTCTGACTCAAGTCAACCCCATGTGTGAAAAGTAGATCTGCTCCTTAGGGTTTTCAAATCTGTGACTTTTCAGAAGCTGAGTGCCAGGACTTTCTTCTGGGGTGCCTTTGGTTGGGCTTGAACTGCCCACTTTCTGGTTAGTTGTCAGTGCTTAAACATTTGTACCATTCTGGACTCCTCTGATGCAGTACATTTCTACCTCTAGTTCTAGACTGACCCATATAATTCTCTTCCAACACTACTCTGCATGGAAGCAAAGTGGAATAGGAGGCAGTTACATTTTCTTTGGATTAGCCTCTTGCTAAAAGTATTGCAATAAGTGATTAAAGGTTTGCCTGTTATCTACCTTTTGTTTTGTTGTCTTAATCAGCTATTCCAACAACTGGCAGTTTAGTACAGCTCAGCTCACTCAACTTACCTCAACTCCTTGATATTTAGACATGTAAACCAATGGGCTAGAATGGAGAGACCAGAAATACATTCTCATATTTATGATCAATTGAATTTCAACAAGAATATCAAGACAATTCAATGGGAGAATGGATATTCTTTTTAATAAACAGTGTTTGGAAAATAGGATATCAACACAAAAAGACCTCCATGTAATAGCTAAAATTAGAAAACATGACTAGTTGAAAATATAGAAGTATCAACACTCATGGAAGTAGCAGACAAGAATTCAGACATTGTATTGCACTGGGCAAATCAGCTGCAAAAAGAACTCTTGAAAGTGCAAAAGAGCAAAAAATCTCTTTGAAGATTAAGGTGCACCTAACTGAAGCCTCAGTATTTTTAATCACATCATATGCATGCAAAAGGTGGACAATGAGTATAGAAGACCAAAGAGTTGATACTTTGAATTGTCGTGTTGGTGAAGAAAGCTGAAAAGACCATGGACTGCCAGAAAAATGAACAATTCTGTCCTGGAAGAAGTGCAGCTGGAATGCTCCTTGGAAGCAAGAATGGCCAGACTCTGTCTCATCTACTTTGGTCATGTTGTCAGAAGGAATCATTCTCTAGAGAAGGAGATCTTGCTTGGTAAAGTAGAGGGTCAGTGAAAAGGGGAAGATCTTCAATGAGATTGTGATGTAGTAAATTACTTGGTATGGCTTTTCTATCCGTAAGTCTTTGTAAACTCCATGGTGGAATTTGCTCTGAGCAACTGAGGAGCTCCTGATTGTTAAAGTTATCCACCAGGGATATTTCTGTTGCGAGTTGTACAAAGCAATATTCTGGGAAGTTCACTCTCCCTAAGGTGTTTAGAATTCTAATGTCATGATTGATTTGTTTGGCCACTCTACCAGTCTCAAAAGGAGCCCTCCTCAAAGCAGAAGGCGTCTCTCTGACTGCTGGCTGAGAAAGACATGCTGCTGAGAGAAATGTGCTCCTGAGATACACATGCTGCTGAGAAAGAGACACACACTGCTGGGAGAGAGACTGTTGGCTGAGAGATGGCGAGACTGAGTGCAACTGAGCATTTTTCCTGAACTTGAATTGTAGCCTGGTGCTTCCCTAATAAACCCCATCATCTGTGAGTTCTGTGTGGCCACTGCAACAAATTATTGAACCCAGCAGAGAGGTGGCGGATGCTGCAGGAGGAGTGGTTGGTGTCAGGATTAGGGAAAGAGCTGGAAGAAGGCAGCATGTCTGGCCTCGCAGGAATTGGCGTTGGCTGCTGATGGTGATTCTGTCTTCCTCTTGTGGGGTTAGAGGCAGTCAGAGGATGTGGCCTCCCTGCCCCTTTGGCAGAGATGGATTGACACAGTGCCTGTAAAAATGGGCTCAAGCATAGCAAGGTTGTAAGGATGGCACAGGACTGTACCTAGGGCCACTATGAGTCACAACTGACTCAATGGCACAATGACCACAAGTATCCATGACCTTGTGTTATGGAAGGATTTCTTAGATACGATGTGAAAAGCACAAGAAACAACAACAACAATAACAAAATAGATAAATTGGATTTGACAAACATAAATGTTTGTGGATCAAATGACAATATGAAAAAAAGTGAAAAGAAAATACACACAGTGATGAAAATAAAAATTGAAACCATATCTCTAATAAGGGTCTAGGATCCAGAATATATAAATAATTTTACAACTCAATAATAAAAAGAGAGATAATTAATAAAGGGAAAAGAATGTGAAGAGTTATTTTCCCAAAAAAGGATATGTAAATGGCCTAAAGCCATGTAAAGAGATGTTCAATATCATAAAAAATTGCAATTTAAAACTACTGTGAGATACCACTTTATATTCATTAGAATGGCTAGATTATAAAACACAGACAATAATCCAAATCAAACCAAACTCACTGCTGTTGAGTAGGATCCCACTCACAGTGACCTCTCCTTGGGTTTCTGAGGAGGTATCACTACAGAAGTAGATTCCCCAATCTTCCTTCCAAGAAGTGGCTGGTGAGTTGTTTAGCAGTCAAATGACTTAGGCACTATGCCACCAGAGCTCCCACAGACAATAATAAGTGTTGACAAGTGTGTAGGAAATCATAGCCCTCGTACATTGGTGTTGGGTATGTACAACGTGTAGTTGCTTTGGAAAGAAATTTTGGAAATTCCTCCCTATACTAAACATAGATAGTCAGTAATTCCACTTCTCTACCTAAGAGAAATAAAACATATCTTCTAAAAAAAAATGCAGATGGAGTATTTTTAATAATAGTACAAAATTGAAAACAACTTAAATGTCTGATGCTTTGGTAAACAAAAATGATATAGCCATACAATGAAATACTATTTGGAAACAAAAGAGAATGAAGTACAACCTGGATCAATATTGATGACATTATGCTAAATGAAGGAAATCATTCACAAAGGGCTACATATTTATGATTCTATTCATAAGAAATGTTTAGAATAGGCAAATATTTAGGGACGGAATGGAAATTGCCTGAGTGTGGGACAAAAGTTGTGGGAAGGAGAGCAGGAATGTGAAATAATTGCTAATGTACAAAGAATATTTTGGGAGGTGTTAAAGTTATTCTGGAATTAGATAATAATGATGGTAGCATAACTAAAAACTACTAAATTTTATACTTCAAGCAGGTGAATTATATAGTATGTGAGTTATATCTCAATAAATCTGTAAAAATATTTAAACAAATCTATATGCAGAAGATTTACCATAACAACTACAAGATATATACTTATTGCAATTACAGAGACTATGTTTCTAAACAAACAAGTAAATATTGGCCACTGACTGGGGAAAATAGGAAATCTCAAAAAATTTTGAGTAATTAAATTTTATATAGATCAATTTCTCTCACCAAAGTGCAAATCCATAAAGTATAATAACAATAATAAAAAGTGGAAAATAACCTCTATTGAAAATTAAATAATGTGTTTAATGACTACACAGAATAGGTAAAATAACTGAAACTATAGCATATTTTAAAATTGAATACCAGTTATAACATTATGTTTCTAGCTTTTTGGATAAAACTAACTAGTTTAAATATTTTTTAGGAGAAAAGCTAAAACATTAAAAATTAAGGAGTCAGGTATTTAATTTAATTTTTTTTTGAGAGGAAACATTAGAATGAATACACCAAAACAAACAAACAAACAAACAAACAATCAAACAAACACACTCACTGCCATTGAGTTGAATCTGACAGATAGCAACCTCTCCTTGGGTTTCTGATGGAAGTAGATTGTGCAGTCTTCCTTCCACAGAGTGGCTGGTGGGTTTGAACAGCCAGCCTTCTGGTTAGCAGTCAAATGCCTTAGGCACTATGCCACATAGGATAGGAAATGCTAATTAAAATAAGACCAGAAAGCAATGAAAAACAGCAAATAAATAATCCTGAAGATCAAGAAAGCCACATATTGATTTTTGAAAACACTAAATATATTAATAAACCTTAGGCCATACTGATTAAAAACAAAAAAAAAGACAGGTATAAATAAACAATATTCATGGTAACAAGTGAAACAAGCTGCTGCAGCTAATCCTGGATCTTTAAGGTTAATGAGATGCAGATAGCTAAAAGAAAAACATTTGGGTTATAGTGTTTATTCTTTAAATCAATATTTCTCCTTTAGTACTTTGGCATGTTTGTCAAGTGTGAGAGAAAGATAGGGAGGTAGAAATAGAGAAGAGGAGAAAAATAAAGATGGGGAAAATGATGGGGAAGGTAGTGAGAACCCAGATACACAGACTTTGGTGCAAATATATCTTTTATTATTTATTATTTTTTTTAATTAGGATTTGGGTGAAGATTTACAGAGTAAATTCACTTTTCATACAGCAGTTCACATATACTTTGTCTCATGTCATTGACCAA
>NW_006922108.1:606503-624087 GCF_000298275.1 Orycteropus afer afer | reverse complement strand
AAGGCTCAGGGGTCCAAGATTATCTTCTGTGTCTGTATTAATTGGTTTCCCTTTTCTTTGTTGAAGAGGGTCTGTGCAATCCTTCTGCCTAGTCCGCCATCTTGCCCCACCTCCCTGGTGCAAATATATCTTTTAAAAGATTGAGGAGATCATGGAAGCAGTAAAAGAAAAGGAGGGGAGATTCAATGGGAAGGAGAATGATTCCAAAGTTAATTTGAACAATAGTCATAGTAATACAGGCAGCTAGTATATTTGTCACTAAACCTATCACTGATTTACTTCTTATCCAGCTATCCATGTGCTTGTCTCTGCATTTTTCTAATAAACATCAAAGGATACCTACGGGCAGTTGAGGCAAAGACTGAAAAAGGTGGTGATTCAAATTGTGACCTTTTAACTTCTTTAGCCATTTGTTAAGAAAGAAACACTTGAGTTTAAAATTCTTGAATAACTGCTGTGGTTCATTTCTTAATTATGCTTGTGCATTATCTCAAAGAAGGGACCCTCGTGGTGCAGTGGTTCAAGAACTCTGCTGCTAATTGAAAAACCAGCAGTTTGACAGTTATAAGTAGGGCTAGACTCAATGGCAAGGTTTTTGATTTTTATCATGAAGAACTTATTTTATTTTATTTTGCTTGCAATCCATGTAAAAGTGAATTTGAAGATAAAATTACAAAATTAAATGCAACAATTGGTGATGGTGAAGATGGTATGTCACTTGTAGAAAGCACTTAGCCAAATTTAGTTTCCTGGTAAAATTAGTCTATAAGTGAAATTCATAGTGAAGACACTGAAGATGTTCTGATAGTGATGGAACATGAAACCCAGACTTGAATATAACCCTCTTTATAGAAACTGGTGTAGGAGACATTGTTTCACAGCTATTCATGTTTTTCAGTAATATATCAGACAATGTTTCACTGCGATTCATAAGGTTTTCAGTGACCAATTTCTTCAGAAATGGATGATCCCATCTTTCTTCCCAGTGAGTAGAAAAGGCCCTGCAGGGAAATTGGAGGTCCGGTTTGTATTAAAAAGAAAATAATTGCTTCTTTAAGCCTCAGTTTGCATAATCTATCACTTCTAATACTATCATTGAATAGTATTTTTGACATATGGTAGGACTTTGACATTAATATACAGGTAATCCCTAAAATATGATGAGGTTCCACTCCAATGATTCTATGTAAGTTGGTTCTGATGTAAGGTGAATACCTTTTTTAAAAATTTTCTTTCTAGTTTTCATAATTATTGTCATAGTCTGCTATAAAGCAATCTTTTGAATAGTAAAGCATAACAGTGAACAATCTGGGAATAACTTCAGGAAATTAACACGCTGCAACATTGGTTGTATTACCAACAATAATGGGTGCAATAAACAAAAACAAACAATAGATAGTGGTAAGTGTGGCTCATCACAACTTAAATGCATGATAAGTCAGGTACTATCTGTACATAAGTTATTTATTTGTAATAACTCTTTTAATATTCATAATCTTGTCAAGACAGGAAATTAACTAATTGAGGAAACTAGGAACTAAAAGTTAAGTAATATCATCAAGATCTTGCAGTTGGAGTCAAATCCAAGTTTGTCTAAATTCAAAGTAGTGAATCTTATATCTGTGACAGTTTATTATAATTTCATTGATTAAACTATTTTAACTGTATATTACCAGAAAATGAGAAATTAAAAGATAATTGATAGTTTATTATCTGGTTTCCTTGTTGACTTGGAATATCAGAAGTTCTTTGTTTCAAAATAAATGTTTGGCCAACCAGATGACTTGTCTTCATGTAGATCTAACTTGAGGTAGCTATTCTCTTCATAGCAGAAAAAGTATCTGGCTTTGTCTCAAAGGACCTTTGTTTCACTGTCCTCTTATGCTACATTTCTTCTAAGACTTTAATTGGATGTTGTGTTAGACTGGAATCTCTAGAGAAACAAAACCAGAAAAGCTTATATATAGAGAGAGAAAGGGAACTTTATCTTAGGAAAATGGCTCACTCACTTATAGAAGCCAGCAAGTCCAAAGTTCTTGGACCAAACGTCAAGCTGGAGGTTTTTCCTGACTCACGCAGCTGCAGGGGCTGAGGATCTCAATGTTGGCAGGCAGTATACTGGCTATTGACTCCAATGAATGACTAATCCAAGAATTTCCAGGCTCAATGATGGATCATTCACTCACGGAGAGTTGTAGGCAGCACAACACAATCCTGATCCACAGAAGAGTGTCTTTTTTCCCAGGATGTCCATAAATATACTGGAAGCAGGCCACACCCTTAGGGAAACTATCTTTCAACGGATAGGCTGCTCAAAACATATACATCTGATCTCATTATGGGAATAACCCCATCACAATTGCTTAAACCACACAGAATTATAGTCCATCCAAGTTGAAACACAGCTCGAAAAATCACAGTCACCCCTTGTCAAGTTGGCAGTTGTACACATATAGTTGTTGTTGTTGTTATGTGCCGTTGAGTCGGACCCAACTCATAGCGACCCCAGCTTGGGTTTCTGAGGCAGTATCAGTACGGAAGTAGATTGGCCCATCTTCCTTCCGAGGAGAGGCTGGTGGGTTTGAAAAGCCAGCCTCCTGGTTAGCAGTCAAGTGCCTTAGCCACTATGCTACCAGAGCTCCCATATATCTTTTAACCATATATAATCTCTAAATAAGGACAATTATAAAGTCATATTTGCATCTAACATGATACTCTAACACATGTACAACCAAAACACATTAACTTTATTTATATTTCACAGTTCATAACAGAAGGAAACAAAAATATTTGATGCACATATACAATGAAGAAATATAACAATCACAGTCCTCATTTCTGCAACTGGTCACGTGGTCACAGCTGATATTCAGGACTACCTTTTTCCTTGCTAAGTCCAATCAGCATAATGTCATCAATATAATGGACCAGTATAATATCTTGTGGAAGAGAAAGTTGATCAAGATCCCTTGGGACTAAATTATGACACAGTGCTGGGGAGTTGATATACCCCTGAGGAAGCACTGTGAAACTATACTGTTGGCCTTGCTAGCTGAAGGCAAACTGCTTCTGATGGCCCTTTGAAACTGGTATAGAAAAAAAGGCATTGACCAGCTCAATAGGTGCATACCAAGTACCAGGAGATATACTAACCTAATTTGCTCAAGCAATGAAACCACATCAGGAACAGCAGTTGCAATTGGAGTCACCACCTGATTAAGTTTACGATAATCTACTGTCATTCTCCAAGATCCATCTGTCTTTGCACAGGCCAAATAGGTGAATTAAATGGGAATGTGGTGGAAATCACTACCTCTGCATCCTTCAAGTCCTTGATGGTGGCAGTAATCTCTGCAACCCCTCCAGGGATGCAGTATTACTTTGGGTTTACTGTTTGTGTAAGTAGAGGCAGTTCTAATGGCTTCCACTTGGCTTTTTTGACCATAATAGCCCTTACTCCACATGTCAGGGGCATAATGTGGGAATTCTGCCAATTGCTGAGTATATCTATTCCAATTATGCACTCTGGAACTGAGGAAATCACTACAGGATAGGTTCGGGAACCCACTGGGCCCACTGTGAGACACACCTTAGCTAATACTCCATCAGTAACTTGACCTCCATATGCCCCCACTCTTACTGGTGGGTCACAATGACACTTTGTGTCTCATGTAACTCATGGAATTAGTGTCACTTAAGAGCTAGTGTCCAGTAATCCCCAAAAAGTCTGATGATTTCCTTTCCCCAGTGAACTCTCGTAAAAGACTCAGATCCCTTTGGGGAAGGCTGGGAGAAAGATTGACATTATAACTTTTGGCAATGTAATGGGGTCCTTCCTCAAAAGGACCTGACCTCCCCTCCATTCAAGGGACTGTGGGTCTGTAAACTGACTCAAGTCTGGGAATTGATTGAAAGGCTGTGACTCTATTCTGGTGATTAAATATAGGCTGCTGTTCATGTGACTTAGAATTCTTCTGTCTATACAGATCAAGTAAATAGTAGGTTTGCCACATATTTCACTACCAGGAATATCATGCACAAGTAGCCAATGCCATAATTGCACATGAGTATTCTGATTACTGTTCTCACTCTGCTGTTCATTATGGTAACCATGCCCACCTTGCCTTTATCGATTAACTGAGGCCACTTGCCCTGACTACCACTGGTTCTAATCAGCCCCATCATAGTTAAGTGTCTCTGGATACCTTCTTCTACATTATACCAAGGCAGGTCTGGTACTTCAACATGACTTAAAGTGGGCCACCGCATAATCCATGCTTCAGTAAGCCAACCAAATAAACAATCAGATCCTTTCCTAGCCCCTCAAGCTGAAACACTCAATGAAGAATCAGTACTTAGTGGGCCTAAGTCAATAAACTCAGACTGATCCAATGTTACATTCCTTGCACCATCATCCCACACCTTCAGTGGCCATTCCCATACATATTCTCTAGGCTTCTGTCTGTACATGTTAACAAAATCAAGTAGGTCTTTTCAGGTGTAGCATACCACCTCCTCAGTCACACTTTGTATTTCACCTTCTGGGGCTCGCTTGGACTTAAGTTTCTTTATAGGTCTAGCAGCAACAATGGGTGGTTGTGGCAGTTCTTGAGAACATTCAACAATGTCTT
Source organism: Orycteropus afer afer (assembly GCF_000298275.1). Classification (NCBI taxonomy): domain Eukaryota; kingdom Metazoa; phylum Chordata; class Mammalia; order Tubulidentata; family Orycteropodidae; genus Orycteropus; species Orycteropus afer. The sequence continues at coordinate 619,456 of NW_006922108.1, read as the reverse complement.
CCATGGTCTCTGTCTCAGGCAATGACCCAGCAGTTTAATCTCATCAAACAGAGGTGTAGGGGATGATAGTTTTGCACTAATCCCTTCAGATGGGAGGGATTCAACAGAATTTACAGGCTCCATATCCTGATCTTCCTGACTATCTGCCCATATGTCCCCATTCCAGGTTTCAGGATCCCATTTTTCCACAATAAATGCCCTCACTTTAACTTTAAACACCATTCTGGGTGGGCAATTTAATTGTTGTTGTAAATCAGCCACCCTTACAGTAAGACTCTTGGTTTGATTTTTGGCAATATCAGCTCTGTTATTAAGAAATAAGCTTTCTTTTAGAGTACAACTGGAAACATTGAGATCTTTTATGTGGCACTTAAGCTGTGACTCGGCAGCCCTGAGCTCATCTTGCTCTGTCATCACTTTGTCTAGTGTGAATAGGACCAACGAACCAGCTTCCTTATACTCCTCACACTGACAAAATTGCAGAAAATTATGAAATATGTGATCACCCACAGCCTCACTTCTCAAAAGTACTTGATCTATTGGTGATGTTATTTTACATATTATTGTTGTCACCTCACGCCACAGATTAGCACGGCCCTCTTTACTAACAGAGGCTGGTTCACTAGTGTCTTTACAATTATAAAAATTGGAGAGCCAATTTCGGAAGTCCATCCTTATAATTTTGTCTCTCTAGAACCACTCTTGGTACCAAAAGTGTTAGACTGGGTTCTCTAGAGAAACAAAATGAGAAAACCTTATAGAGAGAGAGAAAGGGAAATTTATCTTAGGAAAATGCTCACTCACTTATAGAAGCTGGCAAGTCCAAAGTTCTTGGATCAAAAGTCAAGCTGGAGGCTTTTCCCAACTCATGTAGCTGCAGGGGCTGAGGAGCTCAAGGTTGGCAGGCAGTATACTGACTATTGACTCCAACGAATGACAAATCCAAGATCTCCAGACTGAATGGTGGATTGTTCTTTCATGGACAGTTGTAGGCAGCACAACAGAATCCCCATCCACAGAAAGTGTCTCTTTTCCAAAGATGTCCATAAATATACTGGAAGCAGGCCCTGCCCCTAGAGAAACTCCTTTTCAATGGATTAGTTCTTCAAAACATATACATCTGATCCCATCATTGGAACAAACAACATCACAATTGCTTAAACCACACAGAATTGTGGTCCAGCCAAGTTGATACACAACTCCAACTATCATACATGTAGACATATGCCTTTTCTCCATTTTCATAAGCCATTTGTAAGCTCTCTGTCCCTAAGTCCTGTATCTCCTCAACTTCAGATTTCCTAGTAAGTTTTATTTCTCCAAGATAATTCTATATAGTGTTTCCACATTCATTTATCCAAAGATCAGGAATTTGGGAGATAAAAAGTTGAGCTCTACATCATAATTTTCAAACTGAATTTTTTTTTTTTTTCTCATTCTAAATGAGGTCATTGAAATATAATGAACAAAATTTCCCCAAATAAACACCTGGTTTATAGCATCCAGCAGTCCTATCCTATTTCTATTCCAACTACAATTTTTATATCAAATTATACTTGTGGAACAATAGCAATTTGTCCTCTCTCCACCACTTAGACTCTCAAATAAGTAAAGTGATATAATGCTTTTTACTTGTCTTATTTGCAGAAATTGTGGTGCTTAGAAGTTATTGCCAAGATATTTGGATATTTTTTTTTATTGAATGTTCTAGGAAACAAAAAGTTTTGGAGTAATATTCTAATAACTGAGAAGAAATCATCCCCTTCAGGGCCAAGATCTGACTTCTAATTCTGTAAAAAAGCCTGAATTATGAGAATTCCATTTTCTTGTTTCTATGATCCCATTTTTTAATGTAATGTAAGAAAATGAAGCTAATTCTAGTATTTTTTAGCTAGTATATAACTCTTGTTGATATATTTTTCAGGCACATTTTTCAAGAGAAAAACTTTCTGCTAGAATAATTTTTTTAGAAGGATCAGCACATGGCTGATCCCTGTAATGCAGAGCTTAAAGATGTCCCAAATGTCCAGCTTTTCCAAACTGCTGTGCCACTCCATCATCTCTAATTTCAACTCTTCCTTCTCCTCTTAGTACATTCCCTCCTGTCCTAGAGTTCTCTATTTCACTGTAGCATCTCACAGAACTCACAAACTGCCAAGGAAACAGCTCACATGGTAATAGAGGGTGGGAAGCTGGCAAATCCCAAATCCATGTGTAGGTCTGGAAGATTCTCCCCACTTGTGTGGGTGCAGGGGCTGGTGAACCCAAATTGGTGGGTCAGGTGACTGGTTGCTGTCTCAAGTCCATGGGTGAGATAATGGCAAACCAAGTGAAAGATCAGAACAAGAGAATTTCCCAGAACCTTCACATATATACCCTCAAGTAAACTAAGGGTGGTAACTTGAGTTATACCCTTCAGGAAAGAGGGACTCCAGATACATCCCACTGTAAACAAGCATAGATACTAGGATTTACAATATATCACAAAATGGAGGACAATGGCTAGAAGGGCCATATTAAGCAATTCACTACACCACAGTTTCCTTAGAAAGTTAGTATCATGGTTCTCCCTATATAGTCTACTTGGGATCCTGGGAAAGCTATATATTGCACAGAAAAATCTGGAATCCATCTAACACAATATAAAGTGTATTGGCATTTGCATTATAACTGCTGTTTGATCTTCCACAAAATAATGTTTTCTCTAAAGTTAAGTACTATACATTTTAGAATATTTTATATGATTATTCTCTTTACATATCACATTGGCTTTCTTTGTAGAAAAACAATAAAGAGAGCAAATACAATAAGTAGAAGATAACTCATTATGTTAATTTCCCTCTGCTTTAAGATATTTCACCCAGGATTTTAGAAGTCTTTAAAAATTCCTTTTAAATTATTATCATTTATATGTTCCCCACTACATCAAGTACCTCAGTTCAAACTTGTTTCAACAAGTGACTGAGTATGATTTATGTTCTCTCTGTGAGGAGTATATACAATGTTTCTTACTTATAGGTGATTAGTGAGTGATAACTGGATTTCAATCTATAAGGATAACTTCTGGTGATGTAGTTCCCAAGGCATCTGACTGCTAACCAGAAGGCTGGTGGTTCAAACCCAACAGCCACTCCTCAGAAGGAAGGTTGGGCAATCTACTTCCATAGAGACACCACCTTGGAAACCCAGGGAAGGGTTGCTATGAGTTGAATCCAGCTCGACAGCAGTGTGTTTGTTTTTTCTTTTTTTGGTTTTTATTAACTAGATAGTGGTTGTTCATGCTATCCTCAGGAATAGCATACTATTTATTTTTATAATTTTATTTGTTTTATTATTTGGTGAACATATACATAGGAATACATAGACTATTTGAACAACTTCTACATGTACAATGCAGTGACATTGATTACGTTCTTCAAATTATGCAATCATTTTCATTTTCCTTTTCCAAATTCTTCCATCACTATAAAGATAAACTCATGTCCCTCTGAGATTTTCACCTAACCTTTTGAATTAATCTTGTCAATTTTATCCCACCATAGACTATTCTTTAAAAGAGCACAAAGTTCAAGGCAGATATGTTTTACCAGTTAAGTTAAACTGTTGTTTGGTTCAAAGAAGATTCAGGGCATAGTTTTCATTTAAAGTTCAAATATTGTCTCTGGGCAATAGCTTCAAGGGTTTATCAAGACTATATATCCAGAAAGTCTAGATTCTACTGAAAACTGAAAATTGTGTTCCACATTTACCCAATTTGATTAGAATTCTTCTATAGTATCTTTGATCAAAATGTTCAGTATTTGTAGCTGAGCACTATCTAGCTTTTCTGGTCTCATAGTGTAGGGGGGATTTGTTCATCAAGGTAACCAGATACATATATTATTTTTCCTTTGATACTCCAGGTGAATGGAAACTAATTGCTGTACCTTGCATGGTAACTTGCAAGCTCATAAGACTCTAGGCAATATAAATATTTTAAATAATATTTTAAATAGCATAAAAATGTGTTGTATATGGAACTTATGTGTTGTAGTAGAACTTAGGCAGATAAGTTAGTTATCCAAGTGCATGGTGTAACTGCTTCCTCTTCCCCCACTGAATTAGCCTGTTATAGAGGCTTAATCACCAGTATCTAAATATTGGTTTTATTGATGTTGAACATTTCTATTTGTTCTCAACTTTTTGTTACAACCAAACACCCAAAGAAAATTGTCACTGTTATCAGCAGTACTGGCTAACTGTGGTAGTAAATCTTGACTTTGCAAGAAAAAGAGGATCCATTGTCTGAGAAGAATCTATTGAGCAGAGACAACTAATGAATGGTGGTGTTAGGGAGGGACATGAATAATTTGAGAGCCCAAAAATTCATTATGGATTTCTGATTATTCCCCACTCTATTACAAACCCTTAAAAAAACACTGTATTTAATTTTAATAAATGTATTAAAGTTTATTTTTATTTTTATTGTTATTTGGATGAAAGTTTACAGAGCAAACTCACTTTCCATATAAAAGCTCATATACATTTTGTCTAATGATATTGACTACAATTTACCACAGTGCAACAGCTCCCCCCCCCACTTCCTCCTCATAGTTACCTCTTCCCTGTGTTCTTTCCTCCCATGCACTCCTGCCCCACCCCTCAGCTCTCTCCTTGTACATACAAAGACCTTCTATTATCCCATGATTGATCTCTCCAAGGAGTGTATCTACCTACTGTAAATGTTCAGCTCATATGCCAGGCTTTTGTTTGGCTGAAAGCTACAGGAGTGGCTTCAATTCCAGACCTAATGGGCAATTAGAGGCTATAGTTTCCAGTGGTTCTATCAGCCTCTATCAGACCAGGAAACCTGGTACTTTTTTTTTTTTTTTTTAATGATTTTGAGTTTTGTTTCACATTGTTCTCCCACTCTATCTAGGATCTCCTACATAGAAACCCCTCCGAGTTGTTGACAGTGGTAGCCAGGTACCATCTAGTTCTTCTGGTTTCATAGTCATATAGGCTGAGGATTGTGGTGTAGCAATCACTTGGACTAAGTGTTTCCATGTGTCTTTGATTTTCTTCATTCTTCTTTTTTCTGGATGAGGAGAGACCCATAATTCCATCTAGATGGCCGCTTGCTAGCTTTTAAGATCCCAGTCACAACTCACCAAAGTAGGACGTGGAACAATGTTTTTGTGTACTGTGTTAAGCTAATTGAACTCAATGTCCCCTGTGACTATGGTTCTGAGCCCCACAGGTCTAACTACTCCCTTCCTCTGGGTCATCAACTGTGGCCAAGAAGTGACTACAGCCTTGCTCCTTGTCAGCTCTACTATATACTTGGGAATTCTTACAGAACATACAAATACACTTGTAGAAACATTGTTGGCCAACACTATACATGAACTTTAGTATATTCCCCATTACATGGACATACCTCATAGGTCAGCCTATCCAGCCATCTATCTGCCCATATATGTTTGCCTTCACTGATAATGCAGTACTATATATACAAAGGGGGCTCTGGTAGCATAATGGCTAAGACACTTGCCTGCTAACCAGACAGCTGGCGGTTCAAACCCACCAGCCACTCCTCGGAAGGAAGGTTGGGCAATCCTACTTCCATAGTGATACTGCCTCGGAAACCCAAGGAGGGGTCGCTATGAATCGGGTTTGACTCGATGGCACATAACAACACAACAACATATATACAAAAGGGTTCATCTTACCTGTCTGAAACTCCCACGCACTTCTCTCTGTTTCCTCTTCCTCAATGCCACCAAATTGATTACTCACATTTGGTATATTGCCCTTCTCTTCACTCAAATCAATACTTATCTCTACCTATCTAAGAGTATCCCCTCCCCTCCCCTCCTGGTAACCAAGAAAGAAAATTTCCTTCCATATAGAAACTTTCTTGACTTTTTACAAGAACAGACTCATATAATATTTGTCCTTCTGTGATTGACTTATTTCACTCAGCATAATGTCCTCCAACTTCATCCATATTATGCGATGTTTTGCAGATCCTACATTATTCTTTAGAATTGCCTAGTATTCCATTGTGTTTATGTACCATAGTTGGTTATCCATTCTTCAGCTGATGGACACCTAGGTTGTTTCCATCTTTTGGCTATTGTAAATAGTGCTACAATGAACATGGGTGTGCATATATCTGTTCTTGTCATGGCTCTCATTTCTTTAGGATATATACCTAGTAATGGAATGGCTGGGTCAAATGGTATAGAAATACCATTAGAAAATTCCAACTTTTAAAAGAATTGCCTTACTGCTTTCCACAGTAGTTGTATCATTTTACAGTCCCACCAACAGTGGGTGAGAGTCCTAATCTCTCCACATCCTCACCAACATTTGCTATTTTCTGTCTTGTTGAACTTTACTTCTAGTGCTCGAGCAAGATGGTATCTCATTGTTGTTTTGATTGGCTAGTAATTGTGAACATTTCTTCATATGTTTGTTGGCTGCCTGAATATCCTCTTTGGTGAAGTGTCTATTCATGTCTTCTGTCTATTTTTTTAATTGGCTTATTTGTCTTTTTGTTGTTGAGGTATTGGAGTTTTCTATGAATTCTAGAGATAAGTCTCTTGTCAGATATATCATTGCTAAATATTTTTTTCCAAATCTGTAGGTTCTCTTTTGACTCTTTTGGAGAAGTCTTTGGAAGCACATAAAAATTTAATTTTTAGAAAGGCCCGGTCATCTAGTTTATCTCCTGTTGTTTTCACATTTTGGGTTATGCTTGATAGTCTATTTGTGCCATATATTAAGACCCCTAAATTTGTCCCTAGGAGTTTTATAGGAGCTTTATAGTTTTAGGTTTCACATTTAAGTCTTTGATCCATCTGGAATTAGTTTTTGTGTATGGTGTTAGGTATAGATCTTGTTTCATTTTTCTACAAATTGATGTCCAGTATTGCCAGTACCATTTGTTAAACAGACAATTTCTTCCCCATATAATGATTTTGGCCCTTTGTCAAAAATCAGTTGACCATAGTTAGATGGATCTATTTCTGGATTCTCAATTTTATTCCATTGGTGTATGTGTCTGTCATTGTACCAGTACCAGACAGTTTTGACTGCTACGGCTGTATAGCAGGTTTTAAGATCCAGAGTATGAGACCTCCTACTTTGTTGTTCTTCAATAGTGTTTTGCTTATCCAAGGTCTCTTTCCTTTCCATATAAAGTTAGTGATTAGTTTTTCCATATCCTTAAAGAATGTTGATCAGATCTGTATTGGGACTGCATTGAACATATGGATTTCTTTGGGTAGAATGGATATTTCACATGTTCAATCTTCCTATCCATGAGCATGTTCTTCCATTAATGTAGATGTCTTATGGTTTCTTTAAGTAGCCTTTTGTAGTTTTCTTTGTACAGGTGCTTTGGGTCTTTAATAAGTTTTATTCCCAGGTATTTTATTTTTTTGTAGCTATTGTAAATGGTATTGATTTTCTTATTTCTTTTCAGCAGTCTCTTTGCCAGTGTAGAAGAATCCAACTGATTTTTGTATGCTAATTTTTTATTTTGCCAAGATGCTAAATCTCTCAATTGGTTCCAGTAGATTTTTGACTGAGTCTCTTCAGTTTTCTAGGTATAGGATTGTATCATCACCAAATGGGGACTGTTTGACTTCTTCTTTACCAATATGGATGCCTTTGATTTCCCTTTCTTGCGTTATTTCCCTGGATAGGACTTCCAATATAATGTTGAATAGAAGTGGTGATAGAGGGCATCCTCGTCTGGTTTATGTTCACAAGGGGAATGGTTTCAGTCTCTCTCCATTGAGAATAATGTTGACTTTGGTTTTGCATCTATGCCCTTTATTATGTTGAGGAATGTCCCTTCCTTTCCTATTTTGCTGAGAGTTTTGATCAGGAATGGGTTCTGAATTTTATCAGATGTCTCTTCTGTATCGAATGATATGATCATGTGGTTCTTTTCCTTTGCTTTATTTATGTGGTGGATGATGGTGATTGTTTTTTTTTTTTTTTTTTTTTTAATGTTGACCCATTCTTGTATGCCTGATATGAATGCACTTGCTTGTAATGAATTATTTTTGCATATGCTGTTGGAGTCTATTGCCTAGGATTTTGTTGAAAATTTTTGCATCTATATTCATAATGGATATTGTTCTTTAGTTTTCTTTTTGAGTGATATCTTTGCCTGGTATTGGTATCTAAGCTATGCCTCCTTCATAAAATGAGTTAGGGAGGATTCCATGCTTTTGTATGTTTTGAAATAGTTTGAGTATGATTTGTATCAGTTCTCTGAATAATTGGTAGAATTCTCCAGTGAAAACGTCTGGGCCAGGATGTTTTTTTTTGTTGGTTATTTTTTTATGACCTGTTCAATCTCTTCTTTTGTTATGGATCTGTTCAACATTTCCACCTAAGTCTGTGTTAGTTTAAGTAAGTGGTGTGTTTCTAGAAATCTGTCCATTTCTTCCAGATTTTCAAGTTTGTTGGAGTACAGTTAGTTCTTTATAGTATCCTGATATTGTCTTTTTATTTCAGTTGGTTCTGTTGTGATGTCACCCATTTTGTTTCTTATTCATGTTATTTGTATTCGTTCCCTTTTTACCTTTGTTAAATTTGCCAGTGGTTTCCCAAATATGTTAATCTTTAAAAAAAAAAACAACATTTATTCTTGTTGATATTTTCTATTGTCTCTATTTTCTGTTTCATTGATTTCTGCTCAAATCTTTATTATTTCCTTCTTTTTGGTGACTGTTGGCTTTTCTTGCTGTTCTTTTTCTAATGACTGTAGATATTGGTTTAAAGTGTTGATTTTGGCTCCTTCTTCTTTTATGATGTGAGCATTTATTGCTCTAAATTAGCTTGTAATCACTGCTTTTGCTGTGTCACTAAGATGTTAGTATGTTGTGTTTTCATTCTTGTTTGATTCAAGGAATTTTTGAATTTCATTTTTGATTTCTTCTATTACCTAGTCTTTCTTAAGGAGGGTATTGTTCAGTTTCCATGTGTTTACTCTTTTTCCATTGATCTTCCTATTGTTGATTTCTAATTTGATAGCATTTTGATCTGAGAAGATGCTTTGCAGTATTTCAATGTTTTTAAGTTTATTAAGGCTTACTTTATGGTCTAACATATGGTCTATCATGGGGAATGTTCCATGTGCACTGGAATAGGATGTATATTGTACTTTTGTTAGGTGAAGTGCTCTGTAGATATCTATAAGGTCAAATTGGTGGATTATATTGTTTGGCTCTTCTGTGTCTTTGTTGAGTTTCTTTCCAGTTGTTCTATCTTTCAAAGAAAGTGGTGTATTAAAGTCTCCCTCTATGACTATAGAGTCATATATATGCCTTTTCAATTCTGCTAAAGTCTGATTCATGTATTTTGGGGAACTTTCATTGGGTGCATAGATATTTATTATGGTTATATATTCTTGTTCAATTGATCTTTTAATCATTATATAATGTCCTTCCTTGTCTCATATGGAGGTTTTTGTCTTAAAGTCAATTTGATCAGAAATTAGTATTCCCACTTCTGCTCTTTTTTGGTTGCCATTTGCTTGATATATCTTTTTCCAATCTTTGATTTTTAGTCTATTTTTGTCTTTCTCTTTGTTTCTCTTGTAGACAGCATATTGATGGGTTACTTTTTCTTACCTAGTCTGGAAGTCTCTGTCTCTTGAGTGGTGCATTTAATCCATTGACATTCAGTGTAATTATTGAAAAGTATGAATTGGTTGCTCTCATTTTCTTATTTATTTATTTTTTATCATGGTATTCCTGGTTTCTTTATTACATTGTCTTTTATAGTATTCTGTGCTGAGCTCATTTTGTTTATTAATTGTGTTATCATTTCCTTTGTTGTTATTGTTTCAGTATTTGCTAAATATTTATGTGTTTCCTCTTTTTTATTGTGATGTGAAGATTTATCATTTTTCTTTGAAGTTACCCTGTGATTTAGAATTTTCTCACCCAGTTTAGAACAGTCTTTTCTATCTTACAACTCTCTTGAATCCCTCACCATTTAGAAGTTCTGTAACTACACTATATTTCCCCTCTTTTTGGCTTGTAGCTTGCCTCATTTGCCAATTGATGTTTCTGGATCACTGTTCACAATATTGTAAGCTTATTTTCTAATACTTCCAAAGCTGTCTTGGTTTCTGGTTTATGTCATCTTTTGAATTAAAAGTTAGTTGTAGTTTGCTATTATTAGTCCTCTGTTCAGCGGACTTCCTTTAGTATTTCTTGTAAGGTTGGTTTTGTTTTAAAAAAAAAATTCCCTTATTTTCTGCTCATCTGGAAATCTTTTAATTTTGCCATCATATTTGAGGGACAATTTTGCCAGATATATAATTCTTGTTTGGAATTTTTATTCTTTCAGGATTTTAAGAATACTGTTCCATTGACTTGTCTCTTGGATGGTTTCTGCTGAGAAATCAAAGCTTATTCTTACTGGTTGTCCTTTGTAGGTAACTTTTTGTTTTTCCCATGGTGCTTTTGGGATTCTTTCTTTGTTTTTTTGTTTTGGGGAGTTTGATGATGATATGTCTTGGTGATTTTCTTTTGGGCTTTATCCTATTTGGTGTTTATTAGACTTCCTGAATGGATACATTCTCATCTTTCTTCATATAATGGAAGATCTCTCCAATAAATCTTGGACAATTTTCTCAGTGGTTTCTTCTTGTCTTCTTGCTCTGGAATTCCAATTACACGTAGTTTATTCCTTTTCATAGTATCCCACATGAACCTTAGGCTTTCTTCATTTTTTTTTCATCCTTTTTCTGATTTATCCCTGTCATAGTTGGAGCTGTGTGTTAATTTGGCTGGACCACAATACTGTGTGTTTTAAGCTGTTGTGATGTGGTTATTCCCATGATGGGATCAGATGATTATGTTTAGAGCAGCCAATATGTTGAAAGGGAGTTTTGCTAGGGGTGTGGCCTGCTTTCAGTATATCTATGGACGTCCTGGGAAAAGAGACATTCCTCTGTGGATCGAGATTCTGTTGTGCTGCCTAAAACTGTCCATGAGTGAACAATCCACCATTAAGCCTGGAGATCTTGGATTTGTCATTTGTTGGAGTCAACAGCCAGTACACTGCTTGCCCACCTTGAGCTCCTCAGCCCTTGCAGCTGCAAGACTTGGGGAAAGCCTCCAGCTTGATGTTTGATCCAAGAACTTAGGACTTGCCAGCTTCTATAAGTGTGTGAGCATTTTCCTAAGATAAGTTTCTCTCTCTCTCTCTCTCTCTCTCTCTCTCTCTATATATATATATATATATATAAGCTTTACTGGTTTTGTTTCTTTAAAGAACCCAGTTTAACACATTTGGTACCGGGAGTGGTTCTAAAGAGACAAAATCATAAGAATGTGCTTCCTAAATTGGTTCTCCAGTTTGATTAATCTTACAGACACTATTGACCCTGCCTCTGTTAGTAAAGAGAGTCCTGGTAATCCATGGTGGGAGGTGGCAACATTAATATGCAAAATATCACCACCAATGTATCAAGTACTTGTGAGAAGTAACATTCTGAATTATTGCATATTTCATACTTTTTTGCAATTTTGTCAACATGATAAGTATAAGGAGGCTGGTTGGTTGGTCCTACTTACACTAGACAAAGTGGTAAAAGAGCGAGATGAGCTCAGAGCTACTGAGTCTTGGCTTAAGCACTGTATAAAAGACCTCAGTTTTTCCAGTTGTGCTCTGAAAGAATGCCTTATATCTTCTAGTAACAGAGCAGATATAGCTGAAAACCAAACCCAGAGACTTATTGTAAGGGTGACTGAATTACAATGTCAATTAAATTGCCAACACAGAATACTGTCTGATGTCAAAGTGATGGCATTGATTGGGAAAAAATGGGATCCTGAAACCTGGAATGGGGACATATGGGCAGATAGTCAGGAAGATCAGGATATGGAGCCTATAAATTCTGTTGAATCCATCCTATCTGAATGGATTACTGTAAAACCATAATCCCCTCCCTCTCAGTTTGATGGGACTAGCCAAACTGGTCCTGCTAGGTCATTGGCTGAGGCAGAGTCCATGGAAGACCTACCTGAATGTTCTCAGGAACTTCCTCAACCACCCATTGTTGCTGCTAGACCTATACCTAAAGTCAAGCCCAAGTGAACCCCAAAAGGTGAAATAGAAAGTGTGACTGAGGAGGTGGTACACTACCTAAAAAAGACCTACTTGATGTTGCTAACATGTACAGATAAAATCCTGGAGAATATGTATGGAAATGGCTTCTGAGGGTGTGAGATAATGGTACAAGGAATGTAACAAAGAATCAGTCTGAGTTTATTGATTTAGGCCCACTAAGTATGGATTTTTCATTCAATGTCTCAGCTCAAGAGGTTAGGAAAGGATCTAATAGTTTATATGGATTCATGGGCTGTGGCTAATGGCTTGAAAAGAGCATGATTGGGAGACTGGGGATAAGGATGTATGGGGAAGAGGGGTGTGGATAGATTTCTCTGAATGGGCCAAAGGAGTAAGGTATTTGTGTGCCATGTGAATGCCCACCAAAAGGTGACCTTGGCAGAGGAAGACTTTAACAATCAGGTGGATAGGATGACAAGTTCAGTGGAAATCAACCATTTTTTTCCCCCAACTACTCTTGTCATTGCTCAATGGGCTCATGAACAAAATTGTCATGGTGGCAGGGATGGAGGCTATGCATGGTCTCAGCAACATGGACTCCCACTTACTAAGGCTGCTTTTGCTACCATCACTGCCCAATCTGCTAACAGCAGAGACCAAAACTGAGTCTGCAATATGGAACCATTCCTCAGGGTGATCAGCCAGCAACCTGGAGGGAGGTTGATTACATTGGACCATTTCCATCATGGAAAGGACAGTGTTTTGTTCTTTTTTTTTTTTATTAGGATTTGGGTGAAGATTTACAGAGTAAATTCACTTTTCATACAGCAGTTCACATATACTTTGTCTCATGTCATTGACCAAAA
>NW_006922108.1:587652-593041 GCF_000298275.1 Orycteropus afer afer | reverse complement strand
TGTCATGCTTGGTAGGGTGGAGGGTCAATGAAAGAGGGGGAGGCCTTCAATGAGATGGATTGACACGGTGGCTGCAATGATGGGCTCAAGTATAGAAGGGATTGTGGGGCTGCTGTGGGATTGGGCAGTGTTTCATTCTGCTGTGCATGGGGTGGCTATGAGTCGGAAATGACTCGATGGCACTTAACAACACCAACAACATGGGCCTATGCTCATGAAATTAACTGCTCTTACCATGTTCCTCATCATCCTGAAGCAGCTGGCTTGATAGAATGATGGAATGGCCTCCTGAAAACACAATCACAGCACCAGCTAGGTGGCAATACCTTGAATGCTTGAGCCAATGTTCTCCAGGAGGCTGTATATGCTCTAAACCAGCTTCCAATATATGGTTCTGTTTCTCCAATAGCCAGGATTCACGGTCAAGGAACCAAGGGGTGGAAACAGGAGTGGTACCGCTCACTATTACCCCTAGTGACCCACTAAAAAAATTTTGCTTCCTGTCCCTGCTACCATATGCTCTGCAGGTCTGGAGATCTTAGTCCCAAAGAGAGGAACACTCCCACCTGGAGACACAATATTGATTGCATTGAACTGGAAATGAAGAATGCCACCCCATCATCTTGGCTTCCTCATGTCTCTGAATCAACAAAGAAGGATATTACTTTACTATCAATTGGATTAATCCTGATTACCAATGGGAAATTGGATTGGCTTTACATAATAGAGGTAAAGAAGAATATGTCTGGAATACAGGAGGTTCTTTAGGACATCTCTTAGTAGTCCCATGCCCTGTGATTAAAGTCAATGGAAAATTACAGCAACCCAATTCTGATATGACTGCTAATGGCCCAGACCCTTCAGGAATGAAGGTTTGGGTCACCCCACCAGGCAAAGAACCACGACCAGCTGAGGTGCTTGCTGAGGGCAAGGGAACTACAGAATGGGTGGTGGAAGAAGGTAGTTCTTAATATCAGCTATGACCACGTGACCAGCTGCAGAAACGAGCACTGTGATTGTTATATTTCTTCATTGTATATGTGCGTCTAATATTTTTGTTTCCTTCTGTCATGAACTGTGAAATGTAAATAAGGTTAATGCATTTTGGTTGTACGTGTGTTAGTGTGTCATGTTAGGCACAAATATGACTTTATAATTGTCCTTATTTAGAAATTATATATGGTTAAGAAGATGTGTACAATTGCCTAGTTGACAAGGGGTGGACTGTGATAGTTGGAGCTGTGTGTCAACTTGGCTGGACCACAATTCTGTGTGGTTTAAACTGTTGTGATGTGGTTATTCTCATGATGGGATCAGATGATTATGTTTAGAGCAGCCAATGTGTTGAAAGGGAGTTTTGCTAGGGGTATGGTCTGTTTCCAGTATATCTATGGACATCCTGGGAAAATAGACATTCCTCTGTGAATCAGGATTCTTTTGTGCTGCTTACAACTGTCTGTGAGTGATCAATCCACCATTCAGCCTGGAGATCTTGGATTCATAATTCGTTGGAGTCAACAGCCAGTACACTCCCTTCCCACCTTGAGCTCCTCAGCCCCTGCAGCTGCAAGAGTCAGGGAAAGCCTCCAGCTTGACGTTTGATGCAAGAACTTAGGATTTTCCAGCTTCTATAAGTGTGTGAACCATTTTCCTAAAAGCCCTTTCAATGTGTTATCTATTTCTGACAATTTAGTATTAATCTTCTGGATTTCTATCTGTAGGTTTTGTATCATTTCTAATTTTTCATTTATTTTGTCATTTTATTTTTGTGTTGTCTACCTAAATGTTCTAGGGTTTCATCTGTATTTTCCTTAATTTTGTTAGTGTTTTCCTTGATTTGTCTCTCAATCCTTTGAAGATAATTAGATATAATTCTTTTTAATTTCTTATTTGGTAGTTTCAATGCTGCTTCTTCTTCATGGATGTGTTCTGGTTCTGAATCCTTCTCCATTGTTTTTACCTCTTTATCTTTCTTTCTGTCTGGACAGTGATGGTCTGTTGTCTCTGAGACATTTGATGTTGTTGTATTTAGATCTCTGCTAACTCGTTGTGAAGAGCAGTTAAGTGTAAGTCAGACTATTGTTTGTGGTCATTTATCATTGGCTAATTGGTCAAGAAGAAAGTGGTGGCACTCACTCAGTAAGTGGAGCTTCAGGATTTGTGGGTGTGGTTGCATTCTATGGGCATGGCTGCTCACTCCTGCTCAGTTAAACACAAACAATGATTGAAAGCCCATCTAAAAAGGAAAAGCAAGTGGACAAAAAACACACAGCATAAACACATAGGAACAATCACCAGAAAAAGAAAAAAGAAAGAACCCACAATATCTGGGAAGGGGGCAATAAGAGAGAAAGGGTAGAGTAGGAGAATAATGTGGAAAAATAATGGGGAAAATGTAAAGAGGAAAACAAGGAATGAGGTTATCCACAAGAAGGGAAAAATAAAAATAAAAATAAAAAAATGGGAAACAGGAACGGACAAAAGAGGAAAAGCTGAAAACAAAACCTGGGAAAGGAATAATAAAGAATAATAATAAAAAGGATGAGCAAAAAAGAATACTCATAATAGTAAGAAGTTAAAAACAGACAAAAACAAATAAACTGGGGGAAAAAAAAGGAAAAAAAAAATTGAGCAGGGTGGGGCAGGGCACCCAGGCTCTGTTGGAGGATGCAGACTGGGATGGAATTCCTGCCACCCCAGAAGGTTGGTCAGAGTGAATGATAGCTGCACCTCCATTCACCAAGGGTGTGTGGGGTATAAGAGTAACAAGGGGAATATCACACCTTTCCAGTAGTTCAAGTCCAGAATATCTTTGTGGTTTCCAGCAAGTGGAGCCTATCCTTAGGTTCCTGGAATCTGAGAGAATGCTGTTGTTTATATATCCACAATGGTCTAACTGCTTGTAAAAATTTCCAATGGCTGCTCTCTCTGGACAGGCAAAAGTTCACAGCTCAGTCCATCTCCCTCTTCTCTGGTTCTCCATTGATTCCCCAGCCACCAGTGCAGTCCTCCATGCAGCCCCTGACTAGCAGGGCAGAGTTTTAGGTTAATTCTTAGGTCCTAACACCACTCGACAATATCCAAGCCTTCCATGCCATCAGCATCACTGACAGACCACAGCTCCATACATCTCCTTTTTCAGTGTTTTCATGCAGGTCCTTCTACTAATTGGAGTTTAGTCCACTTCTGTATCATTCCCTTCAAAACTCAGGGACCCAGGATTATCTTCTGTATCTGTGTTAATTGGTTCCCCTTTTCTTTGTTGACGAGAGTCTATTCTTTGGTTTACAGTTTTATATAAGCCTCTAGGTAAACACACTGCCATAGAGTTGATTCCAATTCATAACAATACCCATTGAGTTCTCAACATGCTAAATCTTTATGGAAGCAGATTGCCCTATCTTCCTTCCATGGAGTGTCTGGTGGGTTGGAACCACCAACCTTCTGGTTAGCAGTCAAATGCCTTAGTCATTGCACCAACAGAGCTCCCTAGATGGTAAATTAAATTTACTGTTTTTCCCTCCTATTTGATTGTTTTTCCCTTGAATGAAGAGGTTATATAATTTCCCTCTCTTTGTATTTTGTTTTTATTATAGATCAATTATATAATATGTGATTGAAGAATATGGAGATGATGCAAAACAAGGGACTTCAATGGAGAAGAAAGGAAAAGGAAAACCTCAGAGAGGATCATTGTTGGCTGAGGGAAAGTTCTTTATGAACACCCCAAAAAGCCACCAAACAAGATGGAAATAGGGAACTTGAGGGAAGCAAAAGGTTAATGCTGCTAAGAAAAAATGTTGTCCCATTCACAATTTTCCTCAGTGTTTGTCTAAACAAGGCCAGCTTCATGGATGAATCACCTGTGCCACTGCAAAATAACATATGTTTAGGCTACACAAACTTAATCTTACATTTTGGAAAATATTAAAAAATTTTGTATAGGGACTCGCTCACTTTCATTTTTATACTGGTTCCCACAAATTATAAAGTGAATGTCTTTTGTAATGCCAAAGAGTCTTTCAGCGACTCACAAAAACATAGCATCTCAAGGGTTAAAAACCTTAAACAGAGCCTCTAAAAAGTGATGTAGAAAAGTGTCTGAGGTCCACCAGGTGTACTCACCAGCTTCTGTCACATTGCTTTGTAATATCTAAGACTGACACAGGAGAAGGAATTGTATTCAATTTGTTCTTTTACATTTGACAGAAGACTCATTCTGAAAGATCTTTTGTAATTAATGAAAATATTTGAACTTGATTGGGGGGGGTTACAGAGAATCCAGTGTACCTTCAGATGTCTTCACCAATTGTCTGCTGTATTGTTTTCAGTCAAGCTGCAGTGAGTGATAATCTAGTCTAAGTATAGACTCTGAAGCTAAGCAGAGTTCCAATCCCACTTCCATCACTTACAGGGTGTTATGGATTAAATTGTGACCCCAAAAAAGGTTCAAATCCTAAAACCTGTACCTGTGAATGTGACCTTGTTCAGAAACAGAGTTTTTCTTTTGTTATCAGTTAAATTAAATAAGTAGGATAGGTCCTGATCCTAATCTCTTCTGAATGGTGTCTTATAAAGGAAAGAACAGACCAGACTTAAAAGGGAAAAAGAAAAAAAAAAAAAGTCACAGCCGGAAAAACACCATGTAAGGATCTGACTACCAAAAAAATAAATAAATAAAAATAAAAAAGTGAAGAAACATCTATAGCTACTAGAAACTGAAAGAGACAAAGACCTATCTTTCTTGGAGCCAACAGAGAATGAACATAGCCATGCAAAATGCTTTGAATTCAGATTTCTAGTCTCCAGAACAATGACAAAATACATTTTTAAAGCCACCTACTTTGTGCTATTTTTTTTAGAGAAGCAGTAGGAATCTAACACAAAAGTTACATAATCTTTGGCATGTTCTCAATCTGTGAAGCTTTAACCTCAGTTTTCTCATGTGTAAAATGGGGATGATCTGTGCTGTATTCATAAATTCATAAATGTAACTACAGATTGTTAAAGTATTTAATACCTTAATACACTTAATACACATGCCCTGTACATAGAAAGCATGCAATAAAAGTAATTGTTATTAACATGTGATGAAAGATGGGTGAGTTCCTCAAAGTTTATGGGGAAGGGTTCAGGACATATTTGTAATAACTAATGAAGAGAAGGGAAAATAGCAGGATAATTACCTTGGCATTTAGAGGTCCAAACTTAGGTAACTTTCTATAAGTTATTAAGGTCCTTAGGTAGCTTGACTGCTAACCAGGAGGCTCGTGGTTCAAACTCACCAGCCACTCCTAGAAAGGAAGTTTGGGCAATTTACTTCCCTAGTGATATTGCCTCGGAAACCCAAGGAGGGATCACTGTGAGTCAACTTGAAGGCAGTGAGGTT
>NW_006922108.1:574744-587552 GCF_000298275.1 Orycteropus afer afer | reverse complement strand
TTTTTTTTTTTTTTTTTCTTTACTTTTTTTTTTTTGTGTGTGGTGAAAACATACACAAGACATTCCCCAATATGAAAACTTCCACATTTGCAACCTAGGGACATTGATGACATTTTTTTCATATTATGCCACTATCGTTGCTATCTTTTTCCAAAATATTCCACCACCATTAGCATAAACTCAATGCCCCACAAGCAAAAGTTTCACCTTTCCACCTTCCTCCCAACCCTGGTAACCACTAATAATCTTTAGGTTTTTTTTTTTTTTTTTTGGTTTACGTGGCTCAAGTAGTTTCCTTTTCCTCTACTAACATAATCTTGGTGTTTTGAATTAATGCAGTAACATCATTAAAGGAATGCCTGGTGATCTGCTTCTGTAAAGATGGTAGCCAAGAAAACCTTAAAGAGCAGTTCAATTTGGTAACACATGATATCACCATTGTCTGATTCAACTCTACAGTAAGCAGTAGGTTTGGTTTTGGTAATATGCCCTCAAGTAGTTCTCTGGTGTTCTTGTAAAATATGAATTTTTTTTTTTTTTTTTTTATGCTATGTGTGAACAGGCCAAAATAGAGAGGTTATCATAAAATACCTTTTCTTTTTTCCCCCCTATTCCTGGGAGCTCTGGTAGCATAGTGGCTAAGGCACTGCTAACCAGAAGGCTGGTGGTTCAAACCCACCAGCCACTCCTCGGAAGGAAGATGGGGCAATCTACTTCCGTGGTGATACTGCCTCGGAAACCCAAGGAGGGGTCGCTATGAGTCGGGGCCGACTCGACGGCACATAACAACAACATAGCAACAACAATTCTATTCCTGCTTCTTTCCTGTTACAAAGACGTGTGGATGAACCACCAGCCTTCTGGTTAGCAGTCAGATGCCTTAGGCACTACACTACCAGAGCTCCTTTCTCTTCTCTAAAAGAATATATATATAATTTCTTACCAGCATAGGCAGAGGATACATCATGAGATGACAAGATGCAATCTATAATTAAACCTGAATTCTATAGAAAATTCAGAGATTTGAGTAGGTTAAATGCTGTTTTTCATGTAGTTATTACTGTTGTTTTAAGGCTATTTGTTAGAGTTTTACCTCTGATTTCCTAGTACATTTTGATGTTTCTTGTGATCCATCCATACTTCATTTCATTTTTTGCTTTGGTTTTCTGCCTACATAATTCATCTTCTTCCTGAGTTTTAATTTTGAAATAAAACTCACTAATTAACTAATTACAAACCTTAATTCACAAGTCAGCCTAAGCCACAAGAACTAGCTTAATGATTAGAGAATTTATCTAATGGCATCTCAAACAAAATATTACTTAAACTTAGCTTTTAAAAATATTTTTCTGGCAAATATCTCAAATAGATCAAAATTTACATTCCTTCACTGTTATTAATATACTATTTGTGGTGGTTAAGGTTGTGTGTCAACTTGGGTGGGTCATGACTTTGAGTAACTTCAGAGCTAGACATAGCTCTTCCCTATGATAAGATTGGATGTGATGTAATCAACTCCATGGTGGAATCTGCTGTGAACAGATAATTAGTTGCCTTTGGCATGTGACCTTGCTCCCTGTATATGTGAAGATTTCAGAAAGATTTCTAGCTTTTTGGCACATTTTGGATCCTGCATTTAGCTGAGTCTTCATCTTCACTTCCTGGACTTGAACCAGTGGCCTGCCGTGTTGCCTGTTGATTTTGGGATTGTTCCTGGACTTGAACCAGTGTAGCCTGCCGTGTTACCTGTTGATCTTGGGATTCTGCCATTTTTCTGCTGATCTTGGGTTTGTCATCTTCAGCAGCCTGCAGCTGCCTGAGTTAGAAAACCCTTCTGGCTCCAGTGGGCCTGGAACAAGAAGCAGAGCTGAGGCCCAAGGTTGAAGGGCCTTCACCCAGCCCCTAGAGCTGGCCCTCTGAATTTGAGCTTCTAGCTGCTAAACTAAGAGAACAAATTCCTGGTTTCAAATCCATCCACTGTGGCATTTCTGTTATAGCAGCACTAGGGAACCAAGACACAAAAAGTTAAAGTTCCTATTTAATTAGACACCCAGAAACATGAGTCATCCTTAATTGTTCTTAGATGATTCTTTTTTCAGAAATAAGAATCTTTTTAATAAAATAGAAATCAATTATATTGTAGATAACTGAGAAACAAAACTAATAATAATAATATACCTCAAAAAGCTACCATCCTAAAAGGGCTTCTATAAATATTTTTTTAATGTAGTTTGGGTGCATGTTTACCAAGCAAGTTAGTTTTTCATTCAACAATTTATGCACGTTTTGTTTGTTGACATTAGTTGCAATCCCCTCAATAATAAAGCACTCTTCCTATTTTTTCCCTAGGTTTCCCATTTCCTTCATTCTTCTTTCTAGTCCTTACTTGACTTCTGGGCTTTGTTATTTTTTTATCCACATTTTCCTCCATTCTTTCCAGGACCTTATATTGTGGTTCCAATAAGAGTGATCAGTAGTGCTCGTAAGGCACCATGCAGTTCTTCTGGTCTTCAGGTAGTGGAGGCTGACGTTCTTGTGGTCCATTTATCCTTCAGACTATTTGTGTCCTTGAGTCTTTGATTGCCTTCATTCTTCTTTGCTTCAAATTTTGAACAACCATCAATAAACTGGCTTCCTAATACTCTCCTTAAAAATATAAATTCCTTTCATGGCCATCTATGTATAAATTCCACCCACAACTCTAAAATGTTTTTTCTTTCTACTCATGCTTAAGTTCCCATGATTCAAATATAAATCACTCCTGCTGTCTATGTTTTCTGACATTTGAAACATGACACAACACCTCTGAGTAGCTATATTTTATCCAAAGTTGCATCTTAGAAAACTGCTTGCAAGCTTTTAAGACCCCTGTCATTATTCACCAAATAAGTTAATATGTGTCTACCCTCTGTTAGGGATTTTCTCTGCTTTCTCCTCCCATCCCTGGTAACTATCAAAAATATTTCTTCCTGTGTGTAAACTACTCTTGGCTGTTTATAATAATAGTCTCATAGAATATTGGTCTTTTTTTTTTGTAATTGACTAATTTCACTCAGCATAATGTCCTCTAAGTTCATCTAAGTGCATCAGATTCATCCTTATTCTTTAACATTGCTTAATATTCTATTGTGTGTAAGTACTAAAGTTTCTTTATTTATTCTTCTATTGATAGACATTTGTTTTCATCTTTTTTTAATTGTGAGTAATGTTGGCTTGAACATGGTGGTGCATACATTTATCCATGTCTCAGCTCTTATTTTCATAGGATATACATCTAGTAGTGGTATTACTGAATTATATGTTATTTCTATTTCCAGCTTTCTAAGGAAGTGCCATACTGTTTTCCACAGTGGTTGCACCATTTTGCAGTCTCACTGGCAGTGTATAAAGTTTCCATTCTCTCCACATCTTAGCTAGCATTTGTGGTTTCCTTTTTTTTTTTTTTTTTACTTTGCTATTAGTGCTGGGGTGAGAAGGTATCTTGTTGATTTCATTTGCATCTCTCTAATGGCTAATGATCATGAACATGTCTTCATGTGTTTGTTGGACACCAGGATGTCTTCTTTGTTGAAGTGTCTGTTCATTTCCTCTGCCCACTTTTTGATTGGATTGTTTATCTTTTAGTTCTTGAGATGTTGGAGTTTTCTATACATTTTAAAGATTAGTTCCTTGTCTGAAATGTCATTGTCACTCCTCCCCCTCCCCCAGTCTGTAGATGTTTTTACTCTTTTTGGAAGTCTTTGGGTGCATTTAAATGTTTAATTATCAGTAGGTCCCAGTTGTATAATTTATACAACATAGTTTATATATTTTTTTTTTAAAGTGAATGTCTTTGAAAGTATATTTGACATCATCACATGTCTAATACTTTCAAATAGCTCATTATTATCCATTAGATGTGACCTATGAAAACCTCTATGAGTTAGGTTATGTCTATCTTTTATAAACCCATCTCCCACCACTGACATCTAGACGTTCTTTACTCTGGAAGAACAAGATTGTGTATACTATTTAATTTATCAATACTTTTACCTTATACATTTGCTTCTGCCTGGATTACACTTGCTTCACTTCTTGGTCTAAGTAATTTTTAATTGTCTTTGAAGTCTTAGTTTAGGTACCACTGTTTCCAGAAAGACTTCTCTGTGCTGAATTGCAGTTGATGTCTTTTCTCTTAGCTCTTATTAAAAAATAAATAAACAAATAAACAAATAAATAAATAAACACTGCCAATGATTTGATTCTGAACACCATTGGGTTTCCAAGGCAATAAATCTTTATGGAAGTGGATTTCTCATCTTCCTTCTGTGGAGTGGCTGGCTGGTGGATTTGAACCACCATCCTTCTGGTTAGCAGTCAATGCCCTACACACTGTACCATATATTCTTATATCTCATTATATAACACACTGAATGAAAGTGCCCTCTCACATTTTGTCTTCCCAGGGAGACTGAAAATGTAGATGATAGGGGACTGTCTTGGTTAAATACATACTCAGTTGAACTTAAGGAAAAACAGTAATAACTAAGATCATAATGGTCTGATTTTAGTAGAACAACTTTTCTGCATACAAGTTTGTTTTTCTTTTATTCATTTTCATAAAGAGGTCTGCTTTTGTGGGATACATGATTTTTATCATCATATGTATTTTAATAGTTCTTTCATAGGTATTGTATAGCCCTTGGGAGAAGTCAAAACAGTCTTTTCAGCTACTCATTTGTCATGCTCAGAAGCTAACCAAAGGCTAGAAGTTAAAATGGCTCAGGGCTTCATGTGAGAAAGACCTGACAATCTATTCCCGTAAGGATTACAATGAAGGAAACCCTATGGGGGTATTCTTCATGGGGTCACTATGATTCAGAATTGACTCAATGACACCTAATAACATTTGGTCCACCAATTAGCAGATATTAGCTAAACTGTTATACAATATTTCTTGAGAGTATTTGGATATTTATATGTCATTTTGAGGGAATGTTACTGTGACTTCCATAAATAACTGAAATGCTAGAAAGTTGTGGGGATTTTATGAAGGTATTCCTGTACCCTGGAGCTCGGGTGGCATAAGACACTTGACTGCTAACCAGAAAGCTGGTGGTTCAAACCTACCAGCCACTCCTTGGAAGAAAGACTGGGCAATCTACTTCCATAGAGATACAACCTCAGAAACCCAAGGAGGGGTCACTGTGATTCGGATCCAACTAGATGGCACATAACAACAACAACAATTCCTGTACTCTAAATTGTGTCATTTGTAAAATGAAAACACTAATAGTGTCCATCTCAAAGATAATTTAATGATAAAACTATATGAAGTATATACCAGAATGCCTGATGCACAGTAAATGCTTTGTACATGTCAGCTAAGGAAAGGAATAATGAACAATGGAAAGGGATGAGGTCAGTGATAAGGTTCTCACTCTATGTGTGGCCACAGGCTGTCAGTTTTACTCATTCCTCACACCTATGCCACGATAACTCCTAAGGTCATATCTCACCTTATTTTTTTAAAAAAATTAAAAGATGAATCCTAATTCTGAATTCTGGTGGAAATAAAAGTGCCTCACCCCTGGCTTGAAAGAGTAACTGCCTCTCTCATGTTACTAGGAGAGATTACTAGAGAGAAATTACCAAGGAGGATTAGGGGCCAAATCTGGATAATTCCTTTACATTTTTACTGATAACTATTCCTTTAATCCAAAAATAAATCTCACCTTAATTTGTGTATTTAAAACATGCTTCAACTTAGGCTCACCATTTCTAAAATAATTTTTCAATATTAACAAATTTTAAATAATTAAATTGTTATATGTTTTACTAATAGTATTTGTGTTACCTACTGACATTATTGGAATTACAGTTTATAATTTATAATAGTGTACTTACTAATTAATGACATGTCAGAAAATGCAAGACAACTCCTTTACCATAAAGCTACTGGCTTCTTTGTTTTGAATTTTCTGGTCAACACTTATTCTTTGCTTGATTCTTGGAGTATTCTGGAGATGGTTGAGGAACAGGGAGCAGAGGCCATTAATATCTTGTCTTTCCATAGTGATAAAGATTCTGTAACACCACCATTCTTCATGAAGGATGGGTTTTAAATAAGTATGCAGTGAGCTAATGTTTGATGGATCACAGCAATGACTCTTTCATGGAAAGAACAAACCTCTCCCAGAGACAGACATTCTCCTGCAGATGACACTCCAGAACTCTGCTGTGAATGCATTTTTTTTTTTTTTTTCTTAAACTAAAACTTGAGTGATCACCAGAATACATTAGTGTTAAAAATGGAGTTGTGCTCTCTGCTATACTGTGGAGGTGGAAGAATCAGGCTAAGAAAATCATATCTTTTCTTTCTGTTCCTTTCTACCTCATCCTGGCTTAGGAAAAAGCCAAATTTTTACTAAATTTCCTCTTATCATTGACAAGTATATATAATATAATATATTTAAAATTATTATGTAAAATTAATTAATAATATATAATATTATATATAATATTGATTGAAGATAATATTATCTTAGCACAAATAATATATTAGTTCTTAGTACAAAATTGTATGTAATAAAAAAGGCAGTATACAGAAATGATTGAGATGGGGCTTGGCATTTCTTAGATTAATGTGCTTTCACAATGTCATTTTCTTTCTGTGACACCTTTCTTTCTATGATCCTGTTGCTTAATGCCTTCCTAAAGGTTAAGATACCTGTGTTTCCAAAATATTAAATATATATTTTTTAAAAATTCTAGAAGTATCAACTCAGCATTCTAAAAGATCTAATGTTAAACCATTGCATTTTCCATTAATCACACATTTTTATTATATTCCATCCTCTTCTTAATGATAATTAGAATTTTTTATGTACTATATAGGGAGTTTTAGTAGCATAGTGCCTAAGGCATTTGACCACTAACCAGAAGGCTGGCAGCTCAAACCCACCAGCCACTCCTCGGAAGGAAGGTTGGTCAATCTACTTCTGTAGTGATACCACCTCAGAAACCCAAGGAAGGGATGCTATGAGGTGAGTCCCTCTCGACAGCACATAACAACAGCAACAACAACATGTAATATACAGCTCAGCAGAATAATTATAAAAGAATTTCTATGTCCAATTCTCAGCCTCCAACTTTTCTTTAGTTGGCTTCAAGAACTCAAACTCATCACTATATAAAAATCACATGAAAGATATTTTTTTCTTCTAAGATAATTTTGAAAAATATTCTCCATTAATGTTCATTTGCCAACTATGAGATTTTATTCATAATGTGACTTTATGAGCAGGAAAACTTCTGTGATAATCATGATGAATAATTTCTCTCAACCTCAATGCAAAACCAAAGGAAACAGGATTATGTTAAAATAAGATAAATATTTTGTTCCAAGGACTAAAACATTGAAAAAACATGTGGAAGAAGTTAAAGGTTTAAGTTTTATCTATTCATTCATTCAGTAAGTATTTTCTACATATGTGTGTGTGTACGTGTATAGTATTATATATATAGATAATGCATTACTATGTATATATAAATGTATATATATTGACTATGAAGAAATTACAGTCTTAATTTTACAGTCTTTTAGAGAATACAATAAGGCATAAAACAGATGATTACAACAAAGATTGAGTGAAGATATAACATAAATAACTTTTTAAATAAGATGATAGAGAATAAGCTCAGAAAAGCCATATTTGACTATGACCGACAGTATTAGTAAATATTTCTAAGACAGATAGAGCACCTTAAAATGAATCTTAAAAATGACAGATGTAAAAGATATTCAATTTGGAAAGAAAAGCAGTAGGAAAACACAAACATTTGAGAGGAAATATTTTGATGGGAAATGCATGAAGTTTGGTAAGACAAAAATACAGGAACTATATTAAAGAAGGGTTGAGGCTGGGATCAGCTTTGTAGAACCTTCTATGCCATGTTAAGGTGTTTAAAGCTTATTCTGAAGACAATAGAGAACTTCTGAATGAAGGAGCATAATGTGATTAAAGTTGCATTTTAGTAAAAACTATTTTAGACTGATTGTGTAAGACAGAAGCTTTGTGGCATATTTAATTTCTACCATAAATTTAAATAATCAGGCCAAAATGTTCTTTAGGCCTGCTATGTTATTGTTTTCATCAGGTGGCTTCAAGATGGTTCATAGTGACCCTCTCGACAGCACATAACAATGCCAAGTCCTAAGCCATCCTCAAAATTATTGCCATATTTGAGCCCATTTTTGAGGCCATTGTATGGCTTCATGTCATTGAGGGTCTTACTCTTCTTTGTTGACCCTCTACTTTGCCAAGCATTATGGCCTTCTCCAGGGACTCGTCCCTCCTAATAACATGTCCAAGGTACCTGAAATAAAGTTTCCCTCCTGTCTTCTAAGAAACATTCTTATAGATCAAGATAGATTTATTCATTCTTCTGACAGTCCATGGTGTATCTAATATTCTTTGCCATCATCACAATTCAAAAGCATTGATCCTTCTTCATCCTGCTATACAGCTGTACATTATGATAAACTTTTACTTTTATAGGTTGGGCTTATTGTTTCATGAATCATACAGTTTCCTCTTGCTTAGAATGGTATCTACTAACATTTTACATTTCAGTTTGCTGAAGAGAAATCTAAGCTACTCTGAGTTTTAGTTTTTCACAAAAGATAACTTTTTGTTCCATTTACCTCTGAATTCTTGCCAGATTTAATTTTTGTAGCACAGTAATTAATTTTACCAGTATGTACCATTCTGTGTGTTTTTTCCATACCTTATTACTTTGTTAAAGGTGTCTTGATGGAGCAATAGTTAAGCATTTGACTGCTAGCTGAAAGGTTGCTGATTGGAACTCACCAGCAGCTCCAAAGTAGAAAAGACCTGGTGATCTGTTCCTGTAAAGATTACAGCCTAGGAAATGCAATGGAGCAGTTCTACTCTGTCCTATAGAGTCACTATTAGTTGGTGTGTTAGATTGGGTTCTCTAGAGAAACACAAAACACAAAAAACCAGCAAAGCATATCTATATATTTATAGAGAGAGAGAGAGAGAGAGAGAGAGAGAAAGAGAGAGATTTATCTTAGGTAAATGGCTCACAAGCATATAGAAGCTGACAAGTCCAAGCTGAAAAGTCCGTCTCTGGTGGAGATGGGGCTTGCGGCCGCCTTGGCTTCCGGAAGCACAGGGGAACCCAGAGATTCAAGCTGGCATGCAGTATATTGGTTGTTGTTTCCAATAAAAGATGAATCCAAGATCTCCAGGCCAAGCGGTGAGCCGCTCACTCAAGGAAGTCTGTAGTTCGCACCATAGGGTTCCAATTCTTTAAGGAAGGAATGCCGTTCTTCCAGATTGTCCTTGGATATCATTGCAAGCAGGCCACACCCCTAGGGAAACTCCCCTTGGGCAGACTGGCCACTCAGAACTCAGTCATCTGATCCCATCATGGGAACAACCACACAAAACTGGGGTACAGCCAAGTTGACACACAGCTCCAACTATCACAGTTGGAATCAACTAGATGGCACCTAACAACAACACACACCCTGGACTGTGTCTCCTCAGTTGTGTGGTAATTACTGATTTGATTTCTCTCACTATCAATTAGTTTACATTTTCTACAATTTTTTGTAAAAGGTTCAAACAGTATATATTATTATTTCTTTTTGATGACTTCTTTCAATAAGCAGAGTTTTTTCATATTTATTGTTGTTGCCCATACTGACAGTGGATTCCTTTTTATTTTTGATTATTATAGCTTAGTGCCTAAGACACTTGACTGCTAACCAGAAGGCTGGCAGTTCAAACTCATCAACCACTCCTCAGAAGGAAGATTGGGCAATCTACTTCCGTAGTGATACTGCTTCAGAAACCCAAGGAGGGTTAACTATGATTCGTGTCTGACTCGACGGCACATAACAACAACAACACATTTTATTATCAGAACAAGGACAGGGAGTGACTGTGGAACAGATCATTAGTTACTCAAATGCAAGCTCAAACTGAAGCTGAATAAAATTGAAACAAGCCTATTGGAAGCAAAGTTTAACCTTGAGTATATCCCAACAATATTTAGAGGCCATCTGAAGAATAGATTTAAGGCATTGTACACTAATGACTGATGATGACCAGATGAGTTGTGCAAGGATATCATACATGAAGAAGACAAAAGTCTATTAAAAAGACAGGAAAAGAAGAAAATGTCAAAGTGGAAGTCAGAAGAGACTCTGAAACCTGCTCTTGAACATAAAGTGGATAAAGCAAACTGATGATATGATGAAAAGATCTGAACAGAAGATTTCAAAGGCTGCTCAAGAGACAAATCAAAATAATATAAAGAAATGTGCAAAGACCTGGAGTGAGAAAAAAAAAAAAAAAGGGAAAAGCATGATTAGTATTTCTCAGGCTCAAAGAACTAAAGGAAATATTCCACCCTAAAGTTGTACTAAAATGTTAATATGTTGGACATTCATTTTCATCCATCTTTTTAAATTTTATTTTTGATTTCTTCTTTGTCCCATGGATTATTTAGAAGTATATAAAAAGACTCTTTGGGAAAAGTATTGAATGATGCAGGGAACATCAAAAGAAGATGGAAGGAAAACACTGAGTCATTGTACCAAAAAGAATTGGTCAATGTTCATGTATTTCAGGAGGTGGCTTATAATCAAGAACCAATGGTATTGAAGAAAGATGTTGAAGCTGCACTGAAGGAACTGACAAAAAACAAGGCTCCAGGAATTGATAGAATACCCATTGAGATGTTTCAACAAACAGATGCTGTGCTGGAAGTACTCACTCGTCTTCACCAAGAAATTTGGAAGACAGCTACCTGGGCAATTGACTGGAAGAAATCTGTATTTGTACCCATTCCAAAGAAAGTGATCTCAAAGAATGCAAAAAATTATCAAACTATATTATTAATATCAATACAAGTATAATATTGCTGAAGATAATTCAAAAATGGTTGTTGTTGTTGTTGTTATGTGCCATCAAGTCTTCTCTGACTCATTGCAACCCTATGCACAACAGAATGAAACACTGCCAGGTCCAGTGCCAGCCTCATGATCCATACTATACCTGAGCCCATCACTGCAGCCACTATGTCAGTCCACTTGTTGAAGGCCTTCCTCTTCTTCATTGACCCTCCACTTCACCAGGCATGACATTCTTCTCCAGAGAATGGTCCCTTCTGACAACATGACCAAGTAGGTGAGATGCAGTCTGGCCATTCTGGCTTCCAAGGAGCATTCTGGCTGCACTTCCTCCAGGACAAACTTGTTAGTTCTTTTAGCAGTCCCAGTACTTTCAGCATTCTTCTCCAACACCACAACTCAAAAGCATTGACTGTTCTTTGGTATTCCTTATTCATTGTCCAGCTCTCACATGTATATGAGACAATTGAAAATACCATGTCTTGGGTTAGGGGCATCTTAGTCTTCAAGGAGATATCTTTGCTGATTAGCACTTGGAAGAGGTCTTTTGCAACAGATTTGCCCAATGCAATATGTCTTTTGATATCTTGACTGCTGCTTCCATTGGTGTTGATTGTAGAATTGGGTAAAACAAAGTCTTTGACAACATCAGTCTTTTCTCCATTCATTGTGATGCTGCTTTTTGGTCCAGTTGTGAGGATTTTTATTTTCTTTCTATTGAGGTGTAATCCATACTGTAGTAATTTTCATCAGTAAGTGGTTCAAGTCATCCTCACTTTCAGTAAGCAAAGTTTTGTCATCTGTGTATCTCAAGTTGTTAATGAGGGTTCTTCCAATCCTGATACCATGTTCTTCTTCATATAGCCCAACTTCT
Source organism: Orycteropus afer afer (assembly GCF_000298275.1). Lineage (NCBI taxonomy): Eukaryota > Metazoa > Chordata > Mammalia > Tubulidentata > Orycteropodidae > Orycteropus > Orycteropus afer. The sequence goes on along the minus strand of NW_006922108.1, from coordinate 575,751 downwards.
CATATTATTTGCTCAGCATACAGAGTGAATAAATATGGTGAAAGGATACAACCCTGATGCATTCCCTTCCTGTTGAAGTATCCCCTTCTTTTGTCCGAATGACAGCCTCCTGCTCTATGTACAGGTTCCTCATGAGTATAATTAAGTGTTCTGGAATTCCCATCCTTCTCAATGTTATTCACAAATTGTTATGATCCACACAATCAAATGCTTTTGCATAGTTAATAAAACACAAGTAAACATCTTTCTGGTATTCTTTGCTTTGAGGCAAGATCCATCTGATATTAGCAATGATATCCCTCATTCCACATTCTCTTCCAAATCCAGTTTACATTTCTGGGAGTTCTCTATCAATATACCACTGCAATGGTTTTTAAAATATCTTCAGTGAAGGTTGGGCAATCTACTTCCATAGTGATATTGCCTCAAAAAACCAAGGAGTGGTCACTATGAGTTAGAGCTAACTTGAAGGCAGTGAGTTTTTGAGCTTAAGATGTTATTTGAGTGTGACATCAGTGATATTGTTTGATAATTTTCAGTCTGTGGGATCACTTTTCTTTGAAATGGGTACAAATATGAATCTTTTCCAGGCAGTTGGCCAGATACCTGTATTCAAAATCTCTTGGCATAGTTAAATGAGAGTCTCCAGCATGCCATCCATTTGTTGAAACATCTCAGTGTGTATTCTGTTAATTCCTAGGGCCTTGTTCTTCACAAATTCCTTCAGTGTAGTTTCGACTTCTTTCATTACCATTGGTTCTTGATCATATGTCATCTCCTGAATGGATGATCATCTACCAATTCTTTTTGGTGTAGTGACTTTGTGTATTCCATCCATCTTCTTTTTTTTAATTTATTTTTTTTTAATTTTATTTTGATTTGGGTGAAGATTTACAGAGTAAATTCACTTTTCGTACAGCAGTTCACATATACTTTGTCTCATGTCATTGACCAAAATTTACAATGCAACAGCTCCCCTCCCACTTCCTCCCCATAGTTACCTCTTC
>NW_006922108.1:560353-571024 GCF_000298275.1 Orycteropus afer afer | reverse complement strand
TCCTTCCCTTCAAGGCTCAGGGTTCCATGATTATCTTCTGTGTCTGTGTTAATTGGTTTCCCTTTTCTTTGTTGAAGAGGGTCTGTGCAATCCTTCTTCCTAGTCCGCCATCTTGCCGGAACTCTGTTTGTTAATCTTAAGGAGAAACTTGACACAAAATAGTTGAGGCATAGCTAATTTTCAATCTTTCAACCATGTTTAAATGTCACCCTTCTTCCTGGGCTGTGAAGGAATTTGTATTTCCTCTTTTTGGTGGCACAGTGGTTAAAGCATTTGTCTGCTAATGAAAAAGGTCAGCAGTTTGAACCCACCAGCCATTCTGCAGGTGAAAAAGATCCATCTTCTTTTGATGTTTCCTGTATCATTTAATATAATGCCCATAGAATCTTTCAATATTGCAATTCAAGACTTAATTTTTTCTTCAGTTCTTTCAGCCTGAGAAATACTGAGTGTATTCTTCCCTTTTGGTTTTCTAACTCCTTGTCTTTACACATTTCATTATAATATTTGACTTTGTCTTCCCAAGCTGTTCTGTGAAGTATTCTGTTCAGCTCATTCATCCTGTCAGTGCTTCCATTTGCTTTAGCTTTAGCAAAGTCATGTTTCAGAGTCTCCTTTGACATCCATTTGTTCTTTTTTTTTACCTTTCCTGTCTTTTTAATGACGTTTTGCTTTCTTCATGGATGATGTTCTTGATGTTATCCTACAATTCCTCTGGTTTTCGGTCATTGGTGTTCAATGCATCTAATCTATTCTTTACATGGTCTCTGAATTCAGGAGAGATATAATCAAGGTTATAATTTGGCTCTCAAGGACTTCTTTTAATTTTCTTCAGCTTCAACTTGAATTTGCATATGAGAGTTAATGGACTTTTCTACAGTCAGTTCCCAGCCTTGTTTTAGCTGAAGATACTGAGCTTCTCCATTGCCTCTTGGTACAGATGTACTGAATCTGATACCCGTGCACTCCATTTAACAAAGTCTGTGTTTGTAGCTGCCATTTGTATTAATTTGTATTGTTGAAAAAGGTATTTGCAATGAATAAATTGGTCTTGCAAAATTCTATCATCCAATATCCAGTGTTATTTCTTTCACTAAGGCCATATTTTCTAATTACCGGTGATTCTTCTTTGCTTAAAATTTTTCATTCCAATCTCCAGTGATAAGGAATAAGTCTTGAATGCATGTCTGGTCATTTTCAGACTGGAGAAGTTGGTAAAAATCAGCTTCCTAATTTTTGGCTTTGGTGTTGGGTGCATAAATTTGATGGATGGTGGTATTAACTGTTCTTTTTTTTTAAAAAAAAAAATTTTAGATGGTTTCTTAGTTCTCTACTGCTGCTGTAACAGAAATACCCCAAGTGGATGGCTTTAACAACCATAAATTTATTCTCTTACCATTTAGGAAGCTAGAAGTCTGAGTTCAGAGTGACAGCTCTAGGGGAAAACTTTTTCTCTGTAACTCTTGTTCCTAGGAAGATCCCAGTACAGGGACTCAGTCCAAAGGATGAATTCCACTTCTGGTTCCTCTTTCTTGTTGGTAGTAAATTCCCATTCTCTGCTCCCTTCTCTCTCTTTTTAACTCTTGAAGATAAAAGGTATTGCATGCCACACCTCAGGGAGCCTCCCTTACTTTGGGTAAGGGCTGTGATGGGACTAACGGTGTTGGAACAGATGCTTAATCTTAATCCTTTTACATATGATTGGCTTATCACAGCAGCTCACATTATGGGCTATCATTACATATCTGCCACATTTCCTCATTATATAACTTTTAAACCATTGAGAATCATGGCTAGTCAAGTGGGCACAAATTTTGGAGGATGTAATTCAATCCATAACTTTCACTTAAGTCTTTTACCTTATTGAGGAAATTCCCTTTTATCTTAATTTTTCAAGAGACAGATGGTATACCTTTTTAAATGTTAACTTTCAATTGTATTCTTGTTGGTGTATAAAACTCAACTGATTTTTGTGTGTGGACCTTGTATACTCACTCCTCACTTATAATCATGGTTAGGTTCCAAAGGCCAAGTCATGATGTAAAAATTGGCATTATGCAAAAATCAAGGATAACCACATCAGATCATAAAATGGAAGATAATTATTTCATTGCATAACTGCCAAATAACATCATTACATGTCTGCCAAACCAGTGAGAAACATGGCCTGACCAAGTTAACACATAACCTTAACCATCATAGGAAATGTTTCTTTTACCACCCACCTTGACATTTATTATTGCCAGATGTATATTTTTAAAGCACAAAATAGTTGGATAGTAGATTTTATTCTATTGTCATAAACCCAAATTGTCAGATAATGAGATAGTTGATAAATGTGAAATAGATATACTCAATATATTTTCAAAATACATTTATTAAAGCTGTAATAGCTTTTTTTGCAGATTTTTGAGGTCTTTGATATGTAGGACCATGTCATCTGTGAGTAAGGATATTTTAAATTCTTTCTTCCTGTTTTAGATTCCTTTTATATAATTTTCTTTCTTAATTGCTCTGGCTAGGATTTCTAAAACAATAAAGAGTACCAGTGGTTAGAGCAGACATCCTTGCCTTGTTCTTGATCTTAAGGAATTCTTAATCTTTCTCCATTGAGTATGATGTTAGCTGTGGGGTTTTCAAATAAGTCCTTTACCCTATCAAGAAATTTCCCTTTTATTTTATTTTTCAAGAGTTTTTATCATAAAAAGGTGTTGGATTTTGTCAAATGTCTTTACTGTTTTGATTGAGAAGACCATGCAGTCCTTTTTCTATCACTCAATTGATGAGCATTACAATTAATATCTTACATTATAACAACCCAGTTTAAATTGATACCAATTTATATTAAGCAACATTTATTCTATTTCTATACTGCTTCTCCTTTTATATAGTTGTTATTATAAATTCTATCATTATACTTTATATGGCCAAAAGTGTTGATTTATAATTATATTTTGCATACTTGTCTTTTGGAATCATGTAAAACATAATGAATAAAATTCAGGACAAAAATGCCATGAAGCTGGCCCTTATGTTTACTCATGAGATTATCTTTATTGGAAATCTTTATTTTCTACATTTATTTTTAAGTTGCCTTCTAGTTTCCTTTCTGTTCTTTATGAAGAATTCCCTTTAGTATTTCTTATAAGACTAGTGTCTCTTATTGCCATCAACTCTATATCGACCCCTAGTGACCCCCCTTGGGTTTCCAAGGCTGTATATCTACAGAAATAGATTGCCCAGTCTTCCTTCCGAGGAGTGGCTAGTGGGTTTGGACCGTCAACATAGTCATCACAAAATTCACCAACATTTGTTTACCTGGGAATGTCTTAGTTTTGGCAGTTATGGAATTGTGGTTGATATTTCTTTCATTTCATCACTTTAAATATGACATTCTACTGCCTTCTGGCCTCCAAATTTTCTGTGGAACAATTGGCACTTAATCTTACTGAGAAAGCCACATGCATGCTCAGAGCAAACTTCAGGTGTCTGTCTTTTTTATTTTATGGTACCACTGTACCAGTGATAACTGGTGATTAAGCCCAGTACTTTTCTTATTGCCGTTGTTCACTGCTTCAAAGATATCTCCTCACTGTCCTGACAGATTTAGATGCTGCTAAGATAAAATGGCTAAGTGGAGCTGATCCAATTATGATTGTTTTTCATATTCAACAAGAATTTATTTATTTTTGTTGTTGTTCACTTATTTTGGGGTACTATTTCTATCATTCATTAGAGGACTTTTTGAGATGGTATGAGAAAGTGTAGTCTGTCCAGATTTATATCTAGAAGACATTTTTTACAGTATTGAATCTTTAACAGTCTTCAAATTTATGCAGATATTTCTAAATTATATTCATTGGAAAATTTGCATCAGAATCTTAGTAGGGGATTGGACATCTCTATGCACAATCCCACCTTTTCTGAAAACTGTTTAAAAAATTCAAATGTCTGATTATATCTGAAACATCATGCATAGACAAGTAAAGAGTTATCTTTTTCTGAAGATTATACAAGCTAAGGAAGAAAAAGAAAGGGCATCCAGAGATAAAATGAAGCATAATTAAACAAGAAATTTTCAATGACATAATGGTAAATGTTATGATAGGTGAAAAACACTGATGATATGAGAATGTGTGGTAAATAATTACAGACTATTAACCTCCTGGCCAGTCAGGACTAAGAAAGTATTCTATTATATGGGCACAGAATAAGGAACTCTCCTAGGCAGAAATTAGATAACTGAGGAGATATGTGAACAAAGATTATATTTGCTGGACCAAATGACGATAGGTAAAAGATATTAAATAAAAAAAATATTCTTTTGGTTAAAGGTTATTACAGTGCATTATACACATTTAATTATACACATTTAATTGTTCATAAAGATACTGTTCCATTTCATCAATTCCATAAAATATAGGTTAACAATAATGTTTTCTCCAAACAGGTAATCTCTGGATAAAGAAAGGCAACACTGTTAAAAATTATACCAGACAATAAACAATAACTAGAGGTTTCATGAGCAAACCAGTACTATGGTTACCATACTGAAATACTAGTGTGACTTCCAAAACCAAAACCAAAACCAAACTCACTGCCATCAAGTCGGATCTGACTCATAGTGACCCCTCCTTGGGTTTCCGAGGCAGTATCACTACAGAAGTAGATTCCCTTAGATTTCTCTTATTCAGGAACCAATAATGTCTACTTACGACATACCAAATAAAATGCAACTTCTGCATGGTTAACAGCACTCCCCATGAACTGACACTCTATCACTTGTCTATTATGCCATTGCTCTCAGGCTGTCATGGAATAGAAAAATTAACATGAATTTTTAGTGTGAACATCTCTGTAATGCAACATGATAGGCTTCCACTGCAATCAAGTTCTAAACAACTGTCAAGTTATCTTCAAAATGAGAATTACAATAGATGACTGACTGGGTTCCCATCATCATGTGATTTAGGACACTTTTTCCTATCATACCACACAGTAGAAGGGCTGTATCTGCTTTCCTTAGGGTAAGAAAATGTGTATAATATGGGCATGATCTTGAACAGTGAATGGACAGAAGAAAGTGTAGTAGGATTCAGCTCACTCCATCAGGAAGAGATGAGCAGAATGTCAAGGACATTCCCATGGCTGAGAAGCTCACTTTGGAGGGGAAATTGTGAGTTAAAGGTAATAGCATGCAGATAGACACACAATTCATCTAGAGTGTGTGTACTGGAGAAGGTAAGGACAGATTGTATTAAATGGTTTTGTGTGGGACATTGTAGATTCCCTGGAATCACTCATGGTGCAGAGAGTAAGGCTGACAGGTCAATGGGGTTGAAGACATCTGAAGGAACTGATAAGCACACTTTTGTCTTTGGCTTCAACTTTTAAAGTAAGATACATTTAGAAACTGTAAATTACCAGGAGTTATAGTGGCTAAGACACTTGCCTGCTAACCAGACGGCTGGCGGTTCAAACCCACCAGCCACTCCTCGGAAGGAAGGTTGGGCAATCCTACTTCCGTAGTGATACTGCCTCGGAAACCCAAGGACGGGTCGCTATGAGTCGGGGCCGACTCGATGGCACATAACAACAACAACAACAACAAGAGTGAGTATGTAGGCCTTAACAATTAGTAAAGAGGAAACAAGACAGGAGCTAACAGAAGCAAAATTTTTAGACAGATGGTAGATGCTCAAAAACTACTTACGGATGCATTAATGAAATAATTTGGAGAGCTATTTGGGCTTTTATTTCAGTGATAGCAAGTTCTACTGACAATAGGCATTTTAAACTTAGTTGCTGATTCACTGATCTGTTATTATTAGCTCAGGTAGCACTTATTAGTGATGGAAGATCTATAGATTTGGTAAGACTCTAATCTTCTTGTCAGAAACCTTAATGTTGAATTCTCATAACTCACAACTGGGCTGTGAACACTGATTATTCATGCCACTGTACACATTTTGGAAATAGAATTGGATTTGCATTGACTTTGTATGGAATGGGAAGTTATTCTAATTAACATGTCACAAAGTTGTGCTTGTAGTTTCCTGTTTCTGTATATTATAGCTTACCTAAATTGATACTGCTGCAGCTTTCTGGTATTGCACTTGTGTTTTACTGCAGTCACTTAGAAAACCATTAATGTAAGAGGAAATGAATTTGCATTTGTAAAGATGGGTCTTAATTTCCATGTATAGTCTTTGACCCTTCCTTAATGTCATTCTAACTTTGACCATATTATACACTTGTCATTGTTAACCACTGAGTTCTCTCACTAGGGTGATTAACATTTTAATTTTAGATTGATAAGAGAGCCAGCAAAATGAAGATGACACAGATATTGCAAGTGAGCTCAGAGCCTGTAAGGATACTGGAATTTGGCTGAACCATAAGGCAGATTCATTTTCACCCAAGATTATAATCAATCTGTCTTCTCTCTTCTCTTTATTAGACATATTCCTATATCTCAACTCTCTACATCCTTGTTTTCAACATCAGGAAATGACTAATACAAGGAAAAAGAACAAGCAAGTTGGTGAGAAGATAGTAAACATCCTACTAGATGCACCAGCCAAATGACTTCCATCAAACACATTAAAACATAATGTTTTGGCCTGTAATATGTGTTTCAATAAGAGGGGACATTCATGCATACTTTTAAACATGTCCAGGAAAATCACATCTTTTTCTTTCCAACTAATTATAATATAATCATCCTTGGAAACATGTCAGTAAAAATCTAAAAAATAACTTGGCTGAAAAGTGAAAGGTTCACTTTACACATTATTAAGTTCACTTAATAATGGTAAATTTTTGTAAAGAGTAATATGGAGGAATATTTCTCAATTCCAATGAAGCATTCACAAGTATCTATCAAACCTGTTATGTGTATATTCTTTTATAATCTCTGAAGTGTTCAAGAAGAAAAATTGAGACTGACTGCTTCCAAAGAAGAAGTATAATATCCAAGGTAAATTTAGAGATTGAATGGCAAAAATAACGTTCAAATTTCTCAGGTGGTACCTTGGAGAGTAGGAAAGTCCTGAAGTCATTGTGTACAACATCAACATGAAGTTACAGCAGTGAGCCAGAAGATTGAAAAGTAGTTTTCAGCAGGTAAGGTATACTATTTTTCATTTCTTCTGGTGGACACAAAAAAACAAAAAAACAAACTCACTGCCGTTGAGTTATATCTAACTAATAGTGACCCCTCTTTGAGTTTCCAAGGCAGTATCACTGCAGAAATAGATTGCCCAAACTTCCTTACCAGGAGTGCCTGGTGAGTTTGAACCTTAAATTTGGGGCAGGGAGAAAAGAGAGTGTTGGCCACTTCTAGTGACAAGTGAGAAAAACAACAACAACAAAAGTCAAAAAGGATTTCAATAGGAAGGGTTGATGTTGACCTAGGGAATGGCACATCTATGGCTATGCTACATAAGGCTTCCAGTACTAAGAAAGTTCCTAAGGAAGAAGTGTCTGAGGAAGAGACCACAATGTCACATGGTATGAGTTAAGGAGCAGTATATCTTACACTATACCCACAAATGGTTTGCTGGGGGCAGGGACAGAGCTACTGGACAATCAATGTGGTAGTTTTAGGAGAAAGATTTATGGTCCACTAATGAGAACAACCTTGTAAATGACAAATAAATAACGAGACTTTTAAGTGCCAGGCAGTATCTGCTTCCATGATCTCCAACCACACGTGTCTGTGTGTCTTTCTTCACAGAGAGTAGAATTACTAGTTTGGCTCTGTAATCTAATTATTAGTATTCTGATGATTAGTAATGATTTTAAAACAAACAAGCAAACAAATCTGGAAGTGACCAAGTTTTTGTGAAAGTTGTAGGATTACATTTTTTAAACATAGGCAAGATGAAAACTTGAGACAGTTATTTGTTGTGTTTGCTAAATTTTTCTGCCCCTCAGTCTTCTGGAAATGAGATAGGGTTGCACTTACTTGTCCTGCAGTGAATGGTGTAGACCAAAAGCCATAACTGGAAGTGACATGAATCCCTTTTGACACAGAACCTTTCGTTCTAAGTGAGATTTACTTAAGTTTTTCTCCTCCTTCTGGCATGAGAATCAGCATCTCAGTAATGGCTTCCTCATAGGATCATGAATTTCCAGGACTTTATGAACAGAACCCTCTTGATCTGTATAAATTAATCTATCTTGAAAAATGCAAAATCATAGAAAAACTAAAATTAAATTTCACTTAAAAGTAAAGTGTTAATGTGTATAGTGAAGTGCATTCTGTCTGCCTCCACTGACAATGGGGCTATAGACACTGAAACTCATTGCTTCTGGATATGCCTGATTGACTAATTCTTCCCTGAAGAAAAGTGAAAGCAGAAGTGCTGTGTCTGAATGGAGGGAGAAAGAGGATCATTGAGAATTGAAAACAATCTTTCTCTTCAATAATTATAACAAGTATCAACCCTGGCAGAGAAATAAGGAAACATTGCTCCCATTTGAATATCCCTTTATTAGGCCATAGATGCTTTTCTGTCATTTTATCTTTACAATAATTTACAAAGTAGGTACTATTATTGTCATTTTATCAATCAGGATCCCAAATCTCAAAAATATAGTGAAAATTTGCTCTTAATCAATTGACTAAGTGAAATATTGGACTGCAACTTCAACAAAGATCTGTCTGGCTGTTTAGTTGCATCGGACTCATAGCGACCCCTCCTTGGGTGTCCGAGGTGGTATCACTATGGAGGTAGATTGCACAACTTTCCTTCTGAGGAGTGGCTGGTGGGTTTGAACCTCCAGCCTTCTGGTTAGCAGTCAAATGCCTTAGGCACTATGCTACCAGAGGTCCCATACTTTATATAACTACTGTAAAATAGAGATACATCTGGAAATAAGGTTTGGTCATTTTCTTAAATTATGAGTCATCCTATTAAGAGAAAATGTTTCAAAGATCATTTATAGGCAACAGTAAGCAACACTATCCTCAGAAGGCTAATTAACTTAATGGAGAAGAGGAGTGGTTAAAAATCTAATATGCAAGTGTATCACTGAATTCTATCAAATGTCCCAGGCTTAAGATATTTTCCTTATTTACTGCCTTCTATTTTTCATTCATTTAATCTAATTTTTTAAATTTCTCATTGTACTATTAGATGAAATTAAGTTCTCTATTTAAACTCAGATGCTTATCTCTGATCAAGCTGTTTCTGATTAGATAAAACATGTACACCTTTCTCTTATTTTTTGTGTATACTTGCCAACTAAACTTACTTGTTGCATGTTGTGCTTTCTGTTTAACATATAAGTACATTTTAGCTCTTTGAAAAGAATATCAATTGCTCAGAAACAGGAATTTGCTCCTATATAGTCCCTAAATTCATCAGAAGTTTCTCAGATTTTTAGGCGTCTGGTGCTCAGTAAGCCCTTGACTTCCTTGACTAATAAATAAACTACACTGAAATATTTCAGTAATGGAAGGCATATCACTTCTTTTATTTTTTGGAAATATTCCAATCAATTACTCAAGTTTTACATATTTACATTGATTATTAAATCCAAAATTCCCAAATGCTATAAACATGACTCATAGAAATTGAATTGACATTGGGATTGAATTAGGGGAAAATCACTAACAAGTTTTAAGGACTTAAACAAATAAATAATACACAAATCTCAGTCTCCAGGCCTTAAATATGTGAATTCAGAACTCATTAACTGCTGAACATTCCCACTTAGATGTTTCACATGCCCCTCACATTCAATATCATAAAATAGAACTGATCATATTTTTGCCTCAACTAATGATTGCTCCTGTGTTCTTTGTATCGGTAGGTGACGTTACAACTCCAAGAGTATTTATCACTTTGCTTGACTTCCTCTTTACTTAATCAATAACTAAGCCCTGTCATTGTTTCATCTATTTCTTAAATCTATCCCTACCTTCTATTTCCTGAATTATGTTCAGGGCTGGACATTATGTCTTGCTTGGAGTACTCAAGTTGGGTTTCAACTGTATTCTTCTTCTTCTTCTTTTTTTTTTTTTTTTTTTAATGAGGTCTAACAAGATGCCACAGAGATCCAGGTGAGGAGATATAGGTGAGCCAGTTGCAGGGATCCAGATGAGGAGAGGGAACTCAAGCATGCCCAGGGCAGCAGGGTGGTAGAGCAAGAGAAAGGAGATTAAAAACCAGGAACCTGGAGAGAGGAGCAGTTAGCTGCAGGGATCTAGGTGAGGAGAGGGAATTCAGGTAAGCCCAAAATAGCAGGGCAGGAGAATGGGAAAAAGGGGATTAAAAGCCAGGAACCCAGACAGAGGAGCAGTCAGCCACAGGGATCCAGGTGAGGAGAGGGAACTCAGGCATGCCCAAAGCAGCAGGGTGGGAGAGTGAAAGAAAGGAGATTAAAAGGCCCAGGAATCTAGAGAGAGGAGGAGTCAGCCACAGGAACCCAGGTAAGGGTGGTACGAGAGGTTTCCAACAAGAAGAAAAACTTGTCTGTCAGTTTGTCCTACCATGGTGATGTGTTGATATGAGTTGTGAGGCTGAGCCACTGGTTTTTCAAACCCAGTGGGATGCACATGGTGTACAGGTATCATCCCAGCTTACAGACTGAGACAGACTAGGAAGAAGGAAGAAGCCATCCACTTCTCAAAGAATTGGCCAGGGAAAACCTTATGAATAG
>NW_006922108.1:549870-559198 GCF_000298275.1 Orycteropus afer afer | reverse complement strand
AAACCAGAAGAATTGTGGGAGGATATCAAGAACATTATCCATGAAGAAAGCAAAAGATCACTAAAAAGATGAGAAAAGAAGAGAAGACCAAAATGTATGACAGAAGAAACTCTGAAACTTGCCCTTGATGGGAGAGTAGCTAAAGCCAATGGAAGAAATGACAAGAAAAAATAGCTGAACAGATTTCAAAGAGCAGCTCGATCAGACAAAACCAATTACTGTAATGAAATGTGCAAAGACCTGGAGTTTGAAAACCAAAAGGGAAGAATACATTCAGCATTTCTCAAGCTGAAAGAATTGAAGAAAAAAATTAAGCCTCGAGTTGCAATATCACAAGATTCTATGGGCAAAATATTGAATGATGCAGGAAACATCAAGAGAAGATGGCAGGAATACATAGAAATAGTGTACCCAAAGGAACTGGTTGAACTTCATCCATTTCAGGAAGTGGCATACAATCTAAAACCAATGGTACTGAAGGAGGAAGGCAAAGCTGCAATGAAAGAATTGGCAAAGAGCAAGGCTCTAGCAATTGATGGAATTCCAATTGAGATATTTCAACAAACAGATGCCCCATTGGAGGCACTCACTCAGTTATGCCAAGAGATTTGGAAGACAGCTACCTGGCCAACTGATTGGAAGAGATACATATTTGTACCCATTCCAAAGAAAGGTGATCCCATAGAATGTGGAAATTATAGAACAATATCATTAATATCACACACAAGTAAGATCTCACTGAACATAATTCAAAAACGGTTGCAACAGTATATTGACAGAGACTTGCAGAGATGCAAGCTGGATTCAGAAGAGGACGTGGAACAAGGGATATCATAGCTGTTGTCAGATGGATCTTGGCTCAAGGCAAAGAATACCAGAAAGATGTTTACTTGTGTTTTATTGACTATGCAAAGGCATTTGGTTGTGTGGATCATGATAAATTATGGATAACAATGAGAAGAATGGGAATTCCCAAACACTTATTGTACTCATGAGGAACCTGTACCTTGACCAAGAGGCTGTCATTCAAACAGAAATAAGGTGACACTAAATGGTTTGAAATCAAGAAGGGAGTGTGTCAGGGTTGTATCCTTTTCCTACACTTATTCAATCTATATGCTGAGCAAATAATCCAAAAAGCTGGACTATATGAAGAAAAACATGGCATCAAGATTGGAGGAAGAATCATTAACAATCTGAGATATGCAGACAATACAACTTTGCTTGCTGAAAGTGAGGATGACTTGAGACACTTACTGTTGAAAGCTGAAGAATACAGTCTGAAGTATGGATTATGTCTCAATATAAAGAAAACAAAAATCCTCACATCTGGACTAATGAGCATCATCGCAATAAATGGAGGGAAGATTGAGGTTGTCAAAGAATTCACGTTGCTTGGTTCTACAATTGATGCCAATGGAAGCAGCAATCAAGACATTAGACGACGTGTAGCATTGGGGAAGTCAACTGCGAAGGAACTGTTTCAAGTGCTGAGGAGCAAGGATGTCTCCGTGAGGGCTAAGGTGTGCCTGACACACCTTGCCCAGGTCTTTGGGAGTTCACATTTCCAATCCAAGTAACTTCTTTTTAATAATCACAGAAATCAAAGAAATAGTAATTCCAACTTCTCAACATGATTATAAATGTCTCCTTGACTTTTTTCCTGGAGGAGTTTAATATGGATGAACAGAGGAGAGACAGATTAACGTGATCTAGATTTTATATTATAAGCAAGGATAGATATATTCCCTCTGATATTCATGATCTCGTATTATCTTCAAATTACCAAGCTCATCAGACAGTGATAGAAAATGTGTACGAATTGAAAATAAAGACTAAAAATAAATTGAAAATAAAGACTTTAATGACATTTCAAATGCTCTATTTTATTATCTCTTTTTTGCAGCAGTAAAGCTTAGCAATATTTTATCTCATAATCCATTTTAATTTCCTATTGGGCTTAACCTGCTTTTTAGTTCAGATATATGTAAAGGTTTTTAACTCTAATCTACTTCTTATATCAACTTTATTCCATGCTTTACCTTGTACAAGCTAGCATTATTCACTGTGTGGGTTCTCTCATTCCTTTTCCTTTCCTTTTGTATGCTTTCTGTACTGTTTTAAGCTAAAATTCTGGTATTTGTGTGTGAATGAATGTGTGCTGTATTAAAAGATATCATTCCATTCTTGCAATTCTTTGCTTCCTTTCTAAAATATGTACAATAGCTTATTCAACACACATAATTCTGAGAGTTACCTTTCTCTTTCTCTATGTCAACCTAATTTTTAGCATCATAATATTCCAGGCATAGGACACTTTTATTTTTGTGTTATCTTCAGAATTTTTGATAAATCCATAATGTTGTTGTTTTTGTTTGCTTGTTTTCCTTTATAAACCAAGATGATCCTTTAAAATTACATTGTCAGTTTTAATATGTGGCATCAACATTTACTCAAAATGTAAAAACAGACCAATTATTTGTTGTGTTGTTGTTATGTGCCTTCCAGTCAGACCAGAGTCATAGTGACCCCTCCTTGGGTTTCTGAGGCAGTATCACTACAGAAGTAGATTGCCCAACCTTCCTTCCTAGGCCAATTATTTAGGCCTTCTATAATTCAGTAAGGAGCTCTGGTAGCATAGTGCCTAAGGCACTTGACTGCTAACCAGAAGGCTGGCGGTTCAAACCCACTAGCAACTCCTTGGAAGGAAGGTTGGGCAATCTACTGCCTCGGAAACCCCAGGAGGGGTCGCTACGAGTTGGGTCTGACTTGACGGCAAATAACAACATAATTCACTTTATTCACCTGAAAAATTGAATCAATAATATTATGTACCTTATATACTTGTTATCACAAGTATATAAGGTACATATATTTTGGCCTTCGTGGAGACATGAAAGAGGTGTAAGAAAGAGTTATGAAATAAGAGAAGCAATCCTTCAAAGCATATTCCAAGAGAAATCAGTATTTCTAGTTTATACAATAATTTATTAAATTATCATACTGGATAATTTTTGGTGTGCTATAATTTCAACATCCCTTTCTATGTATGTTACTATATTTTGTTAATAAACCACTCATAAATATATATTACTATGTATTAACTTTGGATCTATGAGTTAGATGACACATTTGCAAAAATTAGTTTCATTTTTTTGTGAACAAAAACACCATTCATATTTTATCTAGGTTACCTTTGATTTTTAGATAAAGAAATTATCTGTTTATTGTGTTCAGTTGATACTAGCATTGTATTGACATTTCATATTACCCTTTTTTAAAAAGCTAATTAATTTTATTTTTTGCTATTAAACATTGTGTTGTTCTAGGAAACCTTTGTATGGTAACAAATTGACACCACAACTTGAAAGATTTGATAGGAAACTTAGTAGGCATTGAGTTTGTGTTAATGTTGTTGTTATGTGCCATCCAATCAGACTTGACTCATAGTGACCCCTCCTTGGGTTTCCAAGGTGGTATTACTCCGGAAGTAGATTGCCTAACTTTTCTTCTGAGGAGTGGGTGATGGGTTTGAACCACCAGCCTTCTGGTTAGCAGTCAAATGCCTTAGACACTACGCTACCAGAGCTATGTTAATGAGGGAAGAACAATTCAGAAAATGAGAGTGAGAATTGATAGAATACACATTGAGATGTTTCAACAAATGTCTTCTGTGCTGAGGCACTTATTCTTACTTTTCTCTGCCAAGAAATTTGGAAAACAGCTACCTGACCAACTGACTGGAAGAGATGCAAATTTGTACCCATTCCAAAGAAAGGTGTTCCACCAGAACGTGGAAATTATGGAACAGTATCATTAATATCACACAGAAGTAATATTTTGCTGAAAGTAATTCCGAAATGCTTGCAGCAGTATGTTGAAAAACACTTCCAGAAATGCAAGCTGGATTCAGAATGCAAACATCCATTGTGGAACAATGGATATCGTTGCTGATGTCAGATGGCTCTTGTGTGAAAGCAAAGAATATAAAGAATAAAAGAAAGAATACAAGAAAGTTTACTTGTGTTTTATTGACTATGCAAAAGCATTTGACTGTGTGGATCATAAAAAATTATGAAAATTGAGAAAAATGTGTATTCCAGAGCACTTAACTGTGCTCATAAGAAACCTGTACACAGATCAGGAGGCTGTCACTCAAATGGAACAAGGGGATACTGCATGGTTTAATATCAGGAAGGGTATGCATCAGGACTGTATCTTTTTACCATACTTATTCAATCTGTATGCTGAGGAAATAATCTGAGAAGCTGGACTATATGAAAAAGAAAGCTACACCAATAGTGGAGGAAGACTCATTAACAACCTGCGATATGCAGATGACACAACCTTGCTTGCTGAAAGTGAAGATGACTTGAAGCACTTAATTATGAAGATTAAATACTATGGTCTGCAATATGGATTATACCTCAGCATAAAGAAAATGAAAATCCTCATAAATGGACCAATAAGAAGCATCACAATAAATGGAAAAAAAAAAAAAAAAGAAAGAATGAAGTTATCAAAGATTTAATTTTACTTGGATCCACTATCAACACCCATGGAAGCAGCAGGCAAGAAATCAGTTGTATTGCACTGGGCAAATCAGCTGCAAAAGACATCTTTAAAGTGTTGAAGAGCAAAGATGTCACTTTGAAGACTATGATGCACTTAACCCACACCTTGGTATTTTCAATAGCCTCATATGGATGTGAAAGCTGGACAATGTATGAGGAAGACTGAAGAAGAGTTGAAGCTTTTGAGTTGTAGTGCTGGTATAGAATACTGAAAGTACCATGAACTTCCAGAAGAGGGAATAAACCTTTCTTGGAAGAAGTGCAGCCAGAATGCTTCTTGGAAGTGAGAATGGCCAGACTTCATCACATCTACTTTGGTCATGTTGTCAGAAAGGAATATTTCTTGGAGATGGATATCACGCTTGGTAAAGTAGAGGGTCAGTAAAGAAGGGAAAGACCCTTAACAAGATGGATTGACATAGTTGCTGAAATCATGGGCTCAAGTATAGCAAGAATTGTGAGGATAGTCACAACTGGGCAGTATTTTGTTCAGTTGTACATAGGATTGCTATAAGCAGAGATGACTTGACAGCACCTAACAACAACTCAAATCATATACCAATTTATAAACCAAATTTTCTGTATGTAATCTGTAAATTTGATATATATGACATCACTAATGGTATCCAATGCACTACAAAAATAGATTAGGCAGACAATCTCTATATAGTATATTGAGGAAATCATTAGAAGTCACCCAGTCAATTGATAAAACTTCAACTCACATTTAAGCAAAATCACTCAGTTGATTTCTGATGCAATAAATTGTTACTTAAATCGGTCTTCACTTTTTCTTTGTAGCTACAAGTATCTCATAAGAAATATAAAATGCCTTACTGATCTCTATGCCTTCCTGATTTTTCTAATATCTACATACTCAGTACATTTCCCTGGAAAATGAGTGAGGCTAATGTGATATTATTACCTTTTCAAGTGAATCCAAGCTGATGTCTTATGGTCCTTGATTCAAGAATCTCCAAGATCAACATGAAGTGAATCAGTCCATAGTTTCTCTAGTCTATTTATAGTTTTCACCTGACAACCAATACAATATTTGTCAATGTTACAGATAATATTCTCTTATTTCTCATAATGACTCACTGAGTACCAATGACTAATCAGAGACCTTGATTATTAATTCTTTCACTGTAGGATAAAATTACTTGCCAGATGACTTAAAATGATTTTGAATAGTGAGTTGCTCACTTAAAAGATCTAAAATGGGATAGTTTGTTAACATTTATACTGTTCTGACTTATCTTGAGCATGATCTCAGGTAAATGCTACTCATTTTATTGTTTGTATGGTTTTTAAGTCCAGTAATGGTTTTGCTTGGCAAATAAGACAAAGCAAAAATATAAGTTAAGATAGTTTGCATTTATCTCTAATTGACAATTTTATGACTTCCATTTCTCTTTCGAAAAGCTAAGATATAAATGAACTATTTTTAAAAAAGAAAAATCATCATTGCTTCCACTCTGGCCCATAGTTGAAAGACTCTCTCTTCCTTAAACTTACATTTGTGCTGAAAATAACAAGAAGAATAATTTATGTTATCTTAGTCCTTTTGCCTATTCAGCTCATTTTGGGGAATTAGCATTAATGTAAAGATTACTTTTATTTTACAATCCTTGGTTATATTTATCATTGATTATCTTTCTACCAGTTTATGTACCCTTTTAAAATGTAAACACATTAGTATGCAAAAGCTCTTTGCAGATTATTCATCACATGTTGTCTGGAGAGTAAATTCAAATTTCATTCAAATTAATTCATTGTTTACTTCTGGAGACATCAGTGATTTGCTTAGAGCCTTAGTTTTATCATCTGTTAAATGAGTGTAATAATAATACGTACCTTAGCTTTTGCTTAAAAATAACCTCTAGGGCTTCTTTTGAAAGGTAAACAGATTATTTAGGAAGATCTTTTGCCCAACTATTATGAAAAAATATCATTTTTTACATGTACTTCCAAGATTGAAAAGCAAGTCTTCAAGTGATAGAAAATAAAATCTTAAAACCAAAGAGGTGAGCATTTGGAAGCTTATCAAAATCACAATGGTATTAAACCTCAGTTTCTACCTTACGGAGTCCCGAAGTAGTGCAAATGGTTATCATGTTTGGCTGATAACCGAAAAGTTGGAGCTTTAATTCCATGAGAAGAAAGGTCTGGCAATCTATTTCCAACACATCTGCCACTGCAAACCCTATGGAGCACAGTTTTACTCTAACATGTATGGAGTCCCAATGAGTGGCAATCAACTTCACAACAACTGGTGTTCTAATATATTCTAGAAAATGTTTTTGATTGTTTTGTTTAGTTTTATTGCAGTGAGTGTACACTAACAAAAAGTTTGCCATTACATCATTTTTTGCATGTGTAATTTGTGACATTAAAATTACATTCATCATGTGGTGCAATCATCACTACTAACTGTTTGCAAAATTTTCTATACTCTTAACAGAAGTAAGAAAAAGAATCTTATGTCAATGAGGAAAAGAGGAAAAAGGAGAACAAATAAAACAGCTATTTTTACATTGTCCTTTATTAAGCATGGTGAAGTGACTGGAAATGTTTTATTGAGTTAAATATAAAATTAGGCTTACACACTAGTCACTGTTGCTCACTGCTGTCAAATCAGATCCTACTCATAGAGACCCCTCCTTGAGTTTCTGAGCCAGTATCACTACCAAAGTAGATTGCCCAACCGTCCTTCTGAGGAGTGGCTGGTGGGTTTGAACCTCTAGCCTGCTGGTTAGCAATCAAGTGCCTTTGGCACTACACCACTAAAGCTCCCTTATGTACTAGGAAGTATTTTTTTAAATTTAATTAACAATTGTTTAATTAATTTATTTTTAAAATTTATTTTATTTTTATGTTTGGAACAAATATACACAATATGCAAAACAAAATGTACACCTATTCAACAAATTTTACATGTACAAGTGTACGACTCAGTGATGATGGCTATGCACTTTGTAGCCATTGTGTTATCATTATGTTATCATAGATAACATTGTTATCATTCTCCCTATCTCTACCCATCCTATTTCAATACCATTGCCTTAAACTCTCTACCCAATAAGGTTCTTATCTCTGCTTTATTTAGAGTTACAGTTGTCAATTTTATTTCATATAAATAATTCTTTAAAAGAGTACAATGCTTAAGGCAAACATTTTTTTATTATTTTTTTATTTTTTTTTATTAAATGAGCTTGACTGTTTAGCTTAAAATAACTTCTTGGGATAGTTTTAGTTAAAATTTTAAAAGTTGTTTCCAGGCAATAGGTGCATGAGTTCCTCCAGTCTCAATGTATCCAGTAAGTCTAGTTTTCATAAGAATTTTAAGATCTTGCCCATATTTTTCTTCCTTTTGATCAAGAGCTATCTATTGGGTCTTTGATTAAAACTTTCAGTTCTGGGAATCACCTATTTCTTCTGGTCTCATAGCAAAAGAGATAGTAAGTATTTCATAAAACCAATTGGACCTGACATCTGTTTCCTTCTCTGATTCCCGTGTCTCCTTTTTCTTCTGTTGCTCCTAGAAAATACAGAACAATTTTATCTTGGGGACTGCTATCAAGGTTTTAAGATCCCAGTCACTACTCATTGAACTAAGAGGAAGAACAGAAATTTTAAAAACAATGTTAACCCAATTGTCTGGACAAACCCATGAAATCTTGTCCTGAAACCTGAACTAAATAAATTAATCCCATGAGGTATTTATTCATACCTAATTAATATAACAGATGAAGCTTTTTATATGTATTTACTTATGTAAAATTATATATAGCATTCTATTTGCTGAGAGCTCTGGTGGCATAGTGTCTAAGGCATTTAACTGCTAATGAGAAGGCTGGCAGTTCAAACCCACCAGGTTCTCCTTGGAAGAACGATTGGGCAATTCACTGCCGTAGAGATACTGCCGCAGAAACACAAGGAGGGTTGGCTATGAGTCAGAAATACTCGATAGCAGTGAGTTTGTTTATTGGTTTTTATTCTATTTGCCATTTCAATTTTTTTTTCTGGTGAATTAATTTATATCAATCATGATAGTCAGATTTTGTAATCATTACCCAAAATAATGCCAATTTCCCCATCACCATAAGTAAAATTTTATTGGAAAGAATTTTTCCCAAAACAATCAGAGTAGACATTTGATTTTACTGAATGAAATTTTGTTTTGATATGCCAACATTTTGGTGATCCTAATGAATTTATTACATTAAATTATATTTGCATCATTGGCATGATTATATAGTTACAATCTTATATGATTCTTCATCAGTGTTTATGATTGAGATGGGCTTGCATCATTATTACATAGATTGTCAAAGAATGTTGAAATGCTTACTACAGGTTAGTAAGTTGATTTGTGGAGCTTGCACAGTTTTGATGCTTTTACATCAAATTGTATAACACTCAAAACCAAAACCAAACTCACTGCCATCGAGTTGTATTTGAATCATAGCAACCTCTTTTGGATTTCTGAGGTAGTAAATCTTTATGGAAGTAGATTGCCCAGTCTACCTTCCATGGAGTAGCTAGTGGGATTGAACTACCAACCTTCTGGTTAGCAGACAAGTGCCTTAGGCACTACGCCACAAGAGCTCCTCTCTCTCTCTCTCTCTCTCTCTCTCTCTCTCTCTCTATATATATATATATATATATATATGTTGTTGTTGTTATGTGCCGTCGAGTCAGCCCTGACTCATAGCAACCCCTCCTTGGGTTTCCGAGGCAGTATCACTATG